>NC_086448.1:220528616-220889449 GCF_028390025.1 Pseudophryne corroboree | reverse complement strand
AGCAAATACAGCAAACACAGCCTGACAGCTGTTTCAACTGACTGATCAGCCCCTGAGGAAGACCAGTCGGTTGAAACAGCTGTCGGGCTGTGTTTGCTGTATTTGCTGTACTTCACCATGCCGTTTGGTTAAGGAATAAATCCTGCTTTTCTTTCATCTACACGTGAGTGCTGGCTTGTCTACTCTTTCTGCATTGCTGGAGAAGTGAGTGTTTTATATATATATATATATATATATATATATATAAATGCTAAAGCCCTCACTCACTCACTGACTCATCACTAGTTCTCTTACTTCCCGATATGTTGGGAAGATGAAATTAATCATAGGCATTCTGCAGTTGGGAAATCGGAAAGCTATGTAATTAGAATTTTAAAAAACCTCCCCTAAGGGGATGAAAAAGGGATGGACAATTGGATCAAAATTTGGATTGCACCTCCAGTGTGTAGAATTTAAGAAACTACAAAAATGGTCCTGTCACTTTTTACCGTATCTGCTACACGTGCTCCTCGGTTAATGTCAAGAGCCATGGATTAATATTTGTTTACATTAAGACGTCTCAAATTTACAGCTCTATAGATTTACCAAATTTTTAACACTCATTTATATTTACAACCATGAAAATAAGAAACTCCCATACGAAGAACAGGTAGAACAGCTAGTCTGCCAATAAAATCATGATATGGGCAGTAAAATTATGATATGGGGGAGATTGGGTTGTACATGATATGGGGAGAGATTGGGTTGAACAGGATATGGGAGGGATTGGGGGAACATGCTGATTAAAATGGAATTTATTGAAATGAAAACAATGTTAGACATACATGTCGTACCATGCTGGATGCACCCTTAGGTGGTGCTAAGTACCCCCCTCGGCAGTGCTAGACACTCCTCTCAGAATACCCCTTTCTAAATGAAATGTGCTGGATCACATATATTTTGAGTTACATAAATGCTCTAAAGTGTGTTGTGTAAACTTAAAGTGAGCTAAATAAAAATTAGTTATAAATAATGCTGTGAATACTTTTCTTTAAGGTATAAATGAGTTGTTCTTGCTCCTCATCTTTATAAGTGTTTTGGCTTTGGTACTGATCTAAGCAAAGTTCAGTTCTAAAAACTGTTTTGCTGAATATTCATCTTACTCCACATTTGCCTGTGAAATTTGGCTGGCAGAATTTAGCTTTACTTAATCCCATTCCTGCAACAACCCCACTAATGGTGTAATGGTTAGCATTACTGCCTAATAGCACTGAGGTCATGGGTTCGATTCCCACCATGGCCAAAGCTGTGCGGAGTTTGTATATTCTCCCTGTACTTGGATGGGTTCCCCTGGGTGCTCCGGTTTTCTCCCACAATCCCAAAAATATACTGGTAGGTTAATTGGCTCCAAACAAAGTTAACCCTAGCGTGAATGTGTGTGCATGTACATGTGGTAGACAATATAGATTGTGTGCTCCACTTGGGCAGGGACTGATGTGAATAGGCAAATATTCTCTCTGTAAAGCACTGCAGAATATGTGTGCGCCATATGAATAACTGGTAATAAGAATAATAATAAACGGCAGAATGTGTTGCCTGTTACCCCATTTTTTTTTCAATACCACACTAAGCAGAAGCGCTGGGGATGGATATGTTAGAGGAGTGGAACTATGATTTCATTGAAACAGGTAGAGTAAAGCAATATAGCTGAATTAGCATTGACTATTACATTAAGTTGCAGGGGCATCTTAACCACTTAAATGACAATTCTTTTTCCCAAAAACGCTCAGAAATTGTTGCACTTTTTTGAGTGAATTAACTGAAGAACATGAATTTAACCTTATCCAAAATAATTTCAGTTAAAAAAAGAGAAAAAAAATGTTTTTTGTTTTTTTAAATAAAAATATTTTTCTCAAACATCGGAACATCGGCCGGGAAGATTGGTAACATTGGAACATCCGTAACATCGTAATGTTACTTTTAACACCCCAGACAGCTGCCAGGTACACAGGGGGGCCTGGGGGTTGGTTTACACTTCCCCAGCGGCTGCTATTGTCTGCAGCCGCTCGGCATGGGACCTGCTGTGCTGACTGATCAGCAGTGATCAGCAGCACAGCAATCACTGGGAGAGGGTGCCGGGGAGGAAGAGAGACCTTCCGGTCCCTCAGAACAGCAGCGGAGGGAAGTTTCCTTTCCCTGCCACTGTTAACACTGTTTATCTGACTGGTCAGATAAAACACTTGCAGGTATGGTCGCATTTGACGCGACCATGCCAGGCAAGTGGTTAAGAGAGGAGGATGCCCATGTGCAGTTTCCTTCTGGGCCCCCTCTTCTCTGTCCAGCAGTGTTCTTGACTCTGGGCACAATGGTCACTAGGGGACTCTTGCGCTGTCCCAGAGCGTAGTGCACATGTGTGGGTCACCAGGAAAATGGCACAGTGATTTTCCTACTGCCCATGCGCAAAACACCAGGAAAATGTGTGCCACTATTTTCCCAGTGTTTTCTTCACGCTGCTACTGCAAGGGAGGATTCTCGAGGGTAAGTATTGAAAAACTTAAAATTATTAAAACTAATAAAATCTACTGTAATCTTCATGTTATGTGACAAAACAATAAAATAATTATAAATAATATTTAATTAATACTTTTAATCAACAGTAGGCTCTGACAGGACATCAACGTTTCTAGAGGATCCTCTACTTGATACAAAACTAAAATATGCCTTTATAATGTACTGTGATATACAGGAATATATCTAAAAAGGTGGAAGGAAAGGGAAAAGACAAGACACACTAATGCTTAATAACAGACAACATGGAGTATATAATGCATTATAAGACAAATAGTTTGGAATGAAAACAATGAGCACATTTAAAAAAAAAAAAAGATTATGATGGGAAACATCTAGAAATAAACAATAGCCCCACAGGTAGGAGATTCAGCTTATGGAGTTTCGTTCAGTTTCGGTGGAGGGACAGATTCTAACCAAGTCCTTGGAAGGTGCACCCTTACCCTCCCGTATCATATTGATGCCAGGGATCCACTTAAAAAGGTGGAGGGAGGGTTTTAGGGATGACTTCAGCAAACAGGGGAGGAAAAGAGGATTTCCAGTATTGGACTATTGTAGCTCTGGCTGAAATCAAGATATGTCCAAGTACATAGCGATCAGCCTTAGGGACTACTAGGGGATACCATTGAAGCAAAGCTAAGGTATGATCTTGAGAGATATATACTCAATATGACTTTTAGAAGGGCATACACCTCATCCTAAAAGGGGCGTAGGATAGGGCAATCCCAAACAGTACGTAGAATGGTGCCTCCCTGATGGCATACTCCCCAACATAATTGTTGGCTAATATCTTTGAAGCTTGCTAGCAGTCAAATATAATAAATGTTAATAGGAGCGCTTGTTGTATTGAATGCACATACCTGTAAAAAGGAGGTTACAGGTATATGCATTCAATACACCAAGCGCTCCTATTAACATTTATTTTATTGCTTTTATCATTATATGGAGCTGCTGACATAAAGTACAAGCGCGGAAATCTTTTTTACTAAGCTGTCAAATATCGTCTACAGTATGTAAAATTTTTACACGCATTTCGGTACGGTTGGTATAAGGGGACATTGAGAAAGAGGTGAGGTGGATCATTTCCCATTGTTTAGGTATGAACGTGCATTGGAGAGCCTTGTCCCATTGCTGCTGATTTAGGGATTTGTCTAAGGGGCGGGGGGGGGGGGGGGGGGGGAAAGACAAACATACCAGGAAGATATAGCCCTTATGGGAGAAGGGAGTGGTAAGTCTACCTCAAATTTGTGGCGAATGGATACGAAAGGCAAATTAGGTGGACGCTGTGCTACAGTATGTTGTAGCCAGTGTCTTAGTTGGAAATAATGGGGTCTATTCATGAAGCAGTGAAAAGAGTGGAGAAAAGGACCAGTGGAGAAATTGCCTATGGCAACCAATCACCTTTGAAGGAAGCCTTTATCAAGCACATTCTATAAAATGCAATGGAGATGCTGATTGGTTGCCATGAGCAACTTCTCCACTAGTCTGTTTCTCCACTCTTTTCACTGCTTCATGAATAGACCTCAATTTATGAAATTTTAACCAAACAACAACAACTATTTTCTTCCTGACTTTTGGAGTGTGTATGTGTATACGTACTAAAAGCTGGTTTGAAATGTTTAACAATATTATTTTTAGAGCTTGAAAACATTTTTTTGTTATCTTGTTAATAAAATATGTTAATTAAAAATGGATGTTCTTTTTTTGATGCAGGCGTTATAGATATAGGTGCAGATGTATTTCATATTCCTCAGAACAGAACTGATCACCTCCCAGCCTTTAATTACACCTAAAAAAGACTTAGAACAGTGTTTACTTTGAAGTAATAAATTCAATTTACAAAAGCAGTCAATCTTGCTAAATAAAATCAAATGCATAATTAGAAACTTTTCCTTTACATTGTCTTTTGGAAAAAATATTTACATGAGGTTTTGTTTACTCTACTTGACAAATGTAGTTAATGTTCTAATTATTTTGACATCAAATTGATGATACTAAGTTAATTAACAAATAACATTTTCCTTTATTTCACTAATAGAAAATGAAAGACCCAAAAGTTTTGTTTGATTTCTCATAACAGGCTGCAATACACTGTTACAGTAATGTTACCTTTTGTCTGTGAAAGTGCACCTGTCACCTACTGTAGCGGAAGGGAGCAGCCATTTTGTGTGCTGACATAATTTTGTTTAGGAGGTTGCCTATTAACTCACTAGGAACCATTACCTCATAAATATTAGTCAGGAAGTGTCATAGGGATGTCACTGGTTCCTAGCAAATTGATAGACGTCATAATGGTTCAGCACACAAAATGGGTTCATCCACTGTGTGCAGCAAGTCCACTTATATATTTTCCAAGAAATCAATTAGAAAGAGCTATCTCACTATTCCTGCTATTTCATGGGCTTTATGTAATGGTGTACATAGCACAAAACTGTCTAAGGCCAAGTGTGCCTAAGCACATAGGTATACTGAGGAAGAACCTGTGTTTTGCTTGTTTAAATGGAGGTGTGGTACAGTGAGACTGTTCCATGCAAGATGAATAGATGCATTCAATCTGCAGAGTAAAATAATTGCATACTCACTGTGATCTGGGCACGATACTGGTGTCCAGAATCGCATTACAGTATGTTATTTATCCACCAGGATGTATCACTGAATAGTCGCAGGGACAGGGGCTGTCATGTGCTTAGAGTGGTAGAGGGGCTACTGCACATGCGTGGTCCGTTGAACACACATGCGCAGCAGTGATTGACGGAGGAATCCTCTGACGCCTAAGTCTGCAATCCGTTGCCCGTAGGCTACAATGGACTAACGCAGTTTTCAGATGGCTTTAACTTTGGAGGCCAAGCTCAGGAATGCTTCGTATTTCAGAGCTTTGTAGATCTGACAGCATCGCATCCCCTCACACCAGCGTTGACACCTATATGGTCTACGGATGCTGTTGGGAATGGAAGTATTGAAGCAGATATCGGCGATATCTACTGCGATCCCTCCTTCATACATGAGGGTAATATTCATTATTTGTGGTCACCCCTCAAGTTGTTTTTTGTCCGGGGAATAAGCCACAAATATTTAATTATAAATGGGCAACACAATGAAATAAAGAGTGGACATTGTTCAGTTTTAGCTTGTTCTTACTGTGCAGAGGGGAACACGCCACAAAAGGACTTATGAATGACTAAACATTCTCTGTGAAGTGCTGCATATAATGTTTGTGTTAAATAAATAATTATTAAAAAAAAACTAGATTAATTTGATTTTAACCGTTATTTTGAACACTGTCAAGTCACATCTCTATGTTAGTATCCCGACAGTATCCCAACAGCGGCATCCCGTCTGCCAGAATACCGGCAGTGAGGCAGCGAGTCTCCTTGTGGGATCACTGCGCTCGCCACACAACGAGCCTGGTGGTAAGCTTTGCTCACCACAGGTTCTATTCCCACTCGGTTGGTGGCACAGACCCACCAACCGAGTGGGAATTATGGACGGGGGCCGGTATTCCAACCAACGGGGAAGTATCGGCTGTTGGGATTCCGCCATCGGTATCCTTGCTGCTGGGATCCCGACAGCCGTCATTTTCACTGCATTCCGTATAAACACTTGTAGACCTAATATATATCTAGCTCCCTCAAATTCTGCTGTTTTAGAGGTAGACACTAGAAAAGAAATGCATTTGACTGAACACATAAATAAGCTTTTTTCTTGTGTATGTCTATCCTAAGTGTATTCAGCAAACACATCCACCTACAGTATAAATGAGCACCACTATATTTAATATCTAGTCTCATTAATTACACACTTACCATACCTTTCTTTTTGATGTTTACAAAAAGAAATAAATTATTCAGGTGCAAGTAAACCAAAGATATATAAATATAATTATATGTGTTAATTTATCACAGATGTTATGTATCCCCAGAGTATCATTACTAACTCCATATAGAAAACCAAGAACAGAGAAAATGGGCTCAGCACTCAGGTATAATTAAAAACCACAAAAAATAGCAAGGTATTGGTTTAAATTAAAAATTATGTTTTTCACATTTACCTGTTAATTTCCAATTGTTAGAGGTGTAACGAATTACATATTGTATCCCTCTCACCTACAGTTATTGAGGTTATAAAGGCCTTTATTTGTGTATGGCATATATTAATGCGGAAGCTGTGTTAAACACAGAGATTGTAGGAGCCCTGTAAGAGTTATGTTGACTCCCCTTTTTTCTCTTATGTATGTTTACATTTGATTGATAAGCATATAGGGTTGTAGCAGGTGTGTTATATTGTAAATCAAGTGTTTTAGATGGGTGTGCTCTCCTTGATGTAATTATAGGCCAATCGGTCGCTGACAGGAAATGATACAGACCATCCTGGCTCGCTTATCAGGAGAGTTTAACACCAACAAATTATATACTGTACATGCATGCTCTTGTTGCATTTTGTCAATTCTTTATTGTCCACCACCATAATTACTTTAATCAATTTAAACTCAGAAAATTGCAAGAAATGTTATTGGGTGATGTCAAAACAAATTTGAGCTAAATTAATCCCAACTCTGGTTATCCATGTCTTTATTTCACTTGGGTATTATGGATTAATATAAATTGTATGGGTTAAATGCAGAAATTAACTGCTAGGGAGCTTGTTGTAAACTAAGCACTGCATTGTTAGTGTCTAGTAATGTACTCACACTAAGGTATTGAAAATTCAAGCCACATTGTGAATAATTTCTTCTTTTTAGAACACTTCTCACCTATAAGTGTGTAAATTCTGAACAGATTGGCAAGAGCTGTAAATTTGTTCAAAATATTCTGCTATGTCAGTGACTTAGAGCATGGTAACCGAATCAGCTGTACAACCAGGGCTGCAACTACTGCGAGGCTAAGGGGGCACATGCCCCGGGTGCCAGATTTGAGGGGGCACCAAGACCTTCATATGTATCCTCCAGTTAGCTGCTACTCGTACCCCCACTAGGTGCTGAACTTGGAGTCAGTGGCGGATCAATAGGGAGGCAATCACATCCTGCAAGCACTTTGTCCCCACCACAGATATATAAAAGGTGCACTGCACTCCCTCCTATCTTCTCTCCTCTACGAAGAGAAGATTCGAGCGGCCCAGCAATGCTGATGGAGACTTGAGGAGCCACTTGTTCTCGCGAGAGCACTGCATCTCGAAAGTCCCATGACCACCGGCGGTGTGTGCAGGCTATTTCACATCTAGATCACAGCTCAATACAAAGCCAGCTTTCATGAAATATCAAACTGGCTCAGAGACTTCTAGCCTCATTCACCTGGACATAAGACTTTATTAAGATTATTAAAAGAACTCACAATCCTTTTCCATATTACATGTGTGTACTGTGCTATATTACATACAGTAAATACTGTATACCTATTCCTGTACAGTTTAACCCCTTGTGGTTTGGTGCAATTAGATTATGTGTGTGTGTGTGTGTGTGTGTGTGTGTGTGTGTGTGTGTGTGTGTGTGTGTGTGTGTGTGTGTGTGTTGTGGGTGTTTGGGGTAGGGGGGGCACAAAATTACTGCATTGCCCCGTGTGCCCAAAATCCTAGTTTCGGCCTTGATTACAACTGTATTCATGCCAGTACAGCAGCATGTTAAAAGTTGTAATGGCAATCCAGGTAACATGATCGAAGTAGCATGTTAATCTTATTGACATTTCAGCACCTGCATTCCTAATAATATGCCCAGACATTGTTTTCTTCTATGGTTTATCTTCACTTTCAATGTATTTGTTGTCAAGGTTGGTCTGTTATGGCTCTTTGTCTGTGGTTCCGTTTGCATTACTTCTTGGATTGGGTATGGTTAGCCCTATCAGCATCTCTTTTGTGGTTCCAGGCTCTGGTCAGGATTTGGCTTTGTGGCCACGGTCCTTTGGGTATGTGATGCTGACTACTACTCCTCCCATTCCCACCAACCTTGTCATTTTCCTGGTTTTGTTTTCCAGCCTACTGTAAACCTGTGTCAATTTCTCACTGTCTGTACAGTATTCTCACGTTACACAAGGTAATTAGGGCCTGGCCTTATTGGTAGGTATTTTTACAATACGTTTGCTGTTGGCTTCATACTAATGTCCATATATACACATACGGATATATATGATACATGCTATAATGATAAATACCCGCCCCCCCCCCAAAAAAAAAAAAAGTTTATATATATGTATGTTATCAGTTTTGCACTTTATTGTTACTCATACTGGTGGTGTGCTGATTTCTTCACTAGAAAATCCCACATTTTTGGGTCCCCTACTGAGATAATGACATATGTATTACATACATTATCTATAAATATATATATTTATAAATAACATTTATAATATATGTAATAATAAGATTTTACTCACCGGTAAATCTATTTCTCGTAGTCCGTAGTGGATGCTGGGAACTCCGTAAGGACCATGGGGGATAGACGGGCTCCGCAGGAGACTGGGCACTCTAAAAGAAAGATTAGGTACTATCTGGTGTGCACTGGCTCCTCCCTCTATGCCCCTCCTCCAGACCTCAGTTAGGATACTGTGCCCGGAAGAGCTGACACAATAAGGAAGGATTTTGAATCCCGGGTAAGACTCATACCAGCCACACCAATCACACTGTATAACTCGTGATACTATACCCAGTTAACAGTATGAAATATAACTGAGCCTCTCAACAGATGGCTCAACAATAACCCTTTAGTTAGGCAATAACTATATACAAGTATTGCAGACAATCCGCACTTGGGATGGGCGCCCAGCATCCACTACGGACTACGAGAAATAGATTTACCGGTGAGTAAAATCTTGTTTTCTCTGACGTCCTAGTGGATGCTGGGAACTCCGTAAGGACCATGGGGATTATACCAAAGCTCCCAAACGGGCGGGAGAGTGCGGATGACTCTGCAGCACCGAATGAGAGAACTCAAGGTCCTCCTCAGCCAGGGTATCAAATTTGTAGAATTTAGCAAACGTGTTTGCCCCTGACCAAGTTGCAGCTCGGCAAAGTTGTAAAGCCGAGACCCCTCGGGCAGCCGCCCAAGATGAGCCCACTTTCCTCGTGGAATGGGCTGTTACTGATTTAGGATGCAGCAATCCAGCCGCAGAATGCTCCAGCTGAATTGTGCTACAAATTCAGCGAGCAATAGTCTGCTTAGAAGCAGGAGCACCTATTTTGTTGGGTGCCTACAGGATAAAAAACGAGTCAGTTTTCCTGACTCCAGCCGTCCTGGAAATATACATTTTTAAGGCCCTGACTACGTCCAGTAACTTGGAATCTTCCAAGTCCCTAGTAGCCGCAGGCACTACAATAGGTTGGTTCAAGTGAAAAGCTGATACCACCTTAGGGAGAAACTGGGGACGAGTCCTCAATTCTGCCCTATCCATATGGAAAATCAGATAAGGGCTTTTACATGACAAAGCCGCCAATTCTGACACACGCCTGGCCGAAGCCAAGGCCAATAACATGACCACTTTCCACGTGAGATATTTCAAATCCACAGTTTTAAGTGGCTCAAACCAATGCGATTTTAAGAAAATCAACACCACGTTGAGATCCCAAGGTGCCACAGAAGGCACAAAAAAGGGGCTGAATATGTAGCACTCCCTTTACAAATGTCTGAACTCCAGGCAGTGAAGCCAGTTCTTTCAGGAAGAAAATCGACAGAGACGAAATCTGGACCTTAATGGAACCCAAATTTAGGCCCATAGTCACTCCTGACTGTAGGAAGTGCAGAAAACGACCCAGCTGAAATTCCTCTGTTGGGGCCTTCCTGGCCTCACACCACGCAACATATTTTCGCCAAATACGGTGATAATGGTTTGAGGTTACTTCTTTCCTGCTTTAGGATCCGGAATTCAACCGCCATGCCGTCCAACGCAGCCGCGGTAAGTCTTGGAACAGACAGGGCCCCTGCTGTAGCAGATCCTGTCTGAGCGGTAGAGGCCATGGGTCCTCTGATATTATTTCTTGAAGTTCTGGGTACCAAGCTCTTCTTAGCCCATCCGGAACCACGAGTATCGTTCTTACTCCTCGTTTTCTTATTATTCTCAGTACCTTTGGTATGAGAGGCAGAGGAGGGAATACATAAACCGACTGGTACACCCACGGTGTCACTAGAGCGTCCACAGCTATTGCCTGAGGGTCCCTTCACCTGGCGCAATATCTAGTTTTTTGTTTAGGCGGGACGCCATCATGTCCACCTGTGGTCTTTCCCAACGGTTTACCAACAGTTGGAAGACTTCTGGATGAAGTCCCCACTCTCCCGGGTGTCGGTCGTGTCTGCTGAGGAAGTCTGCTTCCCAGTTGTCCACTCCCGGAATGAACACTGCTGACAGTGCTAAGACGTGATTTTCCGCCCATCGGAGAAACCTTGTGGCTTCTGCCATCGCCATCCTGCTTCTTGTGCCGCCCTGTCGGTTTACATGGGCGACTGCCGTGATGTTGTCTGATTGGATCAGTACCGGCTGGTTTTGAAGCCGAGGCCTTGCCAGACTTAGGGCATTGTAAATGGCCCTCAGTTCCAGAATATTTATGTGTAGGGACGACTCCTGACTTGACCAAAGTCCTTGGAAATTTCTTCCCTGTGTGACTGCCCCCCAGCCTCGAAGGCTGGCATCCGTGGTTACCAGGACCCAGTCCTGTATTCCGAATCTGCGGCCCTCTTGAAGATGAGCACTCTGCAGCCACCACAGTAGAGATACCCTGGTCCTTGGAGACAGGGTTATCAGTCGATGCATCTGAAGATGCGATTCCGACCACTTGTCCAAGAGGTCCCACTGAAAGGTTCTTGCATGGAACCTGCCGAATGGAATTTTGCTTCGTAAGAAGCTACCATTTTTCCCAGGACTTGTGTGCAGTGATGCACCGATACCTGTTTTGGTTTCAGGAGGTCTCTGACTAGAGATGACAGCTCCTTGGCTTTCTCCTGCGGGAGAAACACTTTTTTCTGTTCTGTGTCCAGAACCATCCCCAGGAACAGCAGGCGTGTGGTAGGAACCAGCTGTGACTTTGGAATGTATAGAATCCATCCGTGCTGTTGTAGCACTTCCCGAGATAGTGCTACTCCGACCAACAACTGCTCCATGGACCTCGCCTTTATAAGGAGATCGTCCAAGTACGGGATAATTAAAAACTCCCTTTTTTCGAAGGAGTATCATCATTTCTGCCATTACCTTGGTAAAGACCCTCGGTGCCGTGGATAGTCCAAACGGCAGTGTTTGGAATTGGTAATGGCAATCCTGTACCACAAATCTGAGGTACTCCTGGTGAGGATGGTAAATGGGGACATGTAGGTAAGCATCCTTGATGTCCAGGGATACCATGTAATCCCCCTCCTCCAGGCTTGCAATAACCGCCCAGAGCGATTCCATCTTGAACTTGAATTTTTTTATGTATGTGTTCAAGGACTTCAAATTTAAAATGGGTCTCACCGAACCGTCCGGTTTCGGTACCACAAACAGTGTGGAATAGTAACCCCGTCCTTGTTGAAGTAGGGGCACCTTGACTATCACCTGCTGGGAATACAGCTTGTGAATTGCCTCTAGCACAGCCTCCCTGCCTGAGGGAGTTGTCGGCAAGGCAGATTTGAGGAAACGGCGGGGGGGAGACGCCTCGAATTCCAGCCTGTACCCCTGAGATACTACTTGAAGGATCCAGGGATCCACCTGTGAGCGAGCCCACTGATCGCTGAAATTTTTGAGGCGGCCCCCCACCGTACCTGGCTACGCCTGTGGAGCCCCCGCGTCATGCGGTGGACTCAGAGGAAGCGGGGGAAGAATTTTGATTCTGGGAACTGGCTGACTGGTGCAGCTTTTTCCCTCTTCCCTCGTCTCTGTGCAGAAAGGAAGCGCCTTTGACCCGCTTGCTTTTCTGAAGCTGAAAGGACTGTACCTGATAATACAGTGCTTTCTTAGGCTGTGAGGAAACCTGAGGTAAAAATTTTTTCCTTCCCAGCTGTTGCTGTGGATACGAGGTCCCAGAGACCATCCCCAAACAATTCCTCACCCTTATAAGGCTCTATGTGCCTTTTAAAGTCAGCATCACCTGTCCAGTGTTGGGTCTCTAATACCCTCCTGACAGAATGGACATTGCATTAATTCTGGATGCCAGCCGGCAAAATATCCCTCTGTGCATCCCTCATATATAAGACGACGTCTTATGTTCGCAAAATAGTATCCCTGTTTGACAGGGTTACAGACCACGCTGCAGCAGCACTATCTGCAGGTCTCAGTCTAGTACCTGAGTGTGTAAATACAGACTTCTGGATAGCCTCCTGCTTTTTATCAGCAGGTACCTTCAAAGTGGCCGTATCCTAAGACGGCAGTGCCACCTTTTTTGACAAACGTGTGAGCGCCTTATCCACCCTAGGGGATATCTCCCAGCGTAACTTATCCTCTGGCGGGAAAAGGTACGCCATCAGTAACTTTTTAGAAATTATCAGTTTCTTATCGGGGGAACCCATGCTTTTTCACACTTCATTCACTCATTGGATGGGGGAACAAAACACTGCCTGCTTTTTCTCCCCAAACATAAAACCCTTTTTTTTTTAGTGGTACTTGGGTTAATGTCAGAAATGTGTAACACGTTTTTTTATTGCCGGGATCATGTAACGGATGTTCCTAGTGGATTGTGTATATGTCTCAACCTCGTCGACACTGGAGTCAGACTCCGTGTCGACATCTGTGTCTGCCATCTGAGGGAGCGGGCGTTTTTGAGCCCCTGATGGCCTTTGAGACGCCTGGGCAGGCGCGGGCTGAGAAGCCGGCTGTCCCATAGCTGTTACGTCATCCAGCCTTTTATGTAAGGAGTTGACACTGTCGGTTAATACCTTCCACCTATCCATCCACTCTGGTGTCGGCCCACAGGGGGCGACATCCCATTTATCGGCATCTGCTCCGCCTCCACATAAGCCTCCTCATCAAACATGTTGACACAGCCGTACCGACACACCGCACACACACAGGGAATGCTCTGACTGAGGACAGGACCCCACACAGCCCTTTGGGGAGACAGAGAGAGAGTATGCCAGCACACACCAGAGCGCTATATAATGTAGGGATAAACACTATCACTGAGTGAATTTTCCCCAATAGCTGCTTGTATAAACAATATTGCACCTAAATTTAGTGCCCCCCCTCTCTTTTTAACCCTTTGAGCCTGAAAACTACAGGGGAGAGCCTGGGGAGCTGTCTTCCAGCTACACTGTGAAGAGAAAATGGCGCCAGTGTGCCGAGGGAGATAGCTCCGCCCCTTTTTCGCGGACTTTTCTCCCGCTTTTTTATGGATTCTGGCAGGGGTAATTATCACATATATAGCCTCTGGGGCTATATATTGTGATTATTTTGCCAGCCAAGGTGTTTTTATTGCTGCTCAGGGCGCCTCCCCCAGCGCCCTGCACCCTCAGTGACCGGAGTGTGAAGTGTATGAGGAGCAATGGCGCACAGCTGCAGTGCTGTGCGCTACCTTGGTGAAGACTGAAGTCTTCTGCCGCCGATTTTCCGGACCATCTTCATGCTTCTGGCTCTGTAAGGGGGACGGCGGCGCGGCTCCGGGAACGGGTCCTGCGGTCGATCCCTCTGGAGCTAATGGTGTCCAGTAGCCTAAGAAGCCCAAGCTAGCTGCAAGCAGGTAGGTTCGCTTCTTCTCCCCTTAGTCCCTCGTTGCAGTGAGCCTGTTGCCAGCAGGTCTCACTATAAAATAAAAAACCTAACATATACTTTCTTTCTAGGAGCTCAGGAGAGCCCCTAGTGTGCATCCAGCTCGGCCGGGCACAGAAATCTAACTGAGGTCTGGAGGAGGGGCATAGAGGGAGGAGCCAGTGCACACCAGATAGTACCTAATCTTTCTTTTAGAGTGCCCAGTCTCCTGCGGAGCCCGTCTATCCCCCATGGTCCTTACGGAGTTCCCAGCATCCACTAGGACGTCAGAGAAATTTATGTTATTATCTCAGTAGGGGAGCCACAAGTTTGGGATTTTGAATTTTGGATAAGGGATACTCAACCTGTATATGTGCTGCAGTGTGACATTCTCCTGCAGCACCCGGCTCCTGTCATAGAGCAGCAGCTGACAAAGCGGGCACTAGTCTCCAGGGGCAGCCCAGCATCTATAGGGATGCTGGGATGCCCCTGGAGTGATGTCACCGGGATCCCCCGTGAGGCCACTCTCCAATTTAGGCCACACCTCCTTTTCAGCACGCTAGAGGGTACAGAGTGGGTTGGTTCTAAATGTAAGTTGGGTAAGGGACATATGACGTCACCAGGGGGTGGAGCCATGTCACCAGGGGGAGGAGCCACGGCCGAACAGGGTACCTGAAATGTACCCTCGCGGGCTCCCTTCACTCGACACGCTTCGGGCTCAGTTGCTCGGCCCGCTCCGATTTGCTCTACACCGGGTTACTAAAGGTAAAGTTGGTGGCGTGGATAGTAGAGGAACTATCCTGATGGCCTAGCTCCTCCCCCTGGTGATGTGGCTCCTCCCGCTGACATCATAGGTCCTTTAGGCCACTTGGATCTAGCATTTACCGTACAGAGTGCATAGACCTGGTGACGCCTCTGACCGCTACCAAATTGTTTTCTTTTGCTTTCTGTTATAAAGGTATAAAGGTGCCCTGTGCATTGTCTGCTCCCCGTGTGCAGGCTTTTCCCTAGTCAAGGATCTATCTCCGGGTCCAGACTGTTTCGATCCCCGACTGGCTAGCAGCCTGTGTCGGGCTGGTTCACCGGAGACTCACTTATGGTCCGTTTGTGCTGGGACATTGTTTAGATGCACCTGGTTCTCTGCACTTGCACCTGCATTTACTTGTAATGCAGGTACCAGCATAAATGGACCGGAAGCAAATCCCCGGTCAGCCAGTCTGACTCTACTAGAAGCTTGTGGGCCCCTCACTTTGTCATGAGCGGCAGGTCAGCTCTTGAAGAACCTTTCCAGCTTCTGGAAACTACTGGTCTTCTTCTCCCGCCCCATAGTGACTTTCATCAGCAGCGGACGATGGGGAGGTTGCCATGACAGGAAGACTCTCACACATGCTCCTCCAGGCACCTGAGCAGGGATCAGGGACCTGCCGATGCCCACTCAGTACATGCGGTACCATTGGGAAGAAGCACGTTGTGTGACTCTGTACTGTGTCTTTACACAAGTTATAAGAGTACACAGCAGATGTGGTCTCTCTCATGTGTATCTGCCTGCCAGCTGTCAATGCCCGGAAACCTGTGCTATGTTGCTGCGCGGGGAAGAGGAGCCCCCTGGGGGCAGAATGAAATGTATATGAGCATGCCACTACTCCACTAACCAGTTCTGCTGCTGCTGCTGGGAATTTGAAAATGGTGCTTGAATCCAAAACACCCCAGATCTGACGCTGGCAAGATGATGTTTTGCCTCATATTCAGATTCGAAAATGGCGGGGAGATCCGAGTCCTGACCCAGATCCAATGGGTAAGTTCAGGTGGGTTCGGTTTCTAGGCTACTGCCATTTGGGTTTGCTATCTTTTGAGTCTCATTAGCATGCTTTTTTCCCTTTAGTGTTTCTCTTTAGTGTTTAGACCCTGTCTCTCATGCTGTGTGTCCACATATTTCTGATTGTGGTTCGGTACCTTGCCGTGATGTCATGTTGAGGTTCCTTTGTCAGGGTACATCTTTCATGGTATTGAGTACTGCCAATTCGGTTTTTGACCCCCATAGCAGCTCCCCCACCCCATCCAAAATGAGTGTCTCTGTGCCTCTGGACTTTTGGGGGTCTTTGGTTTTAACTCACCCTTTGTCAACTACTATAGTTTTTTCTCCCAAACTTTATGGACTACCTTCCTGCTAGATATTTAAGGACACATTTATGCAGTTATTTCTTAAACAATCTATTTTGGAGATTAAATGTGTCTAATGCAATTTTAGATTCCATCTGAAGAGGACATATGATAAGAGATTTAAATATATACTGTATTTGTGGAAATATTGTAAATGTTGGGTGCAGATGCGCATTTCTTTTTGCATTTGTTATTGATTTTTTTTTCAACAGTCAGTTAATTTGCCTCACCAATACCCTGCCTACATATTCTATATTTATTTCTATGTTATTGTTGCTACTGCACATTCCAGGGAAGACACTGCCCCTATCCCAAGATGGCTACTTGTCTCAACTGCATTTACAGCCACTGTGCTTTTATTACACCATCAGTTTTTATATTGCATGAGTGACTGAAACAATATATTTCTGTGTTGTTCAGAATGTAAGCTCTCATGAGCAGGGTCCTCTCCCCTCATTTGCTTTTCCCTTTTTTAGAATATCTTCTACTCCAACGCACCTTACCCTGGTTTCTGTCACTCTGATGATTATTTCAGTGTCTTGTCCCATGAAGCGGCAATGTTAATATACCTTTTTTTTTGTCCTACTTGTCTTGTACTGTAAGTCGTTGTTTTACTCATTTGTTTATGTACTTTGTTAGGCACCGTGGAACCCTTGTGGCGCCATATAAATAATAATAATAATAATAATAATAATAATTGCAAAGTCTGGATTTGGATGCTATTTACACTATACATTACAGTGAGACTGTGATATAAGGGTGAGATCCCATTCCTCTTTCCATGTTATTGCTAGCCGCTCACTATCACCTACTAAGATTATTAATTACCCAGTATGTATTAGATACTGTTATGTTTATATGAGGCAGATATTCACCTTGAGTTTGTGGTAATAATTGTGTTATATATTCATTGACTTTAATACAGTGTTATTGAAATTTTATGAGTGAGGACTTTAGCCATCTGAAAACCCAGGTATGTATGTATATGTATCTATATATATTTATCACATTTTATTATATAAAACCATTCACATAATGCATTTCATTCATAATTATATACTTGATAATGCTGATTTATCCTTAGGAATGAAAGCTATACCTTTAACACACCTTAAATACACTCTACCATGGAGCCGCTGCGGCCGCTGTACTTAATACACACTCTACGTACTTTGTATGCTATTAGCGTACAAAGTCCCGTGCTGTGTACGGACTTAGTGTACAAACGCCGCGCTGACGGTACAAAGTACTCACAGCGCGTACACACCCAGAGATACACTTTAAACTTTTTACAGCAATGCAATGCAATGATAATACCCTTTAAACCTTAGCGTAGTGATGAGCGGATTCGGTTTTACTCGGTTTTACTCGGTTTTACTCGGTTCTCAAAACGGCATCTTATTGGCTCACGGATGTCACGTGTTTTGGATAGCCAATAAGATGCCGTTTTGAGAACCGAGTAAAACCGAGTAAAACCGAGTAAAACCGAACCTCGCTCATCACTACTTAGCAGGGCAATGAAGACATGACACCAGATTGTAATTAAACCGCTGGGTTCCGAAACCACAGGGTATTATTTCTGAAAGGGGGTTACAATACAAATAATACAATACAATATAACAGAGTAAATGGCTACATTCAATGGTACATACGTGTTATGCACACCAGTGCCTGCAGGAATGTACTGGTGTTTGAACTGTTATGCACACCAGTGCCTGCAGGAATGTACTGGTGTCTGAACAGAGAGGGATGCAAAACAAATGAACTCACAGACAGACTGGGAAATATGACATAACGTACACAGAAGGTGATAGGGTAACAAAACCAACACAGAGTGAACAGAGAAGCCCAGAGGCTAAGAAACTGGGTGTCTCCCTAGTATTAGAAATGCTCAGATGGAAAAAGCAAGATGTTGTGTTTTAATACGTAGAGAACCCGAAATGCTGTTGCTAAGAGCAACAGCAAAACCCTAAAGGGTTACCAACGGGTGTGGCAGTAAACTCCTTGGTCAGAGATGGAATAATAGACACAAGGAGAGTCTCCACAATCCTAATTCTCACTTGCAGGGCCCAGGTACAGCTTACTGCCACTAAACTGACACATGGACACCCTGCACAGTGAGAGAGGATTAAGCAGGCAGGTCTGAAAGTACAGCCACAAACCTGCTGGGTTCACAGAATATCAAAAGAACCTCAGCAGGCTAAACGACTGACTCCAGTCTTACTGCTAGGTCTGGATTGGCAGAGTGTAGTACCAAATCCCCAGGCCTATTTGCAGTAAGCAACAACAAATACAAAGCTACACAGTACTGGCTAACTTTCAGGAACTGACTAACCAACAAAGATTCAGCAGCATCTGCCTAACCTGAGAAGAGGCCTTATAAAGCAGGTGCTGTCCACGCCCCCCTCAGACCTCACAGACTGTGAGCACAAAAACCAGCACCGGATCCCCTGCCTGTAACCACTGCACAGCAAAAGACCCGAACCGGAGTATCAGCTGCGCTCAGGTTACTCCGCTAGCACTTGTCTCCCGGTTGCCATGACGACGTGGCAGCATAGGGCAGGAGACCCTAACAGTACCCCCCCTCTGACGAGGGGTCAAAGAACCCCTACCACCGGGTTTATTGGGGAACTGCGAGAAGAAAGAGCGTATCAGTCTGGGGGCATGAAGATCACAACTGCGCACCCACGACCGCTCCTCCGGGCCATACCCCTTCCAGTGCACCAAAAATGACAGCCGACCCCGAACCATCTTGGAGTCAAGAATCCTTTCAACAACAAACTCCCTCTTGCCACGTATCAGAAGAGGGGAAGGTCTTCCTCTGGAAGAAGGATTACTAATCGCCCGTTTTAAAAGGGAACAATGAAATGTTTTATTGATACCCAAAGAACGGGGCAGATCTAACTGAAATGCCACCGGATTGATAACCCTGGTGATCTTATAAGGGCCGATGAACCGGGGGCCTAACTTATGAGATGGCTGTCTCAACTTCAAATTCTTGGTAGACAACCAGACGAAGTCTCCTAATTTGAAGCTGCATGGTCTTTTCCGCTTATCAAAAACCCTTTTGGTCACTAATGACACAGACACAAGGGCTTTCTTCACTTTCCTCCAAATACCTCTAAGGACCGAAACGACAGAGGAACCACCAGGCGTGGAGTCCAGGGGGTCAAAAGAATTGGCCTTAGGATGATGCCCATACACACAAAGGAAGGGAGAGATCCCTGTAGCAGAGTGAGCCGCGTTGTTATAGGCAAATTCCGCCATTGACAGATGAGCAACCCAGTCAGTCTGACACTTGGAGACATAACACCTGAGGAACTGCTCCAAGGACTGGTTCACCCTTTCAGTCTGCCCATTAGACTGCGGATGGTAGCCTGACGACAAGCTGACAGAAATCTGGAGATCGGAACAAAATGCCCTCCAGAATTTGGCCACAAACTGGGATCCGCGGTCAGAGACCACATCAAGTGGCAACCCGTGGAGACGCACAGCATGCAGCATAAATAATTCAGACAGGCGTCTGGCCAATGGCAGCCCAACCAGTGGAACGAAGTGCGCCATCTTCGAAAACCTGTCAACGACAACCCAGATGGCTGTCATCCCCGAGGATTTGGGCAAGTCCACAACAAAATCCATTGAAATGTGGGTCCATGGCTTAGATGGAATAGAGAGTGGATGTAATGGGCCAACAGGAACCCCTCTAGGAGTCTTATTTCGGGCACAGATGTCACATGCCCGAACCCACTGATCCACATCCTTAGCCACCGAGGGCCACCACACCGCCCTAGATAGCAACTCCCGAGTTCTGGCAATACCCGGGTGACCTGCCAACTTCTTGGCATGGAATTCCAGGAACACTCGCTGTCTTAACCTAGGAGGCACAAACAAAAGACCTACCGGAAGGTCTGGAGGAGCCTGCTCCTGTGCTCTAAGGACTAATGACAAGAGGTCCTGGGTAATGCCCACTTTAATACATGATGGGGACACAATGGGCAACGGCTCCTCGGTGGTCTCCTGGATTGGAGCAAAACTCCGCGAGAGCGCATCAGCCTTGATGTTTTTTGACCCAGGGCGATATGTTATCAAAAAATTAAAGCGAGCAAAAAACAAAGCCCATCGTGCCTGCCTGGCATTGAGACGCTTCGCTGACTCTAAATATGCCAAATTCTTATGGTCGGTGAGAATTGAGACCACAAACTTAGCCCCCTCAAGCCAGTGTCTCCACTCCTCGAGTGCATCCTTAATAGCCAACAATTCCCGGTTACCCACGTCATAATTCATCTCGGCAGGCGAAAATTTACGGGAAAAGTAAGCACAGGGATGAAGGCGATTATCAGACACTCCCATCTGAGAGAGCACTGCCCCAATACCCATCTCAGAGGCATCCACCTCCACCACAAAAGGACGCTCTGTATCTGGGTGTCGCAGCACCTTGGCCGAGACAAATGCCCTTTTGAGACGGGCAAAAGCCGCTTTGGCCTCACGAGACCAGTGAGCAACATCCGCCCCTTTCTTAGTGAGTGCCACCAAGGGCGCCACTATAGACGAAAATCCAGCGATAAATCGTCTATAAAAATTTGCAAAGCCCAGGAAACGCTGAAGCGCCTTCAAACTAGTGGGCTGCACCCAATCCAGGACTGCCTGTACCTTGGAACCCTCCATTTGGAAACCTTCTGGGGAGATAATATATCCTAGAAATGCGATTTGCTGAACTTCAAATTCGCACTTCTCCAGCTTCGCCCCAAGCCGGTGGTCTCTGAGTTTCTGGAGGACTAAGCGTACATGCTTCCGATGTTCCTCCAGGGAATGGGAGAAGATTAGGATGTCATCTAAGTATACAACTAAGAATCTATCCAAATATTCCCTGAGCACATCGTTCATGAAATCCTGGAAGACTGCCGGGGCATTACAGAGCCCAAAAGGCATCACCAAATATTCATAATGCCCTGAGTGGGTATTAAAGGCAGTCTTCCATTCATCCCCCTCTCTTATTCGGATTAGATTGTACGCACCGCGTAGGTCAATCTTAGAAAAAATGGTGGCAGTACGAAGCTGGTCAAACAAGACCGAAATGAGAGGCAGTGGGTATGAGTTTTTAATCGTGATACGGTTCAATTCCCTGAAGTCGATGCAGGGTCGCAACGAACCGTCCTTTTTACCCACGAAGAAGAACCCCGACCCAACTGGAGACTGTGAAGGTCTGATAAATCCTTTAGCCAAGTTCTCCTGAATGTACTCTGCCATAGCCTGAGTCTCAGGACGTGACAGGGAGTACAACCTGCTCTTGGGAAGCTTAGCATTCGGCAACAAATCAATGGCACAGTCATAGGGGCGATGGGGAGGTAGTACCTCTGCAACTTTTTTGGAGAACACGTCCGCAAAATCTGCATAACACCCTGGCAATCCTGGCAAACTTAGCTGCGAGAGCCTGACTGGAAGGCTCAAGCAACTCCTGAAACAATCCGTACCCCAACTAAGAATTTCCCCAGAGACCCAGTCAAATTGAGGATTGTGGGCCCTTAACCAGGGTAACCCCAACACCAATGGGGCAAAAGTACAGACAGTCACATAAAAGGACAATTTTTCAGAGTGTGTGGCTCCAATAAACAAAGAAATCTGGCTAGTGCAAGAGGTAATTTTACCCTGGGATAATGGTTCCCCGTTTAACCCACAAATCTCAATTTCCGACGCCAAGGGTACTAAGGAAACAGAGTGTTTCAGGGTGAATTGACGGTCCATAAAAACCCCGTCGGCCCCACTGTCCACAAAGGCCCCAGTCTTGACAGTTTGACCGAGGATCTTCAAGGTCACCGGAATGATAAAAGTCTTCTTGGGAAATTCTGACTTCTGGCCTGACAGGATATTTCCCATCACCCTCAGGCCCTGAAGTTTTCCGGCTTTTCTGGGCATGATACTACCACATGACCCTTATTCCCACAGTACAAACACAACCCCTGCTGTCTCCTCCGCGTCTTCTCACGCGAGGAGAGGCGGGTAGCCCCAATCTGCATAGGCTCCTCGGAAAATTCCTCAGAGTCTGAGGTTCCCTTGGGAAAGAAGGAAACCTCGGTCTCCCTTTCAAGCCTACGCTCTCTCAGCCGTCTATCCACCCGGATGGATAACTGCATGAGCTGATCCAAGCTATCAGGCAAGGGATATTGTACCAGTTGGTCTTTTATCTGATTAGAAAGACCTCTTCGGTACTGGTGTCTCAGGGCTGGGTCATTCCACTGGGTATCATGGGCCAACCTCCGAAACTCCGTACAGTAAACCTCAACTGGCCTTCGCCCTTGCTTAAGGGTCGAAATCTGAGCCTCGGCTGAGGCCGTCTTGTCAGGGTCATCATACAACATGCCCAGTGCCGTAAAAAAAGCATCAACACTTTTAAGCGACGGACAGTCAGGCTGCAACCCATATGCCCAGACCTGTGGGTCTCCTTGTAGCAAGGAAATCACTATGCCCACCCGCTGAATCTCTGACCCAGAAGACTGAGGCCTAAGCTGGAAATATAACTTGCAGCTCTCCTTGAAACAAAAGAACTGCGAGCGATCTCCAGAAAAACGATCCGGAAGATTTACTTTCGGCTCCTTAACCCCTGAAGGTGCTGCTGCTGCGGGAGCTCCGCCAGCGGCCTGGGAGGTGTGCATTTTAATGGACAAATCATTAAATTGACGAGTCAGGACCTGCACCTGATCGACCACCTGTTGCAACGTATTTTGAGGGGTATGCTCCATATTCCCACAAAATTTCAACAGGAGTATTGGGCTGCTGAATATGTTATGCACACCAGTGCCTGCAGGAATGTACTGGTGTTTGAATTGTTATGCACACCAGTGCCTGCAGGAATGTACTGGTGTCTGAACAGAGAGGGATGCAAAACAAATGAACTCACAGACAGACTGGGAAATATGACATAACGTACACAGAAGGTGATAGGGTAACAAAACCAACACAGAGTGAACAGAGAAGCCCAGAGGCTAAGAAACTGGGTGTCTCCCTAGTATTAGAAATGCTCAGATGGAAAAAGCAAGATGTTGTGTTTTAATACGTAGAGAACCCGAAATGCTGTTGCTAAGGGCAACAGCAAAACCCTAAAGGGTTACCAACGGGTGTGGCAGTAAACTCCTTGGTCAGAGATGGAATAATAGACACAAGGAGAGTCTCCACAATCCTAATTCTCACTTGCAGGGCCCAGGTACAGCTTACTGCCACTAAACTGACACATGGACACCCTGCACAGTGAGAGAGGATTAAGCAGGCAGGTCTGAAAGTACAGCCACAAACCTGCTGGGTTCACAGAATATCAAAAGAACCTCAGCAGGCTAAACGACTGACTCCAGTCTTACTGCTAGGTCTGGATTGGCAGAGTGTAGTACCAAATCCCCAGGCCTATTTGCAGTAAGCAACAACAAATACAAAGCTACACAGTACTGGCTAACTTTCAGGAACTGACTAACCAACAAAGATTCAGCAGCATCTGCCTAACCTGAGAAGAGGCCTTATAAAGCAGGTGCTGTCCACGCCCCCCTCAGACCTCACAGACTGTGAGCACAAAAACCAGCACCGGATCCCCTGCCTGTAACCACTGCACAGCAAAAGACCCGAACCGGAGTATCAGCTGCGCTCAGGTTACTCCGCTAGCACTTGTCTCCCGGTTGCCATGACGACGTGGCAGCACAGGGCAGGAGACCCTAACAATACGTGAGTGGATTCGCTTGCGCTACCCGGTCCGGTCCTCCGTCATCTGTTAGATAACGTTGTGAGTCTTGTGTCTGACCAGGCCTGCAGCAGGCTCTCTTTATACAATTCTTCCAAAAAGCAATACAATAGATACTGTGATCTCTTTGCCCATTGGACACAGGAATGCACATTTACAGTACAGGAGAGGTCATAGGTCGGTTTGAATAGGTAGGCGATGTCTTTCCCAACTGCTCCTGTGGGTGGTCTCCTCTGGATTCCTGCCGCATACATAATGTACAGTAAATACAGTTTCTATCTATATTCTGCTCCTGCACATAACTATCCGCAGGAACATGCAATCTTCCTCAAACCAACACCGGAATGTTTCCCTTAAAATACCCTACAGCTGGATATCAAACACCACCTTATAACCTTGTTCTGTCCCCTCCTATTCTGTAAAGGTGAATCCCTTTGTTCTGTTACCATTTAAACTGTTGTTACTTTCTGATGTGGTGCAGGGAGGCTATGTGTACATTGTGCACTATTTGGATTAAATATGTAATGTGTTTTGAAAGCTTTCCATGCATTCACAAACTCTACCATAAATATCCATACCACGCGCTAATGCGCAGGACCGCGGGAGCGACCATACGCAAATTGCGAATATGTGCACGCACGACAGAACAAGTACACGCGCGGAGGCCATCTGTGTATAGTTTGTACGTGATGTGTGTACTGCAATATTTTTCGCCTTTGACAGTCCACCCTTTGGCAGTCACCAATAACTGCCACTATCTAATCACTAAACAGATAAATATCTACACAATATCTACAGAAGTTTGCATGGTCGGGGGAGAGTGGTAGGTAGGAAATGTATGACCTAGTGGGATAGTAAAAAGCATGTATGTATGAATCCATGTCTGAGGGACATGTATCATCGTGCCGTATATGTTCTAAATAAGCTTCGAGGTATTGCAAAGTATTCATTAAATCCTTCTCATCCCGTATCAAGGGTCTGTAAATGGGCCAACAAACACTACCGAGCTATTTTCAGCTTCTTGTTAAAACAAATGGGGTGCACATTTAGTTGATGATACATGGAGGGGGAAACATATGTGAGTGCTGGTATATGTGGATATCACCTGTCGACTATGTGTGCTATTAACTGGAGGTTGCAGAGGTGAAGATAAGACACATATCTAAAATACATTCATATAATGTGATGATGATGTGTTCATAGTGAGTATGGGTATAAGGAGCCTGAGCACTGCGGTGAACGTCTTTCAACTTATCATGGGTTATGGGCATTACCTCTGGCAGTACTCTCCCAATGTAACACAATCCCTCTGAGCTCGGGGCAAGCCATTTGTATGCCTTCCTCCCACATACAGATGTGTCCACATACATCTTTGCTATATCCCGCCATGTATGGCACAGTTTTGCATGCCATAGACTCAGAGATTTAGCCATGCCTTATGATTTTTCTTAATTTGCTTCTTTAATATGTTACTTTATACATGTTCTATCATGGCAAATAATAATTTTAAAATCTATCCACTTGTTACTCGTGAAAAACAGCTTAGCCGTGTTTTGCATGTTGTGACATATTTAGCAAAACAGCAAAGATGTAAGTGGACACATCTGTATGAAATAGGCATTATCTGGGAGAACATAGGGGACAAAATCTAACATCACCATATTACAAACTTTCCAAGTGAAGAAACCAATCCCTAGTTCTCCCATCTGCTCAGTACAAGTATCGGGCTGGATGATATGAGCACAATACCCTGGCAATACTTTTCCAACCCACATGGTCTTGCTTCCACGAGTATACCTATACCGAAAATAACTCCCACTGTTGGCTATTTGGCGTACAAGTTCAGAGTCTATGCGTATCCTATCAGCTCTGTGTGAAAAGGTCATTGTCTGGTTATTCCACGTCACTTCCCAAATTCCCGGTTTTCGGTAATTGGAAATATTAAAACATAATAAGGATCTGTCTACATGATACTGGTGGAGCTTCAAACTAGGGGGCCTAGAAATATTGAATTTCTTGTCCACCGGTCTCCCACCCCGTAATTCGAGTACCTCATCTATTGCTAAAGGGTACGGTACTAATCCTGACTTACTCTGACCTTGAGGTACCTGTGAGCACACCCAGCATTCTGTCTGGTTTAAGACCTTACCCACTAGTGAGTGGTAATCACTCAACGGATGACGGTCCATGTCGATATTAAGGTTGGACTGACATCTCTGGATGCACCCATCCTCAACTATATTCTCACAATTCCTACAAATACAATATTCATCAGACAATAACCCCTCACAGTGCCTCCGAGCTCCCTGACTACCAGAGTGTTATGAGCCACGGCTGTGGCTCATTCCTGTTTTGCATTTTTGTTCTGTATTTTATGTTATACTTCTGTTTATGTTCCCCGTGGGTGTCATGGGGTGCTCGGAGCTCACCCTTAAGGAGGGGATACTGTTATGAACCACAGGTAGTGGTTCATTCCTATTTTATGTTTATAAAGTTGTCTTGCATGCCAGGATTTCCCGTTGCTCTGTTTTAGAATACTCTTGTCTGCTGCCGCTGGTGAGTCTGTGTAATTGCAGCTTGTTCCCATGTGTTCAGTCTCACCTGGCTGCTAATTGCATCTTGTCAGTTTAGAGTCATGCAACAGGGCAGCTGTATGGGATTATTAATTAGGCCTCTCTGTTATATGCTGGCTGTTTGCAATTCACAGATGCTGGTGATATTCCTTGGTTTGCAGTCTGCTTGAAGTTTGAGCTGGTTCCTGTCAGTCCCTGTGTTGATTCCTGTGTCAGTCCCTGTGTCGATTCCTGTGTCTGATCCCGTGTCCTGCTGTGAGGCGTTCCTGCCCTGAGTTCCAGTGGCTTTGCCTGTCCCTGGTCAAGTCTTCTGGCTTCCTGGTGTCTACCGGTCTGTCGTTTGGGATTCTGCCTGTCCTCCAGTTCTGAGAGTCGGTGTCGGCAGCATTAGAAGTTCCTGTCCGTTTGCCAGTATTCGTACCGGTTCCGTGAGTAGCGGCTCTCCCGCGTCCGTTGGCCTAGGCCGCTGTATTCCATTATTGTTTCTGTCCCTGGTGTTTTGCAGAGGGTTCTGCTTATGCTGTCACCGCCGGTACACAAAGGTATTGTGTCGGCGTGTGATCAGCATTTCCTTTGTTGTTCTTTTCCTTTGGCGGTTTCTCCGCACATACTTTAGGTTTTTAGTTAGCTTATAGCCCCTGGCCTGTTTGCTTAGTTAGAGGTCCTCTTGTTATCATTCTGCCTCGGATTTCCCTTTGTCTCTCATTTAGACCGGGGGGCACCGGAGTTGGGCAGACATAATCCGCCCTTCAAACGTGGCTGCCAAGGGCTCAAGAAACCATAGTCTCGCAAGGGATTTCCGATTGCACGGGTGAGACAACAGAGTTAGGGCGCCAGGGGCTATTCCCTTTCCATTCCCCTTTCCCAGCGTTACGTCCTGGTGCTCTGGACTCACTTCATGAACATCTCCCTTGTTCTGAGCACCAGGAACCTAACATTATCACCAGCCATACCACAAAAAAGAAATAAAACTTTTTTTTCTTTTTTGGCCCAGTCCAGTGTCTAGTCTAGAATCCAGTCTTGTCTAGAATTCAGTGTGCAGAATTCAATCCGGTGTTTAGAATCCAGTCCTGTCTAGAATTCAGTGTTTAGAATCCAGTCCGGTGTTTAGAATCCAGTCCGGTGTTTAGAATCCAGTCCGGTGTTTAAAAAAAAAAAAAAAAAAAGTCTTGTTTTGTTTAGCAAAATTTAGTCTTGCCTTGTCTTGCCTTGCCTTGCCTTGTCTTGCCTTGTCTTGTCTTGTCTTGTCTAGTTTTAAATCCTCCTATGTCTACTATGCAAGCCCTGCAGGCATCTCTCGCAGCCCTGAACTCTGTATTTAGTGCTTTGAGACCAGAGCGACTAGAAGTTTTGCAGCAATCCCTAAAGCAACTGCAAAACCTTCTGACTAAAATCTTGCTCATTTTGCCAGAAGTCGTTGAGAGTACATCTATCTCTAAAGAGACTCTTGTTCACAGTATGGTGACAAGAGAATCCTCTGGTTTAATTGAAGAGAAAAGGTTTAAAAGTTTTCTGCGGCCCAGGCTCTCAGAAGAGGAGCGTCTGCGTCGCAGAAACTTAAACTTATGCCTATATTGTGGGGGTTTAGGCCATTATCTGCAGACCTGTGAGTTGCGCAAGCCAAAGTGTGGTGACGAGTCTTGCCCTCTGGCCAAGTTGAGTCATGATACAAGACCTACTCCTGTCTCTACTGTGGCAGAGGTACTTGTCACACAACCCACACAAAAAGGCTCTCTGTCCTATAATTGGGGACCTTGGGCAAGGGAGCCCCATTATAGATTCAGGAATCAAAAGAGAATGTTTCTCTCCTCTCTTGAGGTTCCTGTGGAAGCTGAGTTGCAAGTCCCTGGAGTGGTGCCCGATGCCCAGGGTCCTGGAGTGGTGCCCGATGCCCAGGGTCCTGGAGTGGTGCCCGTAGCCCAGAGTGCTGGAGCGGTGCCTGATGCCCAGAGTGCTGGAGCGGTACCCGATGCCCAGAGTGCTGGAGCGGTACCCGATGCCCAGAGTGCTGGAGCGGTACCCGATGCCCAGAGTGCTGGAGCGGTACCCGATGCCGAGAGTGCTGGAGCGGTACCCGATGCCCTAGCTTATAGAGGGACATCAAATATTATAGTTCAGGTGTCCATACCGGAAGGGGTCTCTGAAGCTGTTACCCCAGGTAGGGACTTGAAAAGCGCAACCCTAGAAAGGGTCTCTAAAACCATAGTTCTTGAGGGGAACTCGAGAAGCAAAACCCCAGAAGGGATCTTTGAAGTAATATCCCCAAGTGGGGTCTCGAGAGACGCAGCCCCAAAGAAGGGTCTAGAAGTCGCTTCCCCAGGAAAGAACTTAAGAAGCATAGCATTAGTGGAGGATCTGAACGTTATTGCTTCAGCAAAAGTCCCGGAAGTCATAGTCCCGGGAGAACTTTCGATAATTATCGACTCAGAGAGGGAGGCCGATGGCCCGATCCCAGTCAGGGAGGCCAACGGCCCGGTCCCAGTAAAAGAATCCGAGGTGCTGGCCCCAGCGGGGTTCTCGGAGGCCACTGCCCCAGCGGGGTTCTCGGAGGCCACTGCCCCAGCGGGGTTCTCGGAGGCCACTGCCCCAGCGGGGTTCTCGGAGGCCACTGCCCCAGCGGGGTTCCCGGAAGTCACTGCCCCGGGTGGGGTTCAGAAAGTCACTGCCCCGGGTGGGGTTCAGAAAGTCACTGCCCCGGGTGGGGTTCAGAAAGTCACTGCCCCGGGTGGGGTTCAAAAAGTCACTGCCCCGGGTGGGGTTCAGAAAGTCACTGCCCCGGGTGGGGTTCAGAAAGTCACTACCCCGGGTGGGGTTCAGAAAGTCACTGCCCCGGGTGGGGTTCAGAAAGTCTCAGCCCCGGGTGGGGTTCAGAGAGTATCAGCCTCGAGTAAGGTCAATAGTGACCAGGTCCTAGCAAAGCACTCCAGTCAGTCAGATGAGAAGGAAACAGATCCTGACTCTGATATCTC
Source organism: Pseudophryne corroboree (assembly GCF_028390025.1). Lineage (NCBI taxonomy): Eukaryota > Metazoa > Chordata > Amphibia > Anura > Myobatrachidae > Pseudophryne > Pseudophryne corroboree. Next base: position 220,859,853 of record NC_086448.1, on the reverse strand, counting down.
AACATCCATAATCTTTGATGGGGACTTCGCCCAATTTCTGGCGCTTTTCAAACACTATTACACTATTATGTTGTCTAGACCATTTCTGGGCATCACTTCAGAAAACCTTGGGCTCTATCTGATTTATTCTTTTAGAGGAGAGCCTTCTGAGTGGGCGACCAGCCTAATGAAAGCTGAAGATCCTATTCTTCAGGATCCCCTAGCATTCTGTGATGCAATTGTTAAAAGATACGGTTCCAAAGAAATTGGTTCAGGTTCCTCTAAGTCACCCGTCTTGTCTGCTGAGAGTCCACCAAATACTGTAAACTCGGCACAAGAGTCCCAGCCCGTTGTTTTGACTGCAGGATGTGCTTTTTTGACTTCTTCTTCTAATAATAGTACTTTACCAGAAAATTCAGCTCCCAAGGGTAAGAGACCTGTCTCTGATTTGAACGCAGCCTTGCTGGGTGGTACCATCAGTTCAGACAATCTTTGGGGAATTACCTTGGTCAGACCTAAAGAGCTTTTCTAAAAAAAAGAAGAAGAAAAAGAAGTAATTTTTGACTCTTGCCTTGATAATAAAAAAGAGAGATTTTCTTTTTTTTTTCCTTGTCTTGTGTCCAGTGGCCACCATCAAGGGGAGGGCACTGTTACAAGTTCTTGCTACAGCTTGTTTTTTGTTTTCTTGTCTGTTAGACCAGTGTGTCAGGTTTTTTTTTTTTTATCCCTTGTTCTGGATAGTCTGAATTTTGGGGTCTTTTGACCCCTCCTCAAGGGGGGGGGGGGTAATGTTATGAGCCACGGCTGTGGCTCATTCCTGTTTTGCATTTTTGTTCTGTATTTTATGTTATACTTCTGTTTATGTTCCCCGTGGGTGTCATGGGGTGCTCGGAGCTCACCCTTAAGGAGGGGATACTGTTATGAACCACAGGTAGTGGTTCATTCCTATTTTATGTTTATAAAGTTGTCTTGCATGCCAGGATTTCCCGTTGCTCTGTTTTAGAATACTCTTGTCTGCTGCCGCTGGTGAGTCTGTGTAATTGCAGCTTGTTCCCATGTGTTCAGTCTCACCTGGCTGCTAATTGCATCTTGTCAGTTTAGAGTCATGCAACAGGGCAGCTGTATGGGATTATTAATTAGGCCTCTCTGTTATATGCTGGCTGTTTGCAATTCACAGATGCTGGTGATATTCCTTGGTTTGCAGTCTGCTTGAAGTTTGAGCTGGTTCCTGTCAGTCCCTGTGTTGATTCCTGTGTCAGTCCCTGTGTCGATTCCTGTGTCTGATCCCGTGTCCTGCTGTGAGGCGTTCCTGCCCTGAGTTCCAGTGGCTTTGCCTGTCCCTGGTCAAGTCTTCTGGCTTCCTGGTGTCTACCGGTCTGTCGTTTGGGATTCTGCCTGTCCTCCAGTTCTGAGAGTCGGTGTCGGCAGCATTAGAAGTTCCTGTCCGTTTGCCAGTATTCGTACCGGTTCCGTGAGTAGCGGCTCTCCCGCGTCCGTTGGCCTAGGCTGCTGTATTCCATTATTGTTTCTGTCCCTGGTGTTTTGCAGAGGGTTCTGCTTATGCTGTCACCGCCGGTACACAAAGGTATTGTGTCGGCGTGTGATCAGCATTTCCTTTGTTGTTCTTTTCCTTTGGCGGTTTCTCCGCACATACTTTAGGTTTTTAGTTAGCTTATAGCCCCTGGCCTGTTTGCTTAGTTAGAGGTCCTCTTGTTATCATTCTGCCTCGGATTTCCCTTTGTCTCTCATTAAGACCGGGGGGCACCGGAGTTGGGCAGACATAATCCGCCCTTCAAACGTGGCTGCCAAGGGCTCAAGAAACCATAGTCTCGCAAGGGATTTCCGATAGCACGGGTGAGACAACAGAGTTAGGGCGCCAGGGGCTATTCCCTTTCCATTCCCCTTTCCCAGCGTTACGTCCTGGTGCTCTGGACTCACTTCATGAACATCTCCCTTGTTCTGAGCACCAGGAACCTAACACAGAGCGCTTACTGATGCCAGCCTTTACCAAAATGATGTGCTGATCCTGAGATCCTACAAAACCATACTTGCCATCAGAACCCATTCCAGATCCCTGCTCGACCTCTCTGAGACCCTCACCAAAACAAACTGTCCTTATCAAAACCATAATTACTAACAGAACCCGAAACGCAGTCTCTTGTGATCGATCCATTTCGTTAGGGGAAAGGAGGAAAATAAGAAGGAGAAAAGAAAGGAAAAAAAATGCAGGGGGAGGTGACAAAAGAAAGTGGTACGACAACCGTTCTAGCTCTTGTTACTCTCTGTGCTCAGATGCCCTTCAACAGTCCTGCCTCTCAACTTTCCCGGAACAGACACTCCAGTGATACGAGATTCTCTACACTCTGCTCTTTGTCACGAGTTCTCTCCGGGTCAGCGACCTTCTTGCAGTGGGACGAGTGGATCCAAGTCTTTCTTTCGGCGACCTTCAATGCTGTTGTGCTGGTTAACAAGACTTGATATGGTCCTTCCCACCTGTCTATGAGGCAACCTGAGCGTAAGAAATTTCAAATCATCACATAATCCCCAGGTTCAATGTCATGACAATTACTGTTCGGCAGGTCAGGAATCACCAGCTTTAAATTTCTTTGTTGATTTCTCAGCTGCTGGCTCATCCCAACCAAATATTTCACAGTCACTTCATTATTACATTTCAAATCATCCTGGGGGTCTATCATTTCATGAGGTTGTCGGCCAAAGAGAATTTCAAAGGGTGATAGGTTAAGGGGAGACCTGGGAGTGGTTCTGATGCTGTACAACACTAGTGGCAAAGCTTCTGGCCACGACAATCCAGTTTCAACCATTCATTTGCTCAGCTTGTTCTTAATAGTGCTATTCACTCTCTCCACCTTTGCACTCACCTGTGGACGGTACGGAGTATGCAGCTTGCTATTAATTCCCATCAGTTTGCACATGACCTGAAAGACTTCACCTGCAAAATGGGTACCCCTATCACTTTCAATTATTCTAGGGATACCATATCTACACACAAATTCCTGCACAATTTTCTTTGCAGTGAACGTAGCAGTATTTGTGGCAGCAGGGAACGCTTCTACCCAATTAGAAAATACGTCAATACAAACTAACACATATTTTAAATTCCTACAGGGTGGTAACTGTATGAAATCGATTTGTATTACCTGAAAAGGTCCGTCTGTCGGAGGGATATGGGATGGCTCTGTTGGTATTGACTTTCCAATATTCTTCCTCAAGCAAGTAAAACATGTCATTGCTCTCTTACCTGCATGAGAAGAGAATCCTGGCTCACACCAGTAGGCTCTCACCAGCTTACACATACCCTCTTTACCCAGATGAGTCAGACCGCGTGCCGCCTCAGCTAAGCTTGGAATATATGCTCTGGGGGCCACTGGCTTACCTTGTCCACCTGTCCACAGTCCCGAGGATTCCTGGCCATATCCCTTTGACCTGCCTTTTCCTGTAATGAACACAAATCTTACATTTCAATTAATTGTGGTGTGTTGATCGTGTTAAATGTCAGTGATGTTCGTTTGTATGGGGGTGCTGGCTGCTGATTTAGCAGCTTCGTCTGCCCGGCTGTTACCAAGTTAAATTGGGTCTTGGTTGTAAGTATGTGCTTTGCACTTGATAACAGCCACTCTGTCTGGTTCCTGTATCGCTGTTAGAAGTCTTTTTATGTGGGACGCATGCGCTACGGGTGTGCCAGCTGCCGTCATGAAATTTCTGAGGCGCCATAGGGCCCCAAATCATGCACCACTCCAAAGGCATACCTAGAATCTGTGTATATATTAGCTGACTTACCCTTGGCAAATTCACACGCTCTGGTTAGGGCGACCAACTCAGCAACTTGTGCTGAGTGCGGTGGGCCCAGCGGTTCAGCTTCTATGATACCTCTGTCGTCTACAACTGCATATCCAGTAAACAGGTCTCCCGAGTCCGTTTGTCTGTGGCAACTACCATGAGTGTAGAAGGTAAGGTCTACCCCTTCCAGTGGGCTGTCACTGATGTCAGGTCTCGCAGATCATGCGTATCAGTGTCTGCACTAAATCCTCCTTCACCATCATTCTCATCCTCCACCCTTTGTGCCTGTCCAGGCACACTTGGCAAGTAAGTTGCAGGATTTAGTGAGCTGCAATCTCTTAATGGTGATGTTTACAGGGGCCATCAGTGATAATTCCCAATTTGTAAACCGAGCAGATGAGACAAGTCTGGTTTGGGCGGAGTTCAGTTAGGCTGATACTGCATGAGGTGTATGGATGGTCAGGTTGTGTCCTAACACTACGTCCTCGCTTTTACTTACTAGCAAAGCTATCACTGCAACACTTCGCAAGCATGTGGGGAGAGACTGTGCTACGGTGTCCAACTGTGCACTGTAGTAAACTACCGGCCTGCTGGCATCACCATGTCTCTGGGTTAAAACTCCTGGTGCGCACCCTGCACTTTCTGTACCGTATAATTCAAAGGGCTTCCCATAATCTGGAATACCTAATGCAGGTGCCTGTGATAGGCACTGTTTGAGTCTCTCAAAGGCCAGTTCGGACTCATCTGTGTGCGAGACCCGTTTTAGATTGTTTGAAGAGACCATTTCTTGCAAAGGTAAAGCCAGTATAGAGAACCCTGGAATCCAGTTTCGGCAGTACCCACACATTCCAAGGAAAGTGTGGATCTGTTGCTGTGTTTGTGGCAGAGTCATGTCGCGAATTGCCTGTACTCTATCAGCGGTGAGGTGTCTAAGTCCTTGAGTCAAGCAATGTCCCAAATATTTTACCCTGGTCTGGCACAACTGCAACTTATCCTTTGAAACCTTGTGTCCCGTTTGGAAAAGATGAAACAGAAGCTGTTTCGTGTCTTTCAAGGACGATTCGAGTGAGTCAGAACACAACAATAAGTCATCGACATACTGTATTAGCACTGATCCACTCTCGGGTTGAAAGGATTGTAAACAGTCATGCAAGGCCTGGGAGAAAATACTCGGGCTGTCAATGAAACCTTGGGGAAGACGAGTCCAGGTGTACTGTACTCCCCTGTATGTAAAAGCAAAAAGATATTGGCTGTCAGGGTGCAGAGGGACAGAAAAGAAGGCAGAACAAAGGTCGATGACAGTGAAGAATTTTGCAGTAGAGGGAATTTGCATGAGGATGACAGCTGGATTGGGCACTACGGAGAATTGGCTCTCAACTATCTTGTTTATCCCCCTTAGATCCTGCACTAGCCTGTAACCCCTCCCCCCACTCATTTTCACAGGGAAGATGGGACTATTGGCAGTGCTGGACGTCCTGACTAGGATGCCCTGTTGTAGCAACCGCTCTATGACGGGGTACACTCCTAATTCTACCTCTGGCTTCAGAGGATACTGAGGGATTTTTGGAGCTATCCTACCATCTTTTACTTGCACTACTACTGGAGCTACATTTGCCATCAATCCAGTGTCTGGTCCATCTTTGTTCCAAAGAGAACCCGGTATTTGTGAGATCACTTCCTCTACCTTTGATGGACACTTGTCTATAACAGTAGAATGCGACATTAGCCTTTGAGGGGTGTCTAATATATCCTGTACTTCTTGAGCGTGGTTCCCATGTATATCCAAGAAGACACCCTCAGGAGTACAGTATATGACACACCACATTTGACACAATAAATCTCTCCCGAGTAGATTAGTCGGAGCCGATGCAGCCAACAGGAAAGAATGTTTGGTTTGCAAGGGCCCTATCGTAATCTCTGCCGGTCTACTCAAAGGGTATTGTTGCACAGTTCCTGTTACTCCTATTGCCGAAATTGTTTTACCCGTGGTTATTATACTTACTGTTGAATTTAACACTGACCTGGTCGCCCCTGTATCTACGAGAAAAGGTAATGGTACACCAGCTACATCAACCATGACCTCAGGTTCATTACCAAGGCTAGCAATTAACTTCACTGGCTGCAGACTACAGGTGTGGCCCAATCCCTATTGTGTGTTGAGACCCTCCCGCAGCGCATTGGCAGCTACAATATGTGAGGGGGGTAGCTGTGAGTTTTCGGAGGCCTGCCAGTCTCTCCTTGGTGGGTACCTCCTTGTTTCCCCTGCATGTGGCTCATAACCTCTCCTATATGGTCCCTGATCCAAATTAAGTGAATTGTAGTGAAGTCCGTATTCTGGTCTAGGGGGTCGGTTTACGTTATGTGTACTTCTATTCCTACAATCCTGGGCAAAATGTCCGTCCTTTTTACAAGCGTAGCATACTCTAGAGGTGCATACACACGGAGAGATTTTAACTATGAGAGATTTTGACTGAGCGTTTTCCCTTGAACTGGCAGTAGGAGATTTTGACTAACTTTTCCAGCGATTTTGACTAACTTTACCAGCGATTTTGGCTATGAGCGATTTTGGCTAACTCATGTAAGGGGATGCTTTTTCTTTTCCAGCGACCTAGCCAAAATTGACTTGCCTGCACAGTCTATTTTTAGCAGCGATAGCGACCTGGCTATCGCTGGCTGTGTACACACAGAGCGATATGCACTAACTTTCTGAGCGATTTTGACTATATAGTCAAAATCTCTCAGCTATATCGCTACATGTGTATGGACCTTTAGTCTTTGCCAATCAGCAGGGGTCTGGGTTTTCGGCTGATGGGGTTTTGCCGTAAGGGCCTGTATACTTACCGTCATCAGCTTTTCCCCCTGTGACTCCCTGTGCTTACTGATGTTCCGATCATGCTCGACAGCGGACTCTCTCAATGCAGCCACCAAGATACCTCTCCAGTTTGGTAGAGAGGTCTGTACCCTTGTTTTCAGTGCCTCATTCAACCTGTCCATTAATACTGAAACAGCTACCTCCCTGTGATGTACATTGTCTCTAATGTCCTCGATCCCAGTGTATCTAGCCATTTCCTGCAGTGCTCGATGGAAATATTCAGATGCCGTTTCACCTTCCTTTTGTCTTATGGAAAAGATTTTATTCCATTTGACAACAGTAGGGAAATATACTCCTAATTGCAGATTGATTTGCCGTACATTCTCCTGATTGTATTCATCAGTGAGAGGTACTTCTGCGTCTAACTTACAATCGGTTATGAATTTCACAGGGTCAATATTTGAGGGTAAACATACCCGTAGCACTGTTCGCCAATCTTTGTTCGTGGGTTCGTTGGCGTTACCTAACTCTTTAATGAACCTCTGGCATGCGACTAGATCTTTTCTGGGATCGGGGAATTCTGACATAATTGACCTTAACTCTGCCCGGGACCAAGGACAATGCATGGCAATGTTCCTGATGGGAGTGACTCCCTGAGCGTCAGTCTTCCCATTGGGGACTGCAATCACCCTGACTGGATTTAATTCAATTACATCATTCTGGTTTGATTCTACAATGTGAGGTGCTATTGTCTCTGCATAATGTATGGTACCGTACTTACCTGTGGACACGACCTCACTTATCCCTCCACTAGGGGGCCTGACTACTGCTCTTGTTGGTTGGGCCGTGCCCACCTGAGTGTCTTGTATGGTGGCTGTAGAGAGAGTGCCGATATCGTGCTGGGCTCATCTTCCTGCTCGCAGTCCTGGGGAAAATTTAAAATGGGATACAACTGGCAAGGGTTAGCATTAGTACATTTATTAATTACTCTCCTATCTTGTACCAATGTACCATTGTCTGTAGCCACTTTCTCCCCCACAATATATGGTGGTGGTGGTGCGGTCGCCATTGTTTTCCTGCTAGGTTTGGAACCTGCTGCGCGAGCTAATACCCTTTGCATATCCCCCTCCTGTTGCCATAAATTTAAACAGTCTGTATGTTTAATCCTTTGTTTCTTGGATTTTATCAGACATATCCTTAACCTTTAGTTCTGTAATACCTCTGGTTCAAAGCTGCCCACCCTAGGGAATGGTACCCTATCATTGTTAGTCATACATACCCACTCATTGCATAAAACTTCTGTGTGTGAACCATTTTTTTCACACATGATAAACCTTGCTGAGCCTTTTGGCCACAATTCTGCCTGAACCCTGTCTAAACGTCTCTTACTTGAGCAACTGACTCCCATATTTGTGGGTCTTTTCTAATAACTTTAAAAAAAAATTCCCACAAACACCAAAAAATACTCAATATAAGTAGACGGTGGAACTATACCCGAGCGCCTTCCACTCGCTCTCGCCCAAGCTGGCCAGTACAACGATACACTGTTGGTAGCGGATCGCAATGTACCCAACTTAGGGCTCCTATCAGACCTTACACCGTAATTTCTTTCGGTGGAAGTTCTGTTTGGAATATTTTCCTGAGAGAGGCAGCAAAAAATTCCTTTTCATTATCTTTCAACTGGAATTGTTTGTAGGGTGAAAAACAGAGAAATTAGATAACCATCCTTCACCCTTTACAGTGAAGCCCACCAGGGAGATTTCCCGACGTTGTCAAAGAAAAAACCCTTTTGTCTATTCAATCACGTCTGCGTATGCTCTTCCACAGCGCATGTGACACAATGGTATCACGTTGTGCTGTGCAGAACACACGGACATGCGATGCAATAGCACAGCCTATAGATACTAGTTATCTATATGCCCTACAATTGCTGTAGACCACTTTAGCCTAGACCACTCTAGACCACTTTAGACCACTTCAGTTGTATGGGATACCACTTCATACCACTTCAGACCACTTCAGTTCCTAATAACGCAGGGTAGCGAACCCTACGCCACGGGCCTCTACTAACCCAGTGTTACCACTTCAGACCACTTCAGTTCTTGGGTTCAGTATCCACTCACTCCTGCATTCGCTCACTCAAATACACTTTATTTTTCTGTACAGAAAATTTGGATTCATTCAAGTTGGCAGCTTTACCCTCAGAGGCAATTAAAAAAAATAAAAATTATTTATACTAAATTTTGCTTTTATACTAAATTTTTTTTTTAAACCGGGTAGTTTTGTGCTATTGTAGCGTGGCTACTGTCCCACCTTTAAACTAAACGAACTATTATGTAATTTGTACTTAGCGACCGTACATCTTACGCAATTTGTGTAAACACGCTACCGTGTGTGTTGCTTACGCCGCGTGTGCAGTTCCGTACTGTGTCCGAGACACGTGTACAAAACCGTACGTCCGCAATAGCATAAATCATACAATTCTATAAATGTGAGCAATAAAACTATTATTGCCCACTAAACACAATCCACACTTGTTCCGTTTTAACCCTCTTACTACTGGGCCAGAAATGCGTTTTGTGATTTTACTCTTACTTCCTTAAATACTTATTTTATTTTTAACTATATAGCAACAAATATCTCCGGTTTCACACATGTCTAAATGAATCTAGCAATTTGAATGTTATGGCAACAATGTGAGAGAGTATGCAAAGTATGGGTGCCGTGTACGCTTTTGGAGCCCAAAAAAAATTCACAGATTTTAAATAGCTTTTTTTCTGTTTACCTTACGAGTTCTACCAGCATCTCTACAAACCATACAGAGCAGACGCCATCTAATCAGCAATCAAGTAGGGTTTTCAGTGCATCCATCGACCAAGAAAAGGATACGTAGGATAACTTTCTGTCCACTCTTTGCTGATAGATGAAGTCTGCTGTGACCTGTTAGGTAGTAAGTATGTGGAAAACCGGAGGAGCCCCCAATTGATAATGCTGATTTATCCTTAGGAATGAAAGCTATACCTTAAACACACCTTAAATACACTCTACCATGGAGCCGCTGCGGCCGCTGTACTTAATACACACTCTACGTACTTTGTACGCTATTACCGTACAAAGTCCCGTGCTGTGTACGGACTTAGCGTACAAACGCCGCACTGACGGTACAAAGTACTCACAGTGCGTACACACCCAGAGATACACTTTAAACCTTTTACAGCAATGCAATGCAATGATAATACCCTTTAAACCTTAGCAGGGCAATGAAGACACGACACCAGATTGTAATTAAACCGCTGGGTTCCGAAACCACAGGGTATTATTGCTGAAAGGGGGTTACAATACAAATAATACAATACAATATAACAGAGTAAATGGCTACATTCAATGGTACATACGTGAGTGGATTCGCTTGCGCTACCCGGTACGGTCCTCCATCATCTGATAGATAACGTTGTGAGTCTTGTGTCTGACCAGGCCTGCAGCAGGCTCTCTTTATACAATTCTTCCAAAAAGCAATACAATAGATACTGTAATCTCTTTGTCCATTGAACACAGGAATGCACATTTACAGTACAGGAGAGGTCATAGGTCGGTTTGAATAGGTAGGCGATGTCTTTCCCAACTGCTCCTGTGGGTGGTCTCCTCTGGATTCCCGCCGCATACATAGTGTACAGTAAATACAGTTTCTATCTATATTCTGCTCCTGCACATAACTATCCGCAGGAACATGCAATCTTCCTCAAACCAACACCGGAATGTTACCCTTAAAATACCCTACAGCTGGATATCAAACACCACCTTATAACCTTGTTCTGTCCCCTCCTATTCTGTAAAGGTGAATCCCTTTGTTCTGTTACCATTTAAACTGCTGTTACTTTCTGATGTGGTGCAGGGAGGCTATGTGTACATTGTGCACTATTTGGATTAAATATGTAATGTGTTTTGACAGCTTTCCATGCATTCACAAACTCTACCGTAAATACCCATACCACGCGCTAATGCTCAGGACCGCGGGAGCGACCATACGCAAATTGCGAATATATGCACGCACGACAGAACAAGTACACGCGCGGAGGCCATCTGGGTGTAGTTTGTACGTGATGTGTGTACTGCAATATTTTTCGACTTTGACATACTATACCTAACATAGATCATTCACATGCAAAAATAAATAGTTCAGGTGGATCAATGTGGCCACAGCAAGTTAGGGTATAGTAAAAAAATATTGCCGATTGATGGTTCTCACCACTGTAAATAAGTTCTAACTTCCCAAACTGATGTACTGATTAAAAAGGCTCTCAACAATTTGTATCAGCGCTTACTCTGTCAGCAGTCATATAATTCCTGTGAATAATGGGGAGATGTTGGCTGACAGAACTTGTAAATAAGGGGAGCTTACAGCTGATAGTGATTCTGTAGTAGAGATATTTCGGATATTGGATTGTACCAGGCAGTTTGCATCTTAAAGATCTGTCAGTCTACATTATACTTGCCTACCTGACCCTCTCCATGAGGGAGAAAATGCTCTGTTCCTGGACTATCCTGGTAATGTATGATTGCCATCACCTGTGGTGAAACACCTTTCTTACCAATAAACTAGCTCACCACAGGTGATGCCAATCATACATTACCAGGAAAGTCCAGGAACAGAGCATTTTCTCCCGCATGGAGAGGGTCAGGTAGGCAAGTATGGAGTGCTGTGTTTTTCCTTTATTAGTTGTTTTTTGGGGTGGGCTACCTTCACACTGCAGCAGAATACAGGTAATTGAAATCACATCCTTCTCAATGCCTGGGATATACTGCAACATACAGAAGGTGACTTTGAAGACTTAATATTGTGGGAATGTTATAATGAGGGAGGTGGGCAACAAGACATGGGAAGGCAGTGCATAGAAATTACTGCAAACCAGTTTTGAATTGCAGACAGGTACAGTAGTGTTTTTCAGAGGTACAGTAACACAATGCTGTCTCAGATGGGAAAAATATTTGACAGTTGTAAAGGTGACAGGTTACAGGTGTGAACATAACCCAAACAGGAATGTGGGCATAAATTAAGACATTTCTACACCATTATTATGGTCATAAACAGAGGCGTCGGAACTGGGGGGGGCAAGGGGGCAGCTCGCCCCCCCCCCCCCAAACATAGAGAGGTGCCGATCATTTACAGGAGGAGCGATGTGCGGTCAGGTGAAAGAGGGGTGTCATAATAATGTGTGCTGGGGATGGGAGGGGGTGTAATAATAATTTGTGCTGGGGAGGGGGGGTGTCATAATAATGTGTGCTGGGGAGAGGGGGTGTCATAATAATGTGTGCTGGGGAGAGGGGGTGTCATAATAATGTGTGCTGGGGGGAGGGGTGTCATAATAATGTGTGCTGGGGAGTGGAGGGGGTGTCATAATAATATGTGCTGGGGAGAGGGGGTGTCATAATAATGTGTGCTGGGGAGGGGGGTCATAATAATGTGTGCTGGGGAAAGGGGGTGCCATAATAATGTGTGCTGGGGGGAGGGGTATTAAAATAATGTGTGCTGGGGGGAGGGGTGTCCTAATAATGTGTGCTGGGGAGGGGAGGGGGTGTCATAATAATTTGTGCTGGGGAGGGGGGGTCATAATGTGTGCTGGGGAGGGGGGTCATAATGATGTGTGCTGGGGAGGGGGGTCATAATGATGTGTGCTGGGGAAAAGGGGTGTCATAATAATGTGTGCTGGGGAGGGGGATCATAATGATGTGTGCTGGGGAGGGGGGTCATAATGATGTGTGCTAGGGAAAGGGGGTGTCATAATGATGTGTGCTGGGGAGGGGTGGGGGGGTCATAATAATGTGTGCTGGGGAGAGGGGGTGTCATAATAATGTGTGCTGGGGAGGGGGGTCATAATAATGTGTGCTGGGGAAAGGGGGTGTCATAATAATGTGTGCTGGGGGGAGGGGTGTCATAATAATGTGTGCTGGGGAAAGGGGGTGTCATAATAATGTGTGCTGGGGAAAGGGGGTGCCATAATGATGTGTGCTGGGGGGGAGGGGAGTCAAAATAATGTGTGCTGGGGGGGAGGGGTGTCATAATAATGTGTGCTGGGGAGGGGAGGGGGTGTCATAATAATTTGTGCTGGGGAGGGGGGGGTCATAATGTGTGCTGGGGAGGGGTGTCATAATGATGTGTGCTGGGGAGGGGGGTCATAATGATGTGTGCTGGGGAAAGGGGGTGTCATAATAATGTGTGCTGGGGAGGGGGGTCATAATGATGTGTGCTGGGGAGGGGGTCATAATGATGTGTGCTAGGGAAAGGGGGTGTCATAATAATGTGTGCTGGGGAGGGGGGTCATAATGATGTGTGCTGGGGAGGGAGGTCATAATAATGTGCACTGGGGAGGGGGGTGTTTTAATAATGCATGCAGGGGGGGTATTGTCATATTAATGCATGCTGGGAAAGGAGGTGTCATATTGATGTGTGCTGGGAAGGGGGGGTATCATAATAATGTGTGCTGGGGAGGGGGTGTCATAATGTGTGCTGGGGAGGGGAGGGGGTGTCTTAATAATGTGTGCTGGGAAGGGGGGTAGTGTGATATTAATGCATGCTGGGGAGGGGGGCAGTGTCATATTAATGAGTGCAAGGGAGGGGGGGTAGTGTCATATAAATTTGTGTTGGGGAGGGGGTAGTGTCATATTAATGCGTTGTTAGATTAACCTGCATTGTTAAGGTGTATGCACTGCGGATACTTTGTATCGCCAGTACTATTTAAGGTTCAAAGTATAAGCATATCATTACATTGTTTCATTAATAAGGTTTACAGTATTTCAATCCGTGTGCGTACGTGCCGCGTGTGTGTCGCGCCCACGGCACAGCGTCTGATACGCTAAGTGCGTATCCATACGGTACTCAGTACGCAAATAGCGTACTTAGTCCGTAGTGTGTGTAATAAGTCTAGCGGCCATAGCGGCTCCACGGTAACAGTGTATAGCTTTATGTTTTAAGATAATATTTGACATTATCAATTGGGGGCTCCTCCGGGATTTCCTCATACCCACAGCCTAGCAGGTTAAAGCAGACTCTATCTATCAGCAAAAGGGCGGACAGGTATCCTACGTAAGTTTTTTTGGCTGTAGAATACACTGGTAAACCCTATTTCATTGCTGATAAGATGGTGTCTGCTCTGCAAGGTTTGTTGGGAGGCTGGTGGGATCCGGAAGGTAAAAACGCAAAGCTATTTTAAAATCTGTTATTTTCTGTTTTGCGCCAAATGCGCACACAATACAAGCATACACCTGTACTCTGCATATCTGATCATATTGTTGCAAAACAAGGTAAAATAACTTCAGGGTCTTGCATGGTGTGTGATTTCGTTGTGACAAAGAAAGCCGCATGGTTTGTCCTCCATTTTGGACTAACCACATGGCCTATCCACCATTTTGTGTAACCCTTATGTATGTGGAAGGGGGAGGAGCAGCGGCCATTTTGGGAAGGTCATTTTTTTTCTAAATGGATGATTTTTACTGCCCGAATAATCAGCCACCCTTGGTCAAAAAGAAATCACCATTTATGAGTTACCAATGCATTTATTTAACCCATGCCATAGTCAATTACAAACAGATTCAGATGGAGCTTAATAAAAGTTAATAGTAAGATGAATACGTGATGTAAGAACCACATACAGATATAAACAAAGTTTTGTTTTTTTTACCTCTAGGATTCAGTTAACTCTGCTTGTTGTAAAATAGCCATTGGAATGCAAATTAACCTGTGTAACTGCTTTTTCCTAGCAGTGAAAAACCACCTTCACAGACAGTCAAAAGCACACAGCATTCAGATGCAAATTAGAAGCACTTAATGGGTAAATGGGTCTCAGAAGACCAGTGAATGGTACATAGATATAATATTATAATTATGTGTGTGTGTTTATATCAATGTATGTTCTGCAAGATAGCTATCCAATATGAATCATACCATTGGAATTATTGATTACTAGATTCATTTAGACCTGTATTTTATTTGTATATTCTGCATATCTACCCGCTTGTTTGCCATTAGCATTGATTACGTGCTGAGAAATTTGTTGCTATTTAGTTAAAAGTAAAGAGTAATATTTAAGGGAGTAAGTGTAAAACACACACGCAGCCTGTCCCAGTTATAAAGGTTTATACAGGAGATACTGTGTGGTGTTTGGTAAGCGATTATAGTTTACATTTATAGAAGCGTGTTATTTGTGTTACTGCGGACGTATCCGGCCTTTGTACACGTTTCTCGGACAGCGCGCGAGACTGCGTGCGCAACGCAAAGGCCTACACACGTGGCGTATTTTACGCAACGTGCGTACAGGTACGCCCATTTAATACAAATCACACGATAGCATTGTTTTAGTTTAGGCGACACGGTAGCCATGCGATAATAGCACAAATTGATCAGTGTCCAAAATTTAGTTTAAAAGATCCTTCTTTTATTGCATCACCTCTGGGATTAGGCTGTTTCACCTGAATGAAAGTTAATTTTCTGTACAGAAAAAAATCAAAGTGTATATGACTGAACGAGTGTGTGTATGCAAATAGAAGGTTTTGTGAACTCGGGATCAGGAAACCCATAGGACACCAGTGAAGTGAACACTTGGTGGCGTGAGATTGGTTTGCTCACATTAACGTTGATAAGGTATAAAGGAGCAAGGTAGCAAGTTTAACAGCAGACCAAGAGGTCGGTGAAGTCAGAAATCCGCTGACTAGGTCAAGCGAAGCTCTGAAAACCATGGCCTGAGAAAGGTCAGCGGTGAGAGCGCAGCCCCGAATGTTTGCGTAGTACCCATATAGGCCCGTTTAGAGAATACGCCCTGGCTGAGGTTTCGCAGCCTAAACAATCGATTACGTTGGTCGTGCAGCGGATAAGTAATAGTTACTTATACGCAGTGCGACTGTACCGCACGTTACTGTGTGCGTTAGTTCACCTTGATACCCATTACGCAATTTGCGTACAATCGCGGGGTCATAGGCGCTAATTGTACACGTAACGTGATTTGTGTAACAGGTTTTTTTTATTTTAAGGGAGTTTCGCTGTTCACTCAGGAAATCTCCAGCAACTGATATTTACTGGGAGGGGTAGCATAATCCCACACGCTCTCAGTAAATAGAGGTTACACAGGGGCCCTAGGTTGGGTACGACCAGCACAGCAGACAGTGTGTAGGTGTATTGGCCGACGTGGGCGAGAGTGAGTGAGAGCACTCGTTGGACTTTCACCGTTGCCTTATATTGAGTAATTTGGTTTTTGTAGGAATTCGCTGAGAAGGCAATACCTGCAAAGAATGGGGGCCAGTTGCTCAAGTAAGGGACGATCAACCAGGGTTCAGGTTGATATTCCGCGACCCAAAGGGTCGGCAAGGTACATAATGTGAGAGAAATATGGATCACACGCAGAGATTATGTGCAATGAATGGGAACATATGACTGTGGATGATAGGGAACCGTTCCCTAGGGTAGGCAGTTTTAATCCTGAGGTGTTGCAAAATGTAAGGAGAAGGATATGTCTGATAAAATCCAGGAAACAAAGGATTAGACATTATGATTATTTACAGTTATGGCAACAGGAGGGTGAGATACAACAGGGATTAGCTCAAGCAGCTGGTTCCAACCCTAGCAGGAAACTGATAGCAACTGCACCACCACCACCGTACATTACAATGGAGAAAATGGCTACAGAGAATGGCATACTGGTATACGATAAAAGTGCACTTAATAAATGTATTAATGATAAGAGTAAAGTAGATAAATGTGTTAATGCTAATGCTAACCCGTGCAAGTTGTATCCCATCTTAAACTTCCCTCAGGACTGCGACCCAGAAGATGAGCCCAGCACGATATCGGCACTCTCTTTAGCAGCCACCATACAAGAAACTCAAGTGGGCACGGCCCAACCAGTAAGAGCAGTAGCAAAGGCCCCTAGTGGAGGGACAGGTGAGGTCGTGTCCACAGGTAAGTACGGTACCATACATTATGCAGAAACAATTGCACCTCACATTGTAGAGTCAACACAAAATGATGTAATTGAACTGAATCCTGTCAGGGTGATCGCAATCCCCAATGGGAAAACTGACGCAATGGGAATCACTCCCATCAGGAACATTGCTATGCATTGCCCCTGGTCCCGGACAGAATTGAGGACAATTATGTCTGAATTTCCCGATCCCAGTAAAGATCTAGCCGCATGTCAAAAGTTTATTAAAGAACTAGGTAACGCTGCCGAACCCAATAACAAAGATTGGCGGACAGTGCTGAGGGCATGTTTGCCCTCCAATATTGACCCCGTGAAATTCATCGCTGACTGTAGCTTAGATGAAGAGGTACCTCTCACTGATGAATACAAACAGGAGAACGTAAAACAGATCAATCTGCAGTTAGGAGTATATTTCCCAACTGTTGTCAAATGGAACAAAATCTTCTCCATTAGACAAAAAGAAGGTGAAACTGCTTCTGACTATTTCCACCGAGCACTGCAGGAAATGGCTAGGTACACTGGGATCGAAGACATTAAGAATAATGTGCACCATAGGGAGGTAGCGGTGTCTGTATTAATGGACGGGTTAAAGAAAGTGTTGAGAACCAGGGTACAAACCACTCAACCTAGCTGGAGAGGTATCTCGGTGGCTGCCTTGAGAGAGTCCGCTATTGAGAATGATCGGAACATCATTAGGCACAGGGAGTCACAGGGGGACAAGCTGATGACAGTAATTATACAGGCCCTTACAACAAGGCCACATCAGCCTAAACCCCAGACCCCTGTTGGTAAGTCGTATATGATAACATGTTTTAACTGTCAGAGAGAAGGACATTACGCACGAAATTGTAAAGACCCACATAAGGTATATTAACCCCCTAGACCACAACATGACACACAGTATGACGCACGTAATTGGAATCAGGGATCACATAGGGAAAATTTTTGGCCGCACCTGTAGTCTACAGCCAGTGAAATTAATTGCGAACCTTGGAAGGAAACCTGAGGTCCCAAGTTGATGTAATTGGTAGGTCATTCCTTGTGGATACAGGGGCAGCCAGGTAAACTCTGTGATTTATCTTTAAATGTTTCCTCTTTCACCAGCAGAACTATAGCTCAAACGTCACATGTCTACTTGGTCTTTTCAGAGGTCTGCCCAACCCCAGTATATCTTACCAGCATCATTGTGCCTGGCCATGCACAGAGGGTGGAGAGTGGAAATGCTGGTGGGGGAGACTGTGCAGAGATACCGATAGACATGTTGGTGTAACAGCCTGATGGTGAACGGAAATCTGACAATTTTTCTCTTTTTCTATTATTCTCTCTCTTTTTGTTTTTTTCATGTTCTACGGATGGTATGTCACACAACAGTTAAACAAATGGTAATGCAAGATTTATGCTCCCTACAGAAAAGTCGCTAACTCGGAAAGTGTCACTGGAGTGTCCGTTTCGGGAAGACTGAGAGGCAGCACTGTTGAGACGGCAACTGAGCAAGGAGAACAAAAAGACTAGAGGCGGTTATCGTACCAGTTTTCTTTCCCTTCTATTATTTTCTTTACCTCCCATTACCACTCTTTCTTTCTCCTCCTGCAAGATGGACTTACCCCAATAGACTGCGTTCCGGGTTTTCCTGTTGACCCTGTTGTTGACCAGAACAGTCTATTTCGGTGAGAGTACCAGAGAGGTCGAGAAAGGATCTGGAATGGGTTCTGATGACAAGGACGGATTAGTAGAATTCCAAGAGCAACACATTCACCGAGCAAAGGCGAGTATCAGAAAATGATCTGGTAGTCATGACACTAGGAGACATTGTGAAGGGTTATTGGCTGAAGAAAATTGTATCTGTAGAAATTGTGAAAACATAGTTGAGGACGGGTGCATCCAGAGATGTCAGTCCAGCCTTATTATCAACATGGACCGTCATCCATTGAGTGACTATCACTCATTAGTGGGTAAGGTTTTAGACCAAACAGAATGCTGGGTGTGCTCACAAGTACCTCAAGGTCAGAGCAAGTCAGGATTAGTACCGTATCTTTTAACACTAGATGAGGTACTTGAATTAAGGGGTGGGAGACCGGTGGACAAGAAATTTAATATTTCTAGGCCTCCTAGTTTGAAGCTCCACCAATATCATGTGGATAGGTCCTTAGTGTGTTTTAACATTTCCAATCCCCGAAAGCCGGGAAATTGGGAAGTGACATGGAATAACCAAACCATGGCATTTTCACACAGAACCGATAGAATGCCTGTAGACCCTGAACTTATACGCCAAATAGCTGACGGTGGGAGGTATATTCGGTACAGATATACTCTAGGAAGTAGGACCATGCGGGTTGGAGAAGTATCTCCAGGGTACTGTGCGCATGTCATACAGCCTGATACGTGTACTGAACAAATGAGAGAGTTAGGGGTAGGATTTTTCACCTGGAATGTTTGCAATATGGTAATGTCATATTCTGTCCCATATGTTCTCCCCGATGATGCATATTTCATATGTGGGAGGAAGGCGTATAAGTGGCTTGCCCCAAACTCAGAGGGATTGTTTTACATTGGAAGAGTGTTGCCAGAAGTAATGACCATTACCCATAATAAGATGAAAGACGTTCACCGCAATGCTCAAGCTCCTTACACTCATACTCACTACGAACACATTGTTAAGAGACACCTTATAGATAGGACAGAGCACGCAGCCTCTGATTTGACCCACGAATCCACCGGGATTCAATTCCTACTCGCGTTAGATATCACCCATACCGCCAGAGGAATTATAAATTTTAGGTATATTAATGCGCTAGCGAACCTGATAGACAATATCACCGAGATGTATGATGACACCTTCAGGTATACAGGGAGGGAATTGCAAGCTTACAAAACGGAACTGATCCAGCACAGGATTATTCTCATTTACATCACAGTGGTGACAGGTGGGTATTGTGTCACCATAGCAACTCAGTATGGTGTGAAGTGCTGTACATATATCACAAATAGCACTGATGACCCAACCGAGGTCATAGATCAAAAGATGGACGATATCTTGCAATTGAAGTGGGAGTTCCGAAGGAGACACAACCTTACCCTTACTGCTGTGAGTAATGAACTGACCGGCTGGGTTTCATGGTTGAACCCACGCAATTGGTTCTCAGGTTTAGGAGAATGGGCTCAAAATGTTATCGTGAATGTAGGAAAATTTCTCTTTTGTATCCTGGGAGTCGTCATAATGATTGGTTTGATATTTAGATGTGTTCGGATTTTAATGCAGTGCAAGCGCAGTACCAAGGTGATGAGTTTGAGGAGCGGGGGCATTGTTACACAAACTGGTTTAATTTATGATCCATAAATTGAGACAATGCTGTGATAAGACGTGATTCCACGGTCCGTTTCTTTCACCCGTTTCTCCTTTGTTTTTCTCCAAGGTAAAAAGACATCAACCCGGAAGAAGATTTTGATGAACATTTCTACAGACCTTTGATGAACATTTCTACAGACCTTTGATGGACATTTCCACAGACTTTGCGAGACACTTTAGAGACTTTAAAAGACTTTGTATGGACACTGGAAAGACTTTGCTTATCACCCACAGCAAGGATACACCTATCCAGACAAGACTTCAACAGACACCCAAGGACAATTGCACACATTATCATATGAATGTATTTGTGACATGTTTCTTATCTTCATCTCTACAATCTTCAGGTAGTGACACACATAGTCGACAGGTGATATAGGTACATATATTAGCACTCACATGTTTTTTCCCCCTCCATGTATCATCAACTAATGTGCACCCCATTTGTTGGAACAAGAAGCCGAAAAGAGCTCGGTAGTGTTTGTTGGCCCACTTACAGACCCTTAATACGGGATAAGATGGATTTAATGTACACTTCGCAATACCTCGAAGCTTATCTAGAACATGTACGGCACGATGATACATGACCCCTCAGACATGAATTTCATACATACCTGCTTTTACTATCCCACTAGGTCATACATTTCCCACCTTCTCCTCTCCTCCCTCCACCCAATCATTTATAGGTATTTCATTGTATTTTATATTTTTCTGCTTAATTGTTTGGATAGTGGCAGTTATTGTTGACTGCCAAAGGGTGGACTGTCAAAGTCGAAAAATATCATGAAACATATCCCTTGTACTAACCCCTCATGCACATGCATGCTGCTCGTGCACCTGGTCCCCCGTGCGTACACATACCCGCAAGTTGCGTAAGAGACGCTCCAGCGACTCCTGCGCATGATATGTGTATTTACGGCGGAGTTTGTGAGCGTGTAGCGTGCGACTCGAATGTAGCATATTTAACCCAAATAGTGCATTTTGTAGATATTATTCCCCTAGACCATGTCAGCGAGTATGATTAGTTTAAACAGTTCCTGGACAGAGAGATTCCTCTTTGCATGATAGGAAGGGTCAGATAAAGGATGAAAGGTGGTGTCTAGTATCCAGCTGTAGGGTATTTTAAGGGTAACATTCCGGTGTTAGTTAGGAAAGGATCGCTCGCTCCTGCGTATAGTTATGTACAGAAGTAGATTATGAACATTAACTGTATTTGCTGTAAATTACACATGCAGCTGGAATCCAGAGGATACCTCCCACCAGAGCAGTTGGGGAAGGACATCGCCTACCTATTCAAATCCACCTATGACCTTTGCTGTAATGTAGAGACATATCCCTGTGTCCAATGAACAATGAGATTACAGTGACTATTGTATTGTTTTGGATGAAGTGAATAAATAGAGCTTGCAGCAGGCTTGGTCACACAAGACTCTGAAGGCTTTCTCCCTGATAGCTGAGAACTGGATCCAGGTTGCGCTTGCGAATGATTCCCCACGTATGTATATTCTCTGTAGCCATTATTCTCTGTTATTCTGTTTAGATTTCCTTGTTAGCCTGTAGAGTATAACTTGTACCTGTTTACCCCTTTTCTCTGAATAATCCACTGTGGTGTTAGAGTCCAGTGGTTTACCACAAACAGTGTTGTGTTTTCATTTTCCTGCCTGGGCTTTTAAAGTAGATTAACTTGTTTAATCTGTTTTAGATTAACCTGCATTGTTAAGGTGTATGCACTGCGGATACTTTGTATCGCCAGTGCTATTTAAGGTTTAAAGTATAAGCATATCATTACATTGTTTCATTAATAAGGTTTACAGTATTTCAATCCATGTGCGTACGTGCCGCGTGTGCGTCGCGCCCACGGCACAGCGTCTGATACGCTAAGTGCGTATCCATACGGTACTCATTACGCAAATAGCGTACTTAGTCCGTAGTGTGTGTAATAAGTCTAGCGGCCATAGCGGCTCCACGGTAACAGTGTATAGCTTTATGTTTTAAGATAATATTTGACATTATCAGCGTGGTGGGGAAGGGCTAGTGTCATATTAATGTGTGCTGGGGAGGGGGGTAGTGTCATATTAATGTGTGCTGGGGAGGGGGGTAGTGTCATATTAATGCGTGCTGGGGAGGGAGGGGAGTCATATTATGGATTGCTAATGAACAAAAGAAACTGGGTCACTGCGCATATGTAACAGAAATCTAATGCAGCATCTTTCTATTCCACGGAACCTTCACCTTGGTTCCAACAACAATTAACCAATAGAAAAAAAGGAGTAATAGAAAATAGCGCAATCATCTCTTACCACACGTTCTCACTTATTAAAATGCATAGAAAAAACATGTAATCACCCTTGTAAATATGTTGTAATTTCCTCATATTGTCTGTAAGTTCATAGGATGTTGCCAATATAGGGGGGCATTCCGACCTGATCGCACACTGCAGTTTTTCGCAGCGCAGCGTTCAGGTCACTACTGCACATGCGTATGCACCGCAATGCACAGGTGCTTTGTACGGGTACAAAGTGGATCGTTGCTGAGCGATGGATTTAACGAAGAATCCATTCGCACAGCCGATTGCAAGGAGATTGACAGGAAGAGGGCGTTTGTGGGTGGCAACTGACCGTTTTCTGAGAGTGGTTGGAAAAAGCAGCCGTGTCCAGGCGTTTGCCGGGCGGGTGTCTGACGTCAATTCCGGCACCAGACAGGTTGAAGTGATCGCAGCAGCTGAGTAAGTTCAGACCTACTCAGAAACTGCATAAAATGTTTTGCTGCACTCGGCTGCACATGCGATCGCACACTTGCATAGCGAAAATACACTCCCCCGTGGGCAGCGAGTATGCGTTTGCACGGCTGCTAAAAACAGCTAGCGAGCGATCAACTCGGAATGACCCCCATAGAGAGATCCTTCAATCTCTTATGTTCTGCAATTCATAAGGTGAATTCACATTTCCACAACATATAGTGATTCTCATAAAAGAGAAAGAAAGACCAGCATTGCAGATATCTCAAGGTAATGGGCTCCAGTGTCTGAATGTGCTTTGTGTTCCAGCGTGCGTTCCACCTATGTGCGCATAACCGGAAGTTAAGTCTTTCCAGGTTCCTTATCATACCAATGTAAAGACTTGACTTCCGGTTCTACGCACATAGGTGGAACGCATGCTGGAACGCAAAGCGCATTCAGACACCAGAGGCGATCGGACATTCTGCATTGCTTAACACTTTATAATGTTTAAGCGTGAGCACCTGCTCCTCATTAGAAAAGGTATAAAACCTCGATCAATGTCACTAGCCACCAGACGCTTCTGAGGAAGAATCGCAAGGTTTGAAACGCATTAAGCGTGAGTGGCTTCTAACACTGACTAACTGAGTTATACTACCCTGAGCTTGGATACCACGTTTGGGTTGCTGGAGTGTCCGGACACTTTCTTTTCCTACCGATTACCATTGGGTCCAGTTGGGTTATGAGATGAACCATCGCCAGTCGGGTGTTTTTACATGCTTGTGTATAATATATGAAATGTGAGTGCTATGTACATTAAATTTGTCCAATTACCTTTTAGTTATCTGCACTGCTGGTCTTTCTTTTCCTGTTGTGGAAACTTGTGGAAACGGGAATTCACCTTATGAATTGCGAAACTCATTTTATGGACATTTAAGGATCTCTTTATATTAGCAATATCCTATGAACTTACAGATGATGGGGGTCATTCGACCCAATCGCACGCTGAGCTTCTTCGCAGTCGTGCGATCGGGTCGGACCTGCGCAGCGACGCCTCGAACAAAGAAAGCTGTTGCAGCGGTGACCACAAGAAGATTGACAGGAGGAAGGCGGATCCATCAACTCACCGTTTTCGGGACGTGGAGATCCGAACGCAGGTGTGTCGAGGCGTTTGGAAGGCGGATGTCTGACGTCAATTCCGGAACCTGCAACGCTGAAGTGATCGCACAGGGTAAGTAAGTCTTACCCTAGTTTAGTTCTTCACAAAACTGTTTTTGCGTAGCAGGGCTGCTCAAGCGATCGCAGCCTTGCTATGCAAAAATCCACTCCCTCATAGGCGGTGTCTACTTGATCGCACGGGCAGCAAAAAGTTGCAGCGTGCGATCAGGTCAGACGTTCCGCTAGACGTTCACGGCACGCTGTGAGGAAGTCTGCCGGCAGACATCACCATCTCCCCCAGAGAAGGACGATCACCATCAAGGGACATCCGGGCATTCGGAACGCACCACGGAGGAGGTAAGGAATTCATCCCCACCTCACTGTATACGGAGCAGCTATACGAGTAATATACCCACACATCATACCAATTGCCACACGGCACTTTTGCCTAATTAAGGACGCGGTTTATACATGGGCTAATCCCACACATTGGGTAATCTAGGGACATCACCTAAGCGGTTCAGTAAAGCTTTACCTATTACAACGGCAGATGAAAGTAAGACGCAGCATAGCGCTTCACACTGCCATTCACATAGGTTGTTTGTATATGTTTGTGTTCTGTCTTTGTCTCTGACAATATATGTTTGTTTGTCAAGTGTACTGGTACTAGGATTGTACACTATAATTCCTATTCCCTATATACTTATATAGGAACCACCCATTCATATATCACTTCCATAGCCCCCCATGGCCATTCCAGTAGAACGGGCACATGCTATATCATCACAGCTGTTTTTAAGTAATATTTGTCAAGTAATAAACCTCTTTGAATTTACCAAAACTGAGTACTTTATATTTTATTCCTGTTGGGTAGTGCGCAGGGAGCAACCACCAATTTTTTTCCTCCCTCTAACTCCCCTGTCAGCGTTCCTGGCCTCACCCTCACCCTACCTGTAACTCCCCCCCCCCCAGTGCCCCTTAACTCACCCTCCCTGTAACTCCCCCCTCAGTGCTCCTCACACTCCATCTAGCTCCCTGTCAGCATCCCTGCCCTCACCCTCCCTGTAAGTCCCCCTCAGCATCCCTGCCCTCGTCCTCCCTGTAACTCCCCCTCAGCATCCCTGCCCTCGCCCTCCCTGTAACTCCCCCTCAGCATCCCTGCCCTCGCCCTCCCTGTAACTCCCACGGCCACTACAATCAGTCACCTCAGTGCCAGCACTGCATTGGTCACTGCCAGTGTTTGATCTACTCTCCCTGCTGCATGGGGCACATGGTGGGAAACTAGAGGGACATGGGAAAGCTGAAGTGACATCATACAATCAGACATTCTGGTCTCTAATTACAGATGTTGCCACGATACATATGCATGGGCATATGCATTGCGGCAAGCTGCAGCGTACGCCGTGCTGCCACTAGTCAAAGCTGGTGATTGCACCATTGAAGTCTATGGCGTGCATGCCATAGATGCGGGAATACTAGCCACGCCATCCATGTCGTGATGATGAGCGTGGTTACATCTGTACATGATGCAGCCAAAAAAATTGTATGCTTTTCTGGGTGTGGGAATTTAGTGTGTATCTCAATGTATTTTATGTGGATCTGGCCTTTAGCGATTCAACAATTTAGGGGCGCCAAAATGAGATTATATCTTGCCCCCCCCAACCTAAAAATGTTCTGACGCCCCTGGTCATAAATGTAATGTTTCTAATAATTAAAAAATTGCCTCTATTAGTAAAGGAGGGTGTGTAGTCATGTAAGTGCTTCCCCCAACAATTCACCAGGACTCTCAAATGAATGCATAATATATACTTCTTGGCAACTTAATTCTTGATCTGAGTATTATAATGATGAGTAAGCAATCATAAACCTAAAGAAGCAGGAAGCCCACTGAACTTGACCTGGAAAAGCTTAAGCCCCTCATTAAACCTAGTGGCTCAGATGGTTGAAATAATTGGATTCTAGCCAGAGGGCATCTATTTAGTCTATAATTAGATCATTTCATTTTCTTCACTTTCAGCAAGTGTGCTTATAAATTAATCTAGAATCCTGCTGCAAGAGAAAAAAATACAAATAAATATAACATACAGCATTCTACTAATCCTTTCCAAGTAGCTATTGAAGAAGTCTTCTATTCCCATTAATAGATTGTTCTGAGAAATCATTACACTGAGCACTGACAGTACGCACTACAGTCCTGCTTTATTAGTGTACATGCATGCTGCTATGCTCCGACTGTCAGCAGCTAACTATTCTCACAGATAATGGGACTTGTGAAAAGACTGTGAGTTAGCTGGATGGGCAAATTATAATTGTATGAAACTGGAAATTGTTGGCTCCAATCAATTCTTGTGAGAAGGTATTATTATTACTATTTACAATCCCTGTATAGTGGCAGGAGATACAGTTCTAAAAGAGACAAAGACTTAAATCAACATAAGTTTGAGGAGTTATTTTTATTACATGAAACAAAATATTTATTTTTTGGCACAATTTCTAAAACATTTTTTTGCCACTTGTGCAAAAATTAAAAAAACAGGGATAACTAAGATATACAAAACCAAACAAAGGTTTAATACAAATGTGGGCATAATAGAGCTTTTAATCAATTTTACACAATCCAATATATCTGTATATAATGGTACATAGAGCCAGAGCTGGATTAAGGCTTTGGTGGGCCTGGGGCACTTAAAACATGGGGACCCTGAAGTCTTCCCCAATCATTTGATTGCAAACCTATCTGGACACGCATACATGTCCATGGTGACATGCAATCCTAATTCTTATGCAGAATACGCCAAAATTCAAATAGTAGCTACACCAACTGTCACCACAAATGCGACCAAACATCACAGACCGGGACTCACTGGCAGTTGGTGTGGCTCCTGAGAAGTTCGATAGACTTCTTGGAAAAACAGCCACTAACCCCTATTGCACACTGTAACTGAAGCCGCTGCGGCTGCTGTAATAAATACTCTGTCCCCAGTTAGCGTACACACGCCGGAATAGAAGTGCAGCTTACACTCAGTGCATACACACAGACCGACACACTGAGAGCACGAGGCAGCTCTAGGTGTGGCAATTATACTATACAAACGCTCAACAGAAACTGAATGCGACACCAGTATTTGATTGTATGTTGTGGTCCAAAGCAGCAACAAGTAATAATATATTTGTAAAAGGGGGTTACAATAAGTTAAAATATAATGGTACAAAACAATACAATTCAATCACAGAGATAGAGTCACACCCAATGATACGTACACTTTGTCGCTTGCGCCACCCGGATCTGGTCCCCAGCCGTCTGGCAAGACGACCTATTAGTCTTTTAAAAAGCAGAGAGAGAGTGACCGGCCCAGGTGCAAGGTTTATATACCCTTGCCCAAAATACAATACAATGGGGTTGTATGCTCTCCACTGATTGGTTGGAGGGATGGTCGTTTACAGTACAGGAGAGGTCATTGGTGAGATGGGCGATGCCTTGATCCAGGGGTGTGTAGCTCTGCATTCCAGCCGCATACCAAGTACATAATAAACACAAATATACCTTTAATCTGCCTTTGCGAATAACTATTTGCAACGACATGCGATCTTCTCCAAACCAACACCGGATTATTACTCATAATTATCCGAACACGTAGATACCATGCATGATGCTCTGATCAGTTACTGTCCCCTCGCATACTGTAAAGGTGTATAATTCCCTTGTTGTGCCTTGCAAATAAGTAAAAGTTGCATGAGGGGAAAGGGGAGTCTATGTGCAATGTGTGCACCAAATTTGGGAAACATGCAATGTGTGACAGATATTTCCATGTTCATTAGGTTACCCTGTCATGCGAACTCTCAAAGCAACATGATCCTACACATGAAATGACCAACCATTCTCAAGATACACACAAATATATATTTATATATATATATATAATTCCAAGAGTTTTGACTATAAATGTTACACCTCTGATCCATGTAAGTTGTCAGCTGCTAGTGATCTGTATCAGCAAGGCCTGTGCTCTTTGTATAGTATATTTGTCTCCTATTGTCCTGGTTTCCATTAAACAATGACAGTTTGGTTTGTGTGTATCTTTCTTCACAGACCAGGGGGTCTGTTCAAACATTGGAATACCAAGACATTGTGTTGGAAGGATGTGCATGTTTGGTTAGATTAGTGTGTGTGTGAACAGTGACTCAATACAGGCTGGGCACTGTGGCATGTCTCTGCATTAATAGTAAGAATCTTTCTGTAATTGCTCATACCCCGCCCGTACGCGCACTGCCGTGGGAGGCGATTGTACGCAATTTGCGAGTATGCTGCACGCACGCCAGACTAAGTACATATATGGATGCCATCTGTGTGGTGTTTGCATGTGGTGTGTGTATTGCAATATTTTCCGACTTCGACAGTCCACCCTTTGGCAGTCAACAATAACTGCCACTAATATTAATAACAGAAAAATATATTTACATGCTATACATTACAATGGGCGAGTATGTACCTTGGAAGAGGGAGAAAAGGTCATAGGTGAGAAATGGATGGCCTAGTGTGATAGGAAAAACGTGTATGTATGAGTAACTGCCTGAGGGGATGTATCATCGTGTATCACTAGCTTTTAGGCTTTGCGAAGTATTCATTATATTCCTTCTCATCCCATATTAAGGGTCTGTACATGGTCCAACAAACTCCACCGAGCTATATGATAAATGGGGAGCACATTTATCTGATGATACATCGTGGGGATCCATATGTGTGAGCAATTATGTGTCCCTATTATCTAATGACTATGTGTGTTTCACTAACCTAGCCCTACAGAGATGAACAGAAGACATGTAACGGTACATACAACAATAAAATTACATTTTTGGTGATTGATGAGTTGGGTTCCGGTTTGTGGATTTCCTTTTTCTGATGCTAGCCTTGGTGAAAGTGATACGCTGATCCTGGGGTCCTACCAATCCGTACTCTCCATCAGAACTCACTCCAGATCCCTGCTCCACCTCTCTGGGACCCTCACAAAAACAAGTTGTCCTTATTAAAACCAAAGTCACTAACAGAACCCGAAATGCAGTCTCTTATAACCGATCCATTTCGTTAGGGGAAAGGAGGAAAAATAAGAAGGAGAAAAGAAAGGAAAAATGCAGGGGGAGGTGAAAAAAGAAAATGGTATGACAACCGTTCTAACTCTCGTTACTCTCCGTGCTCAGATGCCTTTCAACAGTCATGCCTCTCAACTTTCCCGGAACAAGCACTCTAGTGATACAAGGTTCTCTTCCACCTGCTCTTTGTCATTAGTCTTCTCCGGGTCAGCAACTTTCTTGCAGTGGGACGAGTGGACCCAAGTCTCTCTTTCGCCGACCTTTAGTGCTGTTGTACTGGTCAATAATACTTGGTACGGTCCTTCCCACCTGTCAATGAGGCAACCTGAGCGTAAGAAATTTCGAATCATCACAAAGTCCCCAGGTTCAATGTCATGACAATTACTGTTTGGTAGGTCAGGAATCACCAGCTTTAGATTTATTTGTTGATTTCTGAGCTGCTGGCTCATCTTAACCAAATATTGCACAGTCACTTCGTTATTACATTTCAAATCATCCTGGGGGTCAATCATTACGTGAGGTTGTCACCCAAAAAGAACTTCAAAGGGTGATAGGTTAAGTGGTAACCTGGAAGTGGTTCTGATGCTGTACAACACTAGTGGCAATGCCTCTGGCCACAACAATCCAGTTTCAACCATCACTTTGCTAAGCTTGTTCTTAATAGTGCTATTCATTCTCTCCACCTTTGCGCTCGCCTGTGGCCGGTACGGAGTATGTAGCTTGCTATTAATACCCATTAGTTTGCACATGACCTGAAAGACTTCACCTGTAAAATGGGTACCCCTATCACTTTCAATTATTCTAGGGATACCATATCTACACACAAATACCTGCACAATTTTCTTTGCAGTGGACGTAGCAGTATTTGTGGCAGCAGGGAACGCTTCTACCCAATTGGAAAACACATCAATACAGACTAATACATATTTTAAATTCCTACAGGGTGGTAACTGTATGAAGTCAATTTGTATTACCTGAAAAGGGCCGTCTGTCGGAGGGATATGGGATGGTTCTGTTGGTATTGACTTTCCAATATTCTTCCTCAAGCAAGTAAGACATGTCATTGCTCTCTTACCCGCATGAGAAGAGAATCCTGGCGCACACCAGTAGGCTCTCACCAGCTTACACATACCCTCTTTACCTAGATGAGTCAGACCGTGTGCCGCCTCAGCTAGGCTTGGAAGATATGCTCTGGGGGCCACTGGCTTACCGTGCCCATCTGTCCAGAGGCCCGAAGACTCTCTTCCATATCCCTTCGCCTTCCAGACGGACTTCTCCTGCAGGGAACACAAATCTTGCAGTTCAATGAGTTGTTGTGTGCTTATTGTGTTAAATGTCATTAGTGGTGTGATGTTGGTTAGTGTGGCTGAACTTGCTGCTGCCTTGGCAGCTTCATCTGCCCGGCTGTTACCAAGTGACACTGGGTCTTGGTTGTAAGTGTGGGCTTTGCACTTGATAACAGCCACTCTGTCG
Source organism: Pseudophryne corroboree (assembly GCF_028390025.1). Lineage (NCBI taxonomy): Eukaryota > Metazoa > Chordata > Amphibia > Anura > Myobatrachidae > Pseudophryne > Pseudophryne corroboree. Next base: position 220,829,515 of record NC_086448.1, on the reverse strand, counting down.
GGGTCTTGTATTGCTGATAGCAATCTTTTGATGTGGGTCGCATGCGCCACGGGTGTGCCAGCTGCTGTCATTAAATTTCTGAGGCGCCATAGGGCCCCGAAATCATGTACCACTCCAAAGGCATACCTAGAATCTGTGTATATATTAGCTGACTTACCCCTGGCCAATTCACACGCTCTGGTTAGGGCGACCAGCTCAGCAACTTGTGCTGAGTGCGGTGGGCCCAGGGGCTCAGCTTCTATGATACTTCTGTCGTCTACAACTGCGTACCCAGTGCACAGGTCTCCCGAGTCCGTCTGTCTGTGGCAACTACCGTCAGTGTAGAAGGTAAAATCTACGTTTTCCAGTGGGTTGTCACTAATGTCAGGTCTCGCAGTGAAAGTCTGGTTCAGATATTCCATACAATCATGCATATCAGTGTCTGCATTAAATCCTCCTTCACCATCATTCTCATCCTCCACCCTTTGTGTCTGTCCAGGCACACTTGGCAGATAAGTTGCAGGATTTAGTGTGCTGCATCTCTTAATGGTGATGTTTACAGGGGCAATTAGTGATAATTTCCACCTTGTAAACCGCGCAGATGAGACATGTCTGGTTTGGGCAGAGTTCAGTAAGGCTGATACTGCATGAGGTGTATGGACGGTCAGGTTGTGTCCTAACACTACGTCTTCGCTCTTACTCACTAGCAAAGCTATCGCTGCAACACTTTGCAAGCATGTGGGGAGAGACCGTGCTACAGTGTCCAACTGTGCACTGTAGTATGCTACTGGTCTGCTGGCATCACCATGTTTCGGTGTTAAAACACCTGCCGCACACCCAGCACTCTCTGTACCATACAATTCAAAGGGTTTCCCATAATCTGGCATACCTAATGCAGGTGCCTGTGATAGGCACTGTTTAAGTCTCTCAAATGCCAGTTTGGACTCATCTGTGTGCGAAATCTGATCTGGTTTGTTTGAAGAGACCATCTCTTGCAAAGGTAAAGCCAGTATGGAGAACCCTGGGATCCAGTTTCGGCAGTACCCACACATTCCTAGGAAAGTGCGGATCTGTTGCTGGGTTTGTGGCAGAGTCATGTTGCGAATCGCTTCTATCCTATCACCAGTGAGGTGTCGTTGTCCTTGTGTCAAGCAATGCCCCAAATACCTCACCCTTTTACTGCACTACTGTAATGTATCCTTTGAAACCTTGTGTCCTGTCTGGGAGAGGTGAAGCAGCAGCTGCTTCGTATCTGCCAAGGACGTTTCAAATGAGTCAGTGCACAACAATAAGTCATCAACATACTGTATTAGCACTGAGCCATTTTCAGGTTGAAAGGATTGCAAACAGTCATGCAGTGCTTGGGAGAAGATACTTGGGCTGTCAATGAAGCCTTGGGGTAGACGAGTCCAGGTGTACTGTACTCCCCTGTAAATCGAAGGCGAAAAGGTACTGACTGTCGGGGTGGAGAGGGACAGAAAAGAAGGCAGAACAGAGATCAATGACAGTGAAGTATGAAGAGGTTGCGGGGATCTGCATCAAGATGACAGCTGGATTGGGCACTATGGGGAATTGACTCTCAACTATTTTGTTCACCCCTCTTAAATCCTGCACTAGCCGGTAACCCCTCCCCCACTCTTTTTCACAGGGAAGATGGTACTATTGGCTGTGCTGGACGTCCTGACTAGGATGCCCTGTTGTAGCAACCGCTCTATGACGGGGTACACTCCTAATTCTACCTCTGGCTTCAGAGGATACTAAGGGATTTTTGGAGCTATCCTACCATCTTTTACTTGCACTACTACTGGAGCTACATTCGCCATCAATCCAGTGTCTTGTCCATCTTTGGTCCAAAGGGAACCCGGTATTTGTGAGATCATTTCCTCTACCTTTGATGGACACTTGTCTATAACAGCAGAGTGCGACATTAGCCTTTGAGGGGTGTCTAATATATCTTGCACTTCTTGAACGTGATTCTCGGGTATATCCAAGAAGACACCCTCAGGAGTACAATATATGACACACCGCATTTTACACAATAAATCTCTGCCGAGCAGATTAGTCGGAGCCAATGCAGCCAGCAGAAAAGAGTGTTTGGTCTGCAGGGGCCCTATCGTAATCTCTGCCGGTCTACTCAAAGGGTAGTGTTGCACCGTTCCTGTTACTCCCATAGCCGAAATGGTTTTGCCCTTGGTCAGTAAATTGGTTGGAGCTTTGAGTACAGATATGGCCGCCCCTGTATCTACAAGAAATGGTTGTAGTGTTCCTGCTACTTTGACCAATACCTCAGGTTCATTCCCAGGGCCAGCGATCAGCTTCACAGGCTGCAGACTACAGGTGTTGCCTAACCTCTATTGGGGCCGTGGACCCACCCTTTGGGCGTTGGCGGTTATGATATGTGAGGGGGATAACGGTAAGTCTTCGGGGGTTCGCCAGTCCTCCCGTGGTGGATACCTCCTTGTTTCCCCTCTATGCGGCTCGTACTCTCTCCTGTATGATCCCTGATCTCCTCTATGTGTATAATTACTTTGCTCGTGTTCTTGTCTAGGGGGTCTGAATTTTTGTCTGCTGTTACAATTGCTGGCATAATGCCCTTCCCTTTTACACAGATAACAAACTCTTGACTTTTTCCATGTGTCAGGGGCCTGGGGTTTTGGTCGAGTTGGTGCTCCTTCCAGTGCTTGGATACTAATCACCATCAACAGCTCCCCTTGTGCCTCCCTGGTTTTCTGGATATTACGGTCGTGCTCCAGTGCTGATTCCCTAAGTGCAGTCACCGTAATACCCCTCCAGTTTGGCATAGAAGTTTGCACCCTGGTTTTCAGTGCCTCCTTCAATCCCTCCATGAATACAAAGACAGCTACTTCCCTGTGGTTGAAATTGTCTCTAATATCCTCAACCCCAGTGAATTTAGCCATTTCCATCAAAGCTCTGTGGAAATATTCGGATGCCAGTTCATTCTCTTTCTGTCTTGTGGAAAAAATCTTATTCCATCTAACTACGGCTGGGAAATACAAACCTAGTTGTATATTGATTTGCCTGACATTCTCCTGATTGTAAGCATCAGTGAGTGGCACTTCTGCATCTAGGGTGCAGTCTGTAATAAATTTTGGGATGTCAATGTTAGAGGGGAGACTCGCTCGCAACACCGTCCGCCAATCTTTGTTTGTGGGTTCTTGGGAAAGTCCTAAATCTTTTATATATTTCTGGCATCCGACTAAATCCTTTCTGGGGTCAGGGAATTCTGCCATAATTGACCTCAGTTCCATACGGGACCAGGGACAGTACATTGCAATGTTCCTGATTGGGGTCACCCCCTGAGTGTCAGTTCTCTCGTTAGGGACTGCAATCACCCTAACTGGATGCAACTCAACCACATCTTTCTTGTTTGTCTCTACAATACGGGGAGTCACTGTTTCTGCATAATGGACGGTACCGTACTTACCAGTCGCCACGATCTCATCTGCCCCCTCACTGGCTGATGTGGCCACTGCCCTTGGTGGTTGGGCAATGCCCACCCTTGTGTCGTGTATGGTGGCAGCCAGGGCAAGGGCTGAGATCATGCTAGGCTCATCCTCTACGTTGCTGTAATCTTGGGGAGAAGGTAAAACAGGGTACAAGGTACACGCGTTAGTTTTAATACATTCGCTGCGCATTTCCCTGACCTTAACCTTTGTATCATTGGTGGTGACACTCTTCTCTCCATCAACATATGGTGGTGGTGGTGCTGTCGCATTCACGCTTCTGCCTGGTTTGGAACTTGCTGTGCGAGCAAGCTCCCTAGGCACATCCCCCTCTTGTTGCCACAAGTTTAAACAATCTGTATGCCTTACCCTTTGCTTTCTGGATTTGAGCAGACATATTATAATCCTTACATTGTGTAGTACCTCTGGATCAAAACTACCTATCCCAGGAAATGATGCTTTATCCCCCACAGTCATTCGTGTCCATTCATCACAAAAGGTCTCAGTGTGGGGACCATACTTTCCCCACATTACCAACCGAGCTGACCCCCTGGGTCTCAATTCTGCTGTCTGAACCCTGACTGAGGAACGTCCCTGTGTTGTGCACTTGGCTCCCATTGTGGACTCTTTTAACACGGGAAAACTTCCTAAAATGCTCCAAACACAGTAGTCTAACGGTGGAAGTCCTCAAAGTTCTTCCACTAACTTCTTCTGCTCCGAGTACCACGGATCCGCCCTATTTAGCAGACACGCGCAGCCAGTGCAGGCCCTACTTCGGCCTATATCCCCTGGGCCTTTAGGAGTAACTTACCGTACCCAGTGAATATCTGCCTAAAAGACAATTTTTACACAAATCATGCTTGTATGTGCTTTACACAACGCGTATGATGACAAGATTTACGCACAAATATGCAAAACTTCGTATCACGTTGCGCCACATATCGCTCACACAACCGTGCGGTCCAATCGTACCGCCTATAGACACTTGCTATCTGTAAGTTGTAGGATCACTGGAGTCTTCACACTGTGCTCCAAAACAGCCGGAGTGTAATACCAAGAAAAAAAACCTTTAAAACAACAACTTCACAAAGCTTTATCACACTCCGTTGCACGTGTTCACCTAGACCGTGCTCACCAAGTTCACAGAGTTTCACCGAGTTCAACGAGTTCACCAAGTTCACCAAGCTGAGTTCAATACATTCACACCTTTTTCAGCCCACAATAACACTCTATAGTTTTCTGATCAGAAAAATATCCTTTCCTGTTAACTGATAGCTTTCCCCAGAGGTAACACACTTTATCAATGTTATTCTAATCTGCGTTTGAAACCGGATAGTTATGTGCTATTTGTAGATAAACATCTACTACTCCGCTTTAAATAGAACTATTGTGTGGTTTGTCCTTGGCGTTAGCGATCTTACGCAACTTGCATAATTACGCAACCGCACGTGCCTTTTCACGCTTGTGCATGCTCACGTACTTTGTCTGGGCCACGTGTACAAAAGTGCGCCCGCACTAAAACAAATCACACAGTATAAATGTGAGCGATATAAACTATTGTCGCTCACAAACACACCCCACAATTGCTCTGTTTTAACCTAAAAGACTAGGCCAGAGCTGCGTTTTGTGTTCTTACAACTATATCATTAACACAGTTACTTCAAAATGTATATAGCAACACAGATGTTTCTGGTTTCACACAAACCTATAAATTACCGTTATAACCTATGGCAACAATATGTGGGATGGATGCAAAGTATGGGTACGCTGTGTGCGCCTTTACGCAAAGTTACATGTGCAAAAGAAAAAACAACAAACTTTTCAATGGCTTTTTTTTTTTTTTCCTTTGTCCTTGCGGTTCACGCCAGCATCCCTAACCAATGCAGTACAGGCGCGGTTCAGCAGCACAAGATAGCTCAACACAATATAATAATGCTAATCCACCCTTGCTGCTGGCAAGCGCCTGTACTGTTGTGCAAAAGCCGAGTATGAGACGAGCCGGACGATGTCCCCAATTGAGAAGTTCGATAGACTTCTTGGAAAAACAGCCACTAACCCCTATTGCACACTGTAACTGAAGCCACTGCGGCTGCTGTAATAAATACTCTGTCCCCAGTTAGCGTGCACACGCCGGAATAGCCGTGCAGCTTACACTCAGTGCATACACACAGACCGACACGCTGAGAGCACAAGGCAGCTCTAGGTGTGGCAATTATACTATACAAACGCTCAACAGAAACTGAATGCGACACCAGTATTTGATTGTATGTTGTGGTCCAAAGCAGCAACAAGTAATAATATATTTGTAAAAGGGGGTTACAATAAGTTAAAATATAATGGTACAAAACAATACAATTCAATCACAGAGAAAGAGTCACACCCAATGATACGTACGCTTTGTCGCTTGCGCCACCCGGATCCGGTCCCCAGCCGTCTGGCAAGACGACCTATGAGTCTTTTAAAAAGCAGAGAGAGAGTGACCGGCCCAGGTGCAAGGTTTATATACCCTTGCCCAAAATACAATACAATGGGGTTGTATGCTCTCCACTGATTGGTTGGAGGGATGGTCGTTTACAGTACAGGAGAGGTCATTGGTCGGTTTGAAGAGATGGGCGATGCCTTGATCCAGGGGTGTGTAGCTCTGCATTCCAGCCGCATACCAAGTACATAATAAATACAAATATACCTTTAATCTGCCTTTGCGAATAACTATTCGCAACGACATGTGATCTTCTCCAAACCAACACCGGATTATTACTCATAATTATCCGTACACGTAGATACCATGCATGATGCTCTGATCAGTTACTGTCCCCTCGCATACTGTAAAGGTGTACAATTCCCTTGTTGTGCCTTGCAAATAAGTAAAAGTTGCATGAGGGGAAAGGGGAGTCTATGTGCAATGTGTGCACCAAATTTGGGAAACATGCAATGTGTGACAGATATTTGCATGTTCATTAGGTTACCCTGTCATGCGATCTCTCAAAGCAACATGATCCTACACATGAAATGACCAACCATTCTCAAGATACACACAAATATATATATTTATATATATATAATTCCTAGAGTTTTGACTATAAATGTTACACCTCTGATCCATGTAAGTTGTCAGCTGCTAGTGATCTGTATCAGCAAGGCCTGTGCTCTTTGTATAGTATATTTGTCTCCTATTGTCCTGGTTTCCATTAAACAATGACAGTTTGGTTTGTGTGTATCTTTCTTCACAGACCAGGGGGTCTGTTCAAACATTGGAATACCAAGACATTGTGTTGGAAGGATGTGCATGTTTGGTTAGATTAGTGTGTGTGTGAACAGTGACTCAATACAGGCTGGGCACTGTGGCATGTCTCTGCATTAATAGTAAGAATCTTTCTGTAATTGCTCATACCCCGCCCGTACGCGCACTGCCGTGGGAGGCGATTGTACGCAATTTGCGAGTATGCTGCACGCACGCCAGACTAAGTACATATATGGATGCCATCTGTGTGGTGTTTGCATGTGGTGTGTGTATTGCAATATTTTCCGACTTCGACACTCCCCTATTTGAATTTTGGACTGCGCTGCAGCCCCACCTCTGGAGCCGTCACTGGTAGCATCATGTCTTTGTGAATAAGGCGCAGACAGAGGATGGAGCAGTTGTGGCACAAATGGGATAGGACCAGACAGGATACCCTTCACTCCCTATGTTCTTTAATGAGCTTTGTCACCATGACCTTTTCGCCAGGTCATCGACTGTTCTTCCTTGGGCAACTTTTATGTTGTACTAACTACTGCATACTGGGAACACCCCACAAGACCTGCCCTTTATGAGATGCTCTGACCCAGTCGTCTAGCCATCACAATTTGACCCCTGGCAAAGTTACTCAGACCCTTGTGCTTGCACATTTTTCCTGTTTCCAACACATCAACTTTAAGAACTGGTTGTTCACTTGCTGCCTAATATAAGGCTGATTGGAGACTGGAGGGGGGATAGGGTGGTGCAGGATAGAGATGGGAATGGGCATCCACAGTAGAAGTTTTTCAATTTAAGTTGGGTACCAAAGTTGGATGAGTTAAATATTAATAGTTAATACAAAAAAAGAGAACGGCACTCCAAACATATTATTTGCATAAACATGACAGTTTATTTGCGACATTCAGTAACATTTCAGACCCTAGGCTTGAGTACCGACCTGAAGGTCGGATATGTTACATGGTATTTGGGACTGAGTGAGAGAGAGAGAGAGAGAGAGAGAGAGAGAGTGTGAACCAAATGTATGACACTGATAGCAGATAAAATCTCACTCAGATACCAAGTTTCAGTGAAGACCACTATCATCCTGTTTAAACAGTGATCCTCCTAGAACTGTTGTTTTACATTACACTGGTGGAATCTCAGTGAGGTTTTCATCTGCTATCAGGGCTGCACCTTTGGTCCCTTGCACTTTTACATAGTGAAGGCACCAGCTATGTTTACTTGTTATGATGGGAGTGCCAGACCCCTGTCATTCCGAGTTGATCGCTCGCTAGCTACTTTTAGCAGCCATGCAAATGCATAGTCGCCGCCCATGGGAAAGTGTGTTTTCGCTTTGCAAGTGTGCGAACGCGTGTGCTGTAGAGCGGGATGAAAAATTTTTTTGCAGTTTGAGTAGCTCTGGACTTACTCAGCCCTTGCGATCACTTCAGTCTTTTTGGTCCCGGAATTGACATCAGACACCCGCCCAGCAAACGCCTGGACACGCCTGCGTTTTTCCAAACACTCCTTGAAAGCGGTCAGTTGACACCCATAAACGTCCACTTTCTGTCAATCTCCTTGCGATTGGATGTGCGAATGGATTCTTTGTTAAATCCATTGCTCGCCAATGAACCGCTTTGTACCCATACGATGCATGTACACATTGCAGTGCATACACATGCGCAGTAGTAACCTGTTTGCTGAGCTGCGAAAAATGGCAGTGAGTGATCAACTCGGAATGACCCCCATGGTACGGTACAGTACAGTGGAAATATTTTGCAGTTTTTTTGCTGAGGTTACCAACACAAGCATTCAAGTGCCATACCTAAGCACATGCCTTACGTGCCTAATGAGAACCTACCTGCTGGTTATATCTGCTTTCTAAATCTACATGCTATAGTACTGCATTTAAGCTCTGTTTCAGATCTGTGCATTCCTTCATCAATTACATTTCACCAGTGCTTTAGTATTGTGCTGCTCTCTAGAATTCACATTACTCTTATAGTAAAGTTCATATCCACGGTCTGCATATTACTACTCTGAGTGATCCTTGCTATACCTTGCTCCTGAATCCTGAACACATTTAGCATCCTGTGGTCATTCTATTGTTAACCATTTCCTTGCCATACTGTGTCTGCCTGCAATTACTACTGCAGCCAATATTCCTGCTGTCTCCAGTCAATTGTGTAAGCCCCATACTGCTAGAGGTTTAAGTCCTGGTGGCATCCTAAGTACCAGTGTGTATATCTAACACTAAGGAAACAATGGGAGGTTGTTATAGGCAGAATACCCTCTCACTGGGGCAACTTTGTCACAGTGTAGACAGCAGGGAACTTCATCAGTGGATGCATGCCCTGTACTTTAAGGGTGTGTGCTGCCTAAATTATGTACTTTCATCCAAAAGTAGTATAGATGTGATCAAATTTGCTAGCCTATATTTGTCTCTAGCCTTCTGCAATATAAATGAGTACGTCTAAAAGCATTCTACGTGTACTTTTAAAAATATATTAACATAGATCTGTTTTGTTTTTAAACCTTTCTTGATTCCATGTTGTCCTTTCGGAGTATCGTTTGGAAATAGCCTTTACTCTTCTGTAGTTTTAGTAAGGGTCTCTATAGCTCTTCACATGCAGACCACAGCAGGCAATCTCTAAGGAGGCTGTCTTTGATGCTGCGTGCCATCCTATAACAATCCGGTAATTGAGACTTGCTATGTAAGTGGCTTTACCCTGAAGTGTATTCTCTCTAGAATGGTTTCTTTAAATATAGTATTTTGAAGGCTTCCAAAACTAAAGATCTGCAGCAATAAAACTCAACTATGTACATCAGACTTTTTTTTTAAATAAATGTATTGTTGGGTTAGTGGCTGTGAGGGTTTCCTTTGCTCAAAGGGAGGTTTGTTTGGTTGGCAATTGAGGAGGAGGTGGGGTGCTTGTTTCATAGTCATGTAGTGTTTGTCTAGATACCTCACCCCAAGGTAGTTTCCTAGTTTAAAAATTGCAATAAAAAATAAAAAAGGACTTTATAGAGAAGGTTGTGGTGAAATGCACAATTTATTACCTGACATATATAGTGCATAAGCAGTAATCGTTGTATGTGTGATTATTTTGTGAAGGTGTAAAGTTAGCCTTAACGGTTCAATAAAGAGAAAATACACCATGATATCCGCAACTCTTCTTGGACTCGGTAAGGTAGTTAATTTATCAAGCTATTTTACTGGTATATTGACCTATTTTATTTCCTTAGGATTCTGAGCTCTTTGCAAGAAATATCTAATACCTGGGTTTTTTTTAATGTTTGCTGGGCAGCTGTTAATTTCCGTCTATATAAAATTCATTTCCAAAACAGTCAGAAAGTCCCAGCAGAGACATCTGGCAGGACCTATTCTGAGCAGTTCACATTTCTGCTGGAAAGCTGTGCAGTTTCAGGTTACATATTCCTCCCACCCCATCTTGTATTCCCCTGTGTCTTTACACATCCACACATATGAAATGCTTAGTACAGGCCGGACGCTTTAAAAAAAATAAAAAAAAAGTTTAATTTTATATATATATACACACACAAAAACTATATAAATTTTATGCTATATTCCTTAAAAAAAATATATATATATATATATATATATATATATATCACACTTATTCTCTACATAGTTTAGAAGGTAGTTCCTCTGCTGATATACACAAACTGGAGCAGTTTGCAGCCTGTATTTATCTCATGTTTGGTCCTAGTTGTTAAAAGTGAGATATTTTCCTTAAACCATTACTGATTTTTGAAGGAAGCAAGGAAATCCTTGAGCTTCCCATTCCTGGATATTACTGCACAAGTTGCCCTTTGATTGACAACAATTGTCTGTAATATGTAACCAAATTGAGATTAACCCCTCAAGAATTCTCTTGGAGACGAAATGCATTCACTTGATCTACTCTGTGCATATGAAATTGTGGATATTAACTCCAACAAAAGGGTGAACTGGACATGCTCAAATGTGGGATTCTTTTATGTATCATTAACTGGTTGTAAATTGTACTTATTAAGCTGACTAAGTGCAAGTGTTTTGTAAAATAAATACTGTTTTGTTTTATAAGTGTGTCATGTATTATTTTAGTAAATTGACTATTTCACATATGATTGTAACCATAAAAGTTCACTTGGTAGAATTCTTTTAACTTTTGACCATCATTCATTTAGAATAGCACCCTCTCTAAGACCTTTCACCCATCTTAACATTTGGCCTCGTCAATAGGAGTCCCTTTGAGAGGTGTAGCTTCAACATATTTTCCCCCTGATAGGTGCAGGATAAAGGTGTGTGTATATATGTATGTATATATATATATATATATATATATATACACAGTGTATATATATATATATATATATATATATATATACACAGTGTGTATATATATATATATATATATATCCTGCTTTTTTTCTAAGGTCCAAACCACCTTAAATCAGCAGAGAAACATCAATTCAGAATATGCTAGTCAACACATAACTGTCCCCATTTTTACACAGGAAGCAAACAAATCACCAGATTTATGAAGTATAGGTTTCGAAAACCTCCGAAAAAATGCAGCAAAAAATCTCCCACACAAATGAATGAAAAATAATAATAAGATGATGATGAGGATGATTATGAAGTAGTAGAAGAAGAAAGTGCCAACTAGTCTTAGCACTTGTAGACTAAGCTGGTAGTGGCAATATCAGTGGACAAAAAGTATGGGGGCCTCCTGACATTGCTGCTACAAGTACTAACTCGTAGTAGAAGTGTCAGGGGCTGGTATCACTTGGCCTGTTTCAGAGATTATGCAGTGCCAGTGTTTTACGAAGTGAAGTGATTTTTTTGCCACTGCACATACATTGGAGATGGACTGCGCATTTTCCATGACTGACTTGTTACATTGATTGTAGTGTAGATTTATTTGCAAAGTGATTGAAAGTCAGGCATCATTTGAGGGCAGTAATGGGGGGATGGCTACTAAAATGCAGACATGTCATGACCATTTTGAGGGAGCATGTAACTGCCTGTGACTGCATCCATTGGTTGCATCTTCGTACACAAGTGGTGGAACTGAGACACCTCCAGTGGGAGTCTGAGTAAAAGTCCCAGCGGCTGCAACATTTTTATATTTTTGCATATATGCTGCATACAAATTTGCAACTGCAAAGACATTTGTGTACATTTGTGAATCAGATCATTTTAAGCACTGTGGGAGACCCCTGTTATAGTGCCCAACCAGCCTTAAGGTGGGTACACACTAGTAGCTATATCAACAGATCAACTGATCTGCAGATATATCTATGGACGGATCGGGTAGTGTGTTGAGCATACACACTTCCCGATCCGTCGGGGACTGACGTCATGAACTGGGCGGGCGTGTACACACACCCGCCCAGTTCAACTGTCAATCACCGCCGGCTGCCGCAGCATGTGTACGGGCGGTCGGCCGACCGCCATACACACACAGCGACGTGCCAATATATCGGTAGATATATTGGCCGTCGGCTGTGCTGCGGGGCCGACGCGATATGCCTGTGAACGATGGAGTTCACAGACGTATTGGCCGTACACAGTGGCCGACGGACCCGCAATATATATCTGCCGTTCAAGAGAATGGCCAATATATCATTAGATTTGTCAGCATGGGGCTGTATTCCCTAGGAAGATATATATAGTCGCAGATGCTCAATTAGCTGAGTGATATCATTCAGGTGCTTGAAAGGGAGGGGTATTTCGAAGCAAGAAAAAAAGGCATTTTGCTTCCCCCAGCACTCTGAATGATAACCGTAACCAGATTTAAATCCCACACAATATTGGAATTCAGATATCTCAGTTACATATATTTGCGCAAAGGAATGAATAAGCCCCAACGCCACGTCAAGGCCTCTCTGCTTGCGGTCCCTAGCGCTATATCTAGGTGCAGGGTGTGGCACCCAAAAAAATCGGCATAAGCCAGAAATCCCAGTTCAGCATACCAGTGAAAAAACTATAGTGTTAATAAATTAGAATTATCAAGCCAAAGCTATAAAGGAAGTGATACAAAAATGAGATGTAATTAAAATGGAGATATACTAGGGTATTCAATTATCCGCAAATTCGCGGCAATTTTTCGGGCGAAAATTGCTGCGAAAATGCTCCGTTTTTCGACCTATTTAATTCCAAACGGGTTTCACGTGAAAATTCTTGCAGTGAAAAGTGCAGGTGAAAATGGGCAAATCAGCCTGTACCCTAAAAAATGCTAAACTAACATAGGAAAACAGAAGAGAAGTGTATTAGAGATCACATTAGAGCGTTTTTGGGGACTTAAATTGTGTGAAATGGCTGTTATATGCATTTTTTTAAAAATGCAAAAAAATTATAGAAAGCAAGTTTTTGTTGAGCAAAATAAATGCTCTCATTAAATTTGGGATACATGAAAATGGGTATAAGTATATATTTGGGTCATTTTAGGGTACTTTAAAAAAAAGTGGAAACAGACCGATTACTGCAAGCCTAAAAATACCTGTCCCACTCATAAAGCACCCCAATATACCTGTCCCATACCTTGAACCCCAACTTCCATCACTTTGTACTTTTTCACCCCAAAAATGACATGTCATTATTGGCCAATTAAAAATAATTAAAAACCTCAACGTGCCTAATTAGTCATTAAGGGGGGTGTCCCAGGAGTTCTGTACCATATCCAAACCTTTTTACCTTAAAATAGTGACTTTTCCCAACTTTTCACCTGCTTCAGAGTAGGTGAAGTGAAATTAGTGAAAAAATGATCACCGATAAATTTTCCAGGAAAACTGAATAGGCTGTAATTTTTCACGCAAAAAGTCCGTTATCGCTGCTAATTGAATATACCCCATAGTATTAAAAAAATTAGTAAGTGATAAGTGTTACTAGAATGTAAAAGGTATGCCACACTAAAGCCATCCACCTCAGCCAGTCCAGAGGCACCACACCCCACACCTCCATTACCCCAATCTGGGTCTATGATTAACCAGCAAGGAGTCACATGATAATGGCTCCTTACTTAAATATATCTAAGCTAAGAGCTACCTACCTTGGAGCAACCCCATAATGCTCCATATGGCATGTCAGGGCCTACACCTCCTCCTAATGCAAAATGCCTTTTTTTTCTTCCCTGGGAAGATCAAGTCCACAAAATAAATGTGGGTTTCACGGCCACTTAGAGAAACAACTCCATTCTGTTCTAGGAACACTATAAAGTTGTACCAAGTGCTTTCTCCACATCTAGCTCTTTCCTACAGTATGTCACTTATTGAATTCAAACAACCTGGTCTGCTCTGAGATGTGTCTATGTAAGTGTTATATAAAATTTTCAATTCTAACTTACATTATACTATTTATGACAGACTGTTTGTCTTTTAATCAAGTTTAATATACAACTTTTTTCAATCTTCTCTTTAATATGTGATTAATTTTTACTAATAAATAAAAGAGATAAATTAATAAAACCAATGCTTATACCTTTACTAGCTCCCAGCCTTGTAAGTCTCATAAGAGATACACAGATGCACAGCCCTATACACTGGTCTTTTTCTGCCGAGGTGCCCGAAGGCCGATATGGCCGACCCGGCAGCGGGGTGGGGGGGCAGGGGGAGTGAAGTTTCTTCTTTCCCTGACGTCACCTGACCCCATAGCCCTGCATGCGAATATGGACGAGATTGTCCATATTGGTTTGCATGTATAAACGAGCCGACACCAACGATGGATGGGTGTGGGGACTAGCATCGTTCATCGTTGGTGCCTACACACTGAGCGATATGAACGATATATGGTTCAGTGTAATCGGTAAGTGTGTAGGGCCTATAGGATTACAGCACGTAGTTAGATAGAAACTTTGCATAGGAAACAATATTTTAATGTTCAAGTCACAAGACAATTGTTTTTTTTTAATGTATCCATTAAAATCTCCTATATTGTCTTAGGAATCTCAAGCAATAATCACAATGTCCATGCAGAATTCTGCTAAATCAGCCCATTGTATGATTTCACACAAAAGTCACCTATAGAGGTTCCTAAATAGTATGTCATTTTAGTATATAACCAACAAATTCCACTGTATTGTGAGCACCTGATTGCTTTCACACTGTGTACACATAATTACACAATGCATTACTCCTCTGTTCATATGTATGACCTTACATGTATCACTCCTTAATCACAGCACTTCAAGAAAAGTAATGGGAAAAATAAAAATTCTTATGGACACTAGTATGCAGGTTCTTTATGTGATAGAGGAGTTTGTTTGCTCCTCACCAGTTATCTTTCACTTTCTTGTTGGTCTTGATTCCTCTATTCCTCTGTCAGCAGCAGCAGTGACGTGCAGTCCAGGTAGGCAGGGGAAGCAGTGCCTCACCTCTCATACTCCAATATACTCCAGAGTTTGACTATAACAATAATTAGCATAATATAAAAGATATTTGTATTTTATAATATCATCTTTGTAATATTCATATAATCTTTGTGTTACAGGTTGAGTCTCCCTTATCCAAAATGCTTGGGACCAGAGGTATTTTGGATATGGGATTTTTCCGTATTTTGGAATAATTGCATACCATAATGAGATATCATGGTGAAGGGACCTAAATCTAAGCACAGAATGCATTTATGTTACATATACTCCTTATACACACAGCCTGAAGGTAATTTTAGCCAATATTTTTTATAACTTTGTGCATTAAACAAAGTGTGTCTACATTTACACAATTCATTTATGTTTCATATACACCTTATACACACAGCCTGAAGGTCATCTAATACAATATTTTTAATAACTTTGTGTATTAAACAAAGTTTGTGTACATTGAGCCATCAAAAAACAAAGGTTTCACTATCTCACTCTCACTCAAAA
Source organism: Pseudophryne corroboree (assembly GCF_028390025.1). Classification (NCBI taxonomy): domain Eukaryota; kingdom Metazoa; phylum Chordata; class Amphibia; order Anura; family Myobatrachidae; genus Pseudophryne; species Pseudophryne corroboree. The sequence goes on along the minus strand of NC_086448.1, from coordinate 220,813,982 downwards.
AAGTCCGTATTTCGGAATATTCCGTATTTCGGAATATTTGGATATGGGATACTCAACCTGTATTCTAATATTTTTTTTAATCAAACCTCACCACTTAATCATATATGTGTGTGTAAAGCTGACTGATACTAGCCAGTGCCTCCCCAGTCATTGGCCTCGCCGCACCTCACTGAGCTGAAGTGTGTGGGCGGAAATGTGTGTTACAGATGTGTGTGACTGGACTATAAGTAATGGACACAACGTAAAGTGACAGTTATTTGATATTGAAAATACACATGCTACATGCAAAATATCCTATAACTACCATTAGTATAGTAATAGCACCAATCGATTTCTTACTAGGAACAGCTTACAGTCCGAATTGTTAAGACAGGGAAATCTGTGAATGTGTTTTATCATGAGTGTGACTTTCTCGGGAACTATGGAAGACTTCCATTAAGATCCCTCTCCTGCAGTAATGTCTGCATAGGCATAACGTGGGTTATGCCATCAAAAGATGGCATAAACATACTGTATGGGGCCAATCATTGAACCTTTTGGAGGTAAGTACATAGGGGTCACACCGTAGTTCTCATTGATAATAATGGGGACAGCTGTCTGCAAAGCTAATTATGCTTTTGGCTTTTTGTACATAGGAAGAAATACATAAAATTATGCAGAACCTGCATAAAAAAACCTTGATAAATAGGCTGCTAAACCTGTTGGAGTGACATCATTTGAGTGGTGAAGTCTTCTATAATTATTTATTTCTGATAATAGACAAAATTATATTTTCACTAACTCTGTTCAATTTGATTTTGGCCAGCAATCCTATGGAAAAAAAAACTTGTGAAAATAATTTTCGGGTGCATTTTAAAGAAATAGAAGGAGCATGTACCTATGTTGGCAATATGTGGACACTTAGGGCGGTATTCTATTCTTTATGCCTACTTCCACACCTATTCTGTTGCTGCTGACGGGTGTGGTATCATAATTTCAGCTCGATACCCCTGGGGTAGCCCAACCCTTTACGCAGCTAAACCTGATTACTATGGGCGCGATATGCTCAATAACGGGATCACTTTAGAAAGGAGAATGGGGGTCATTCTGACCCGTTCGCACGCAGCGGTTTGTCGCTGATGTGCGAACGGGTCCAGAATGTGCATGCGCGGCGGCCGCACTGCGGGGTTGCCGGTTTACGCCGCGTCCTACGAAGGAAGTGGTCGCAGAGCCGACCGCAAAGCAGATTGACAGAAAGAAGGTGTACCTGGGTGGATCCGGACCGTTGGAGACCGTTTTCGGGGAGTAGAGAAGAAAACGCAGGCGTATCCAGCAGAACTGAGGGCAGATGTCTGACGTCAAAGCCGGCCCCAGCATTGCAGAGATCGTCGCACAGGGTAAGTAAGTCCAGGCCTAGTCTTCTTTTGCTTGAATTTTTTTTAGCTTAGCAGGGTTGCACAAGCGTTCGCAGCCCTGCTAAGCTAAAATACACTCCCCCATAGGCGTGGACTAGTTGATCGCAGCAGCAGCAAAAAGTTGCTGGCTGCGATCAACTCGGAATGACCACCCATGGGCACAGTGCCGTTTCTTGCGGCGGGTGAGCCATGCAAACCGCGGCACTTCTGCTGCTCTCTGTTGCCCCCCTCCTCCCTCTTCCCGAGTACCCAGCTCGGTGGTGCGGAGTTTCGCGGAATGACGCGGTTGCGTCGTGACATCATGACACAACCGCGTCATTCCACGAAACTCTGCCCCCCGAACTGGGTACTCGGGAAGAGGGCGGAGGGGGAGCCAAGCTACAGGAAGAGCCGGCGCGACGAGGGAGAGGTGGGCCGAAGAGCGGGAAGAACCTCAACGTAAGTCTCTCTCACTCTCTCTCTCCTTCCCCCCCACCCACCCCTCCTCCTCTGCCACCTGATGAATAAAATGGGGACTCTTGCCTGCCGTATTGTGTAAAATGAGGACTCTTGCCTGCTATATTGTGTAAAATGGGGACACTTGCCTGCCATATTGTGTAAAATGGGGACACTTGCCTGCCATATTGTGTAAAATGGGGACTCTTGCCTGCTATATTGTGTAAAATGGGGACACTTGCCTGCCATATTGTGTAAAATGGGGACACTTGCCTGCCATATTGTGTAAAATGGGGACACGTGCTTGCTGTAATGTGTAAAAAGGGGACACGTGCTTGCTGTAATGTGTAAAATGGGGATTTAATGTATCAAGGGCATAATATAATTTTTTTTTCCTGTGGTCGCCGTGATCTGCCGGCGCAAGGTCAAAAACTGGGGTGTAAGGTAGTCTTTTCAGATGAGACCACGCCCATTTTAGCGAGACCATGCCCACTTTATTGAGGCCACGCCCTTTGTCAGGAGCGTGCATACTTTTTCTTTCTATATCTATATGGGGGGCGCATTTTTTTTTAAATATCAATGCATTTTTAAATCTCGCACTGGGAGCCAAATTGGCTAGAAACAGCCCTGAATGGGCGTGATATATCATTTAAATACCACCCATCGGCTCATCTGCTCATTCTAGAGGGGTTGCATTCTAGTCATTTGAAAATGCAGAAAAATACAATGTACTCCCCTTAATAATGCTTTGAGACTGTGTCATGTTCCTCTCTTTGTAACCTATGCTGTCTAAACCTTTTTCTCTTTTCCGTCATATTGTTAATGTTGATAACATTTTTGTTCTATAGTAAACCTTCCTTTACTTGCTGAAAGAGCTGACAGTGTTCTCTGTTCACTTAGTTGATTTTGTTGACACTGTGGATTTTCCCCAAACAGCTGTAACACTGAAGTGTTCCCTTAAACACAACAAAATGCTAATGTTGCTAGGGCAGATTTTCTTTTTCTAATTCTCTAGTGATTTTAGGAACCAGCCGGTCTGGAAAACTTTGCATTTGTTTGCAGGAAAAATAAATAGTGCCAAAATCAACAATTTCCTTCCTCTGGGAGTGTAGAGTAAATTGGTGTGCAGATTACTGTAGTTCAGTGATCTTAAAATGATGTTAATACAAACCCTACAGTCTCCAAGGTTGTACCTCTGGTGTGATAAATCTTTCCTATGCATTGCACACTTGAGAGGTGAAGTAAATTTAAATTGATCTCCCTTATAAATATGTTGCCAAAAATGTTTCACTGACCATTAATGGTTTACTGCTGGTTTCCTCTACGTCGGGTCAAATAACTGTGTCTCAGACTGGTGCTGCTGTTGATGGATTTAATGGTGATTAGTATGAAACAAAATGATGTCATATGTTGTCACCTGCCAAGAAGAATTGTACTGTATCAACTGCAACGGCCTGTACAGTAAATTGTGAAAACACGCGGAGGAGATGGACTGAAAGTCATCATCAAAAAGACAGCAAGTTTAAAGTGATATATTGTAGTCTGCAGCTGGTCTGAAAAATAATATAAATGGTACATATGCTACGTATTATAAAGTCAATGCCTTTCAACTTGTATTTTTCCGTTCTACCTAAAGAGTACATTTCCAGACCCACAGTGTTGATAAATGTATATCAGTGACCGTTTCTGATTCTGGAAAGCCAGGTTAGACAGGCTTGGTCTCAGATTGGGCTGAAATATATTTTACTGCACAGGACTGAAACTGTAGTTTGCACGGTGATTGATAATTACTAGCGAAAAATACTTTTACCTAATTTTGCCTCGCAAAATAAATTGTGTGATGTTTAGTCATTAGTTTTACGGGTACATCAATGGAAATTGCTACCTACAATAACCTAAAATAGAAACAGAGATAAAGTAATTGAATGCAGTTTTAGGGTGATACTCTCATACATACATGATTATACATTGTTTTACAGTTACAGTGACTAGCACTGCTAAAGAATGCCACTGCCAATATTTTTTAGATATGGTGTTCTAATTTGCTAACAAAGACTTAGTTACCAATATTTAAACCGCCTTTCATAATTGTATAATGAATATATGTACAATTTGCACTTACTGGGCTTTTTTTACTTTCCAAAAACTTTGCAATAAAAAAAAATGTTCTAAGTTATTATACATTTATGAAACAACAAATTTAGTACTACACTTTGAGCAGATATCCCAAACACATACAGTACCAAGATGATCCCGTAGGGCAGTGATTTCCAAACTTTTTTGAATCACTGCGCCCCAGAGTATCAGAATTTTTTTCACGGCACCCTAAGCCAAATATTTCTTATTGAGAAATTTAGAAAGAAATATTAAATTAAGTCGATTGTGTTTATATGTCACCCTTAGGTTCAATTGTGTGGTGAAGGACAAGATTTGCTTCTGTTTGTCCCCATATTTTATGACTGATAGCTACTAGCACTAGTTTTGCCTATTATATTGACCATAAATAATTTTAATTGGTCCTGGACCACCAATCCAAGGCCCCCCTGCAAGTGTCCCGAGCAGTGGCGTAACTAGAAATTTTTCTCCCCCAAGCCAAAAAATTCTTCGGCGCCCCCCCCCCCCCCCCCTTCATGCTCCATAATTGGGAGCAAGAAAGGGATAAATATGCGCGCGTCGAAGGCGCGCGCCAAAAAGGGGGCGTGGTTTTGTTGGAGTGGGCGTGGTTTCGCATAAAGGGGCGTGGCATTGCAGGAAAAGACTACCTTATACCCCAGTTTTGCAACCTGCACGCCCATACGTTGGCCACCACAGGAAAGAAAAATAATCCTGATTCATGCCCCTTACATTATTTGTCATTTTTCCTCCTTATAGTAATGCCCAGTATACATTATGCCACATACTGCAATGGCCCTTAGACATTATGCCGCACACAATAATGCACGACACAATATGCACACACTGTAATGCCCCCGACACATTATGCCACACACCGTAATGTCTGTGACACATTATGCCACACACCTTAATGCCTGTGACACATTATGACAGGAATCGCAATGTCATGCTCGTTGCCAGGTGTTTCATGCACTGGGTGTCATGCTCGTTGCCAGGTGTTTCATGCACTGGGTGTCATGCTCGTTGCTAGGAGGTAGTCCTTGTTGCTAGGGCTGTGCTCCCAGTGCCACATATGTCCCCAGTGCCAGATATTCCCCCACGGTGCCAGGTACTTACATGCCCCAGTGCCAAACATAGTCGTCGTCCCCATGTGCCAGGTACACATATACCCCCCCAGTGCCACATATGCCCCCAGTGCCAGATATTCCCCCCCAGTGCCACATATGCCCCCAGTGCCAGATATGCCCCCAGTGCCATATATTCCCCCCCAGTGCCATATATGCCCCCAGTGCCATATATGCCCCCAGTGCCAGATATTCCCCCTCAGTGCCAGATATTCCCCCGCGACATATATGCCCCCAGTGCCAGATATTCCCCCCCAGTGCCAGATATTCCCCCCGTGCCATATATGCCCCCAGTGCCAGATATCCCCCCCAGTGCCAGATATCCCCCCCAGTGCCATATATGCCCCCAGTGCCAGATATTCCCCCCCAGTGCCATATATGCCCCCAGTGCCAGATATTCCCCCCCAGTGCCATATATGCCCCAGTGCCAGATACCCCCCCCAGTTCCAGATATTCCCCCAGTGCCAGATATTCCCCCCCCCAGTGCCAGATATGCCCCCAGTGCCAGATATTCCCCCCCAGTGCCATATATGCCCCCAATGCCAGATATTCCCCCCCAGTGCCATATATGCCCCAGTGCCAGATATCCCCCCCCCAGTGCCAGATATTCCCCCCAGTGCCATATATGCCCCAGTGCCAGATATCCCCCCCCAGTGCCATATATGCCCCCAGTGCCAGATATTCCCCCCAGTGCCATATATGCCCCCCGTGCCATATATGCCCCCAGTGCCAGATATCCCCCCCCAGTGCCATATATGCCCCCAGTGCCAGATATTCCCCCCCAGTGCCATATATGCCCCAGTGCCAGATATCCCCCCCCCAGTGCCAGATATGCCCCCAGTGCCAGATATCCCCCCCCAGTGCCAGATATGCCCCCAGTGCCAGATATTCCCCCCAGTGCCAGAAATGCCCCAGTGCCAGATATTCCTCCCTCCCCCCCCGTGCCATATATGCCCCCAGTGCCAGATATTTACCCCCCCCCCGCCGTCGCTTTTTGGAGGGACACGGAGGGCACAGCTCGTCTCTCCTGTGTCCCTCCTGCTGCATCATCTCCGGCGGCCGTGGGTCTAATAGGGGGAAGTGCCGGTTCGTGAGCCAATTAGAGCTCACGGATGGCACTTCCCCCTATTAGACCCGCGGCCGCCGGAGATGATGCAGCAGGAGGGACACAGGGAGGCGCGCTGTGTGCCCTCCGTGTCCCTCCAACAAGCGGCGGAGGGAAGGAGACTGCAGACTGACATGCGGACGCTCGTCCGCATGTCAGTCTGCTGTAAATCAGTGGCGCCCCCGCAGCCCCTCGCCCCCAAGCCACCGCGAGGACTGCGGGGGCAGTAGTTACGCCACTGGTCCCGAGGCACCCCAGGGAGCCACGGCACACAGTTTGGGAACCACTGCCCAAGGGGCTCTCATTACATTATACACAAACTACAGCAGCTATCAAAGGAGGCTGCAGCCCTCCTCTCATAAACGGGTTCACTACGATATGCCGGCGGTCGGGCTCCCGGCGACCAGCATACCGGCGCCGGGAGCCCAACCGCCGGCTTACCGACAGTGTGGCGAGCGCAAATGAGCCCCTTGCAGGCTCGCTGCACTCGCCACGCTACGGGCACGGTGGCGCGCTACGCGCGCCACACTATTTTATTCTCCCTCCAGGGGGGTCGTGGACCCCCACGAGGGAGAATAAATGTCGGTATGCCGGCTGTCGGGATGCCGGCGCCAGTATACTGTGCGCCGGGATCCCGTCAGTCGGCATACAGAAAACCACCCCTCATAAACCGCACAAAGACATTCTGAAAAGAAAGCAATAGTGGGGTAAATTTACTAAGATGGGAGTTCTATTTAAGATGGGATGTTGCCCATAGCAACCATTCAGATTCCAGGTATTATCTTTTAGAAGCGGCTAGATAAATGAGAAGTAGAATCTAATTGGTTGCGATGGGCAAAATCCCATCTTAAATAGAACTCCCATCTTAGTAAATCTACCCCAGTGAGTCTGGTGGAAATGATGGAAATATGAATATTGAAAAATATCTAAATATAAAAACATAAAAAGCTAGGTATGGGAACGAAAACAAGATTTTTGTCTTTAATCATAATTAAAAATATTTAATAATTATCAATTCTCGAATAAAAACAAAATTAATATCACAATCTAGTATATGTTACACAAATAATTTATTAAATGTATTAAATAAAATGTATATTTTTTTCCTTGCATTTTGTTGCAAGGTCATAGTAAAGGTGAAATAAAGTCTGTCATGATTTATCTTAATTTTAGGTCTTCTATCACAAAATCCTGCAGTTTCAATAATGACGGGTAGACACTAGTTCATAGTCACTGTATAGCATATGTGAAAGTTACTAGTTTATATATAATTTAGCTTGCACTTTAGGGTTATCTTTAATGAAACCCATGCAGGAGATACACAATTCTATTATTAGATCCAAACTTATAGTTGGTACACAAAATACTTTTTACTTATTTTACTAAAATAATTTAGAAAGTGGGCATCTAGACATTTGTAGGCCGCGTGTACTCATGTACTCCCCATATACTCATTTGTAGATACATGTATCTCAAAAAATACAAAACATATACTTCTCAGGATTTGGCAGAGAAGATTAACTGCCCCCTATGCTATGGACCCCATAGCAGCTGAACCCATGCTGCTACATTGGTTGTTCTTTTAGCTGCTTCTAAATTGAGTATGCCTCCTCCTAGAAACAGATCTGAACTGAAAATGCCCCAAGTTTAATTTTTCTTGGAAACATCGGACCTCTCTATGAACTTTTCTTAACTCAATTGGGCCTCTGCACATCTCTAGTGACATAATTCAAATAAAGCCAAATGACTGTTATTATTTTCATTATTGAGTTACCCTGGTATTGAAAATAGAATCTGACAGTTAAGATTTATTTATCCACGTTCCAACATTACTGTGGCGAGTGATGCAGGACAGTTTTAGGTTTTTATATTTGTATTAGCACTACATCAGAAGAATTCTCTAGTTGCAATGAATTTTAGCCTGTATTAAATTGGTGTCATGTGTGAAACTAAAATCATATGTGTAAATAATTTTCTGGGTGGCAAGATACTTAATATATACAGTGAAACCACTCTGGATTTTGACAATACGTTATGGGATATTGAAACATTAGACAGAAGCTAGAAAAGTAATGGTTTAAAATTAAGTGGTTGTGGTCTCGAAGCCTCAAATATTTGACTATTTGTTTCTGTATGTACTGCAGCTCGGATGCTCCCATAGCCTGAAAATGTAGCTTCCCAACCGACAGAATCAGCTACATAATTCAAAGGGCTCTCAACTATGCACCTCTGATAGGGGAGATTAATAGGAAAACACTTGCAAGCATTGAAGACTTTAAGATATTAGGATGTATGATGACTAAACTAATTTGAATCAGATAACACTCACAAAATTCTCAATCAATACAGTTAACAAATGTAAGTCAACAACATTAAGGAAATGCATCCTTATGTAACACATATAAGGTACCCAACAGGATCACCATGTTAGAAAAACTTTCAACTTCTTGGTGGTCCACATGGGGACAGATAGCTGCAATGACTTCTCAAGTGGGATCCCATTTTAGTGAGAACATTGCCTAGTCTTAATAATGGCAGGAGCACAAGACAGAGATACAGTAGAGCTTACATTTGAAGGAAGCTGAAATATATTACTTTCCTACAGAACAGCTAAAACTTTGCCATTTTTTCAGTCAGGTATGAAAGAACTAACACCCTTCTGGGCACTATAGCAGGACACTTCTCTGGGAAAAGCTTGAATCTATAAATGTACTATGCGCACTTAGAAGAACTCAGATAGGGAGCAGCCTAGCAGGATCTAGGTATTAATCTAACTGGTTATGGATTGATTGCCAAGGCTGTTTGCTTTCACTGTACATGGAGCTCCAACTTTAGACACATTCAGTTATTTGCCATCTGCTCTTATTGTGCACTAAAGTCCTTGAAGGTTTAAATTCTTGCATGAGAAAAGGAACTTCCTTGTTTCCATACAAACATTAAATTTAACAGAATGATGGCTCCTATGATGCCCCCCGCTCCCCAGAAATCCAGAACGGCATTCCTTTATTATCCTCTCACCTCAGCCCTCCTACCCAGCAACATAAGGCTTACCTATTTGATGACTGGACACTCAAATTCACATGTAGGAACCGTTATACTGTTGAAGTCTTGGCATCCTCTCTGCTCTGTACTGTGGTGGTCATCCAGTACTTTGGCCAGCTCAGACTATCTTTTGGCCTACACAATGAGAACTGAAGCCTCTGTAGGACCCCAGATTCTGTTCCCAATAGAACCTGCCACTTGAAAATATTATTTGACTAGCATCTTCTGCCCAGCAAAAATCTGTACTCTTTCAAAAAAGTTGGTGGCCTGCAAAACAAGACCACACATGGTCTCAGCCTTACTACTCTGTGGATGAGATCATGCACTACTGTCAATCACTGATAAGCTTTCCATTTGCTTTGCTGACTATTGTGCAGTTGGGTGCAGGTAACTCCTATTTTTGAGAAGCTAACACAGCTATCTCCATATAATTATTTATTGCTGGGACTGAGACCTGTTAATGCCACTGTCAAACTCTGGAATTTAATCATGTGACTTACCTTTGCTAGCTGACCTTCAGGTCAGGCTTTCTAGATGCACTTACTTTGTGAGCTGCTACATGGATGTCATCATTTTGGATCTTGTCAGCTGACTGCACCTCCTTCAGTCTGAATGTTTTTTTTTCCATTAGCTAACTCCGACAGCTAATCTGTGATATGCAGCTCCTATATATTTCCTTGCTGTTCTCCAGCTCACTACCAGAGCAATAACTCATATTGCTAAAATCCTCAGTGTATCCATATTGCTGGGTTTTCCTTCTGCAAGTATCAGTGCTACTGGACTTTCCAAGTTGCTTTAAAAAAAATGTTTCCAGTGCATCTACTCAGTAAAAACCTAAGAGTATCTATAGTAGATACAGTTTTGCCCATCTCTCAAGCTCAGTGCAACCTCCAGCTGCACTTCACTTGTTAAAAGCATCTTCAGTGGGCTCAAGCTCTCTGCCTGCTGAAATCTGCTTCTGAAATCTATAGCCTTATTAATAAGCGTACATCTTAGTTCTGCTGTGACTCTCTCCTGATTGTGCTTCCATCTGAGAGCTTGACCTTATCTACTTCAGTGTATCTTGTCTGCTGATTTCAATGACTGTAGATTTAAGCCCATTGGCAGGGATGTAAAGTCTGAGATCGTCCGACATCCTGCAAGTCCAGCGATCTCGGATGCCATTACATCCCAGTGCCACCCATATCTGTTAATAACCAGCTGCAGTCTACCTTTGGAATAGTGCACCCTTCACTTCCTGCAAATCTCCTGAATCTCAGTGTGTAGTTAATCTCTCACATTCCTGCAAGCAAGTTATCCATCTGCTTCGTGTGCAAGTTCCAGTCAGCCTACTCTGCAGCACTTCTGGTATCAGCTAGTAAACTTCAGTTATAGCTCCAGCCTGGTTATTCTGCAGCATAACAGGTCCCAGCCTGGTATCCTGTGTAGCCAGTTCCAGCCCAGTATCCTGCGTAGTCGGTCCCGACCTAGTATACTGTATAGCCAATCCAAGCCCTGCATCCAGCCTATCATCTGGTTCCAGTCCAGTTTCCAGTCCGCTCCTGCCTTGCCTCGGTCTTATAGTCTTCTCCTTTAGAAGCATTAGTACGTATCTGCTTTCAAGATTTTTATCTGTGCACAAAAATGGCTATTTGCAGATTTCTCTTTCAGACTCAAAGAAACCTCTTAACAACTTGTTCAACGGTGTAATATCCCATTAAATTTGGTTGGGGGGGGGGGATTTTACTAAAATTAGATTTGGGATTCAAATTTAGGAATCAATAAATTCAACTGAAATCGAATCAAACTGCAAAATGCCTTAGCAAATCCATAATCTAATATTACATTTTGCATTAAATTTTCAAATCAAATTCAATTTTGATTTTAACAAGGGATTGTGTGTTCAGTTTTGGAATTCCTTTCCAAAAACAAACATGGAATCACCTGCCAATTTAAATGCAAAATCTAATGCAAAATCAAACTCAACTTCCTCATTCCTTCCTATTGGGCCAAATGTATCACATGCATACTCATTGACAGGAGAAATAATTGGAAACACTTGTGCTCACTCTAGAAAACTGAAAGTGAATGTTAAAGGGAGTTATTTGGGAGGTGTGGTCTTCAGTATGCCGACTGTTGGGATCCTGGCGCACTGTATACCGGCGCCGGAATCCCGACAGCCGGCATACCAACACTTTTTCTCCCTCGTGGGGGTCCACGACCCCCCTGGAGGGAGAATAAAATAGCGTGGTGCGCGTAGCTCGCCACAGTGCCCGCAGCGTGGCGAGCTCAGCGAGCCCGCAAGGGGCTCATTTGTGCTCTCCACGCTGTTGGTATGCCAGTATGCTGGTCGACGGAAGCCCGGCCGCCGGCATACCATACTACACCCATTTGGGAGTTATTTCCTAACCATACAAAACTAATGTTTGTTGTTTAGCTTTAGGTAAGCTTTTAAGTGTAATAAATTTTTGTCCCATACAAAATTAGAACATTACCCCAAAAAGTCTGTCTTTACACTGTTTTATACGTGTACACCTAACCGTACAATAGAATTTTGTGTTATTTAATTGTAAAACATAAAAATACTTACAGCTGAAATAGTTGGCAATAAGAGTAGCCCTAATCTGCCTTCCACTGTCTGTTCTCACCTAATGCCTTATTCAGCTTCAGTCTCAAAATTGCAGATTTGCAAATCGGCTATTATCGGGTGACTGTACATGTGCTGCAACCACATTGCATATGCCCAAAGACATTAGCAGAAGCAGTTCTAAGAAAATTGCAATTTCTGTCTCAATAGCAACCCAGCCTAAATAAGGCCCCCAGTTAGTTGTTGGTAACAAAATATCTGCCTGTCTACCAATAGAATGGTGTTTTAGAAGCTCAAATCTGCTGTCTCTTTTTATTCTATTCATTTGGCGATTTGAAGTTCCATTTTGAGTTTGATTTGCGCTTGCTTTGCAAATCAAATGTTAGAAAATAAGGTGATCCTATATTTGACAATGGTATGACACAGACGTTTTGCAGAAATTCGATTTTGAGTGGAACTCGGTTTTATGTTCGATTCTTACATTCAATTTTGCCTTTAGTAAATCTGCAAAGTCAAAATCGAATAGCAAATCCCAAAAAAACTGAAAAAAGAACATTAATAAATATACCATCAGTTTGGAAAGCAGTGACATTTTAAGTAAAGTTTTTTAAAAAATTTAATTTTGATGACTGACAGTTGGAGCCATTGGGAGAGTAGAGCTGAGATACCTTCTGAATGGGAAGGATCACGCTCCTTTTTCAGGTGAGGCAGCACCACTCATGTGAGGGGAAGTCACAGGAGATCAGGAGGAAACATGGGATATGCAGAGTTCAAGAGAGGTGGATTTTTGGAGAAAGAAAGCTGTGGGACTGTGGGTTTGTGGGAATCCAGGGTGGTGCAAGAGAGGCACAGTGGGAGCTGACCCAAGTGCTGTGATGTTAGTGACGTAGTCAGTGTGCTGCTAGCATGAGACCGACAGTGTTTCCCAGCTGTATATAGCCAAGGAGAGTAGTACTAACTAATAAACTGTGGATTTGAGCTTAGCATTTTTATTTTCTAGCAGAACTTCACTTATCAGCTGTGTCATGCTAATGTATTTATAGACTATACTAACTCAGCTACATCTTATGAAAAGGAATTATAATTCTTTTATACTAAGTCAACAATTCAGAAATAAATTGATATTACAAAACTTGCATTAAACTGTGAATATTCAATTTACTTTAAACAACAACAACCAGTTATCAATCCCAGGATAGACTGTAGGACTCATAGATTATAACAAACCACTTATTTGTCACATGCACTGTGAGTAGGGTTCTTGCTTCATATAGTGTCAGGGACATTTAATTGAGTTAACATTAGAGATGTGTGCTGACCCCCATTTTTAAATTTTGGTTTTGGATCTAATTTGGTCTTTTTGGTTTTGGTTCTAATTTGACAAAACCACCCTCACGTGTTTTGGTTGTGGTTTGGGATCTGAATTTTTTCCCCCCCAAAACTGCTAAAATCATGTAATTTGGGCTGGTGTTTGTTCCTACAGTATTTTTAACCTCAATAACATTAATTTCCAGTTCATTCCAGTCAGTTTTGACCACCTCACAATATTCTTCACCTATATTGGCCAAACACTGGCTAAATTAAGCATAAAAGCAACGGCACAAACTAGTGATGAGCGGGTTCGGTTTCTCTGAAACCGAACCCCCCCGAACTTCACCCTTTTTACACGGGTCCGAGGCATACTCGGATTCTCCCGTATGGCTCGGTTAACCCGAGCGCGCCCGAACGTCATCATCCCGCTGTCGGATTCTCGCGAGATTCGGATTCTGTATGAGCAGCCGCGCGTCGCCGCCATTTTCACTCGTGCATTATAAATGTTAGAGAGAGGACGTGGCTGGCGTCCTCTCCGTTATTGTTGAACTCGATTGTGCATTATTGCTTAATTGTGGGGAGGGTTGGGGAGCAGCTGTATAATATAGGAGGAGTACAGTGCAAAGTTTTGCTGATCAGTGACCACCAGTTATCCGTTCACTGCCTGAAAAAAACGCTCCATATCTGTGCTCAGTGTGCTGCATATATCTGTGCTCACACTGCTTAATTGTGGGGACTGGGGAGCAGCTGTATTATATAGCAGGAGTACAGTGCAGAGTTTTGCTGACCAGTGACCACCAGTATACATTGTCTGCCTGAAAAACACTCCATATCTGTGCTCAGTGTGCTGCTTTATTGTGGGGACTGGGGACCACCAGTATAATATTATATAGGAGGAGTACAGTGCAGAGTTTTGCTGACCAGTGACCACCAGAATATAATATATAGCATTACGGTACAGTAGGCCACTGCTGTACCTACCTCTGTGTCGTCATTAAGTATACTATCCATCTAGATTCTATACCTGTGGTGCATTTCAGTTGTGCAGTTTGCTGAAACAGTGACCACCAGTATATATAGCAGTACGGTACGGAAGGTCACTGCTGTACCTACCTCTGTGTCGTCATTAAGTATACTATCCATCTACATTCTATACCTGTGGTGCATTTTTTAGTTTTGCAGTTTGCTGACACAGTGACCACCAGTATACTATATATAGCAGTACGGTACGAAAGGCCACTGCTGCACCTACCTCTGTGTCGTCATTAAGTATACTATCCATCTACATTCTATACCTGTGGTGCATTTTAGTTTTGCAGTTTGCTGACACAGTGACCACCAGTATACTATATATAGCAGTACGGTACGGAAGGCCACTGCTGTACCTACCTCTGTGTCGTCATTAAGTATACTATCCATCTACATTCTATACCTGTGGTGCATTTTAGTTTTGCAGTTTGCTGACACAGTAACCACCAGTATACTATATATAGCAGTACGGTACGGAAGGCCACTGCTGTACCTACCTCTGTGTCGTCATTAAGTATACTATCCATCTACATTCTATACCTGTGGTGCATTTTAGTTTTGCAGTTCGCTGACACAGTGACCACCAGTATACTATATATAGCAGTAAGGTACGGAAGGCCACTGCTGTACCTACCTCTGTGTCATCATTAAATATACTATCCATCTACATTCTATACCTGTGGTGCATTTTAGTTTTGCAGTTTGCTGACACAGTGACCACCAGTATACTATATATAGCAGTATGGTACGGAAGGCCACTGCTGTACCTACCTCTGTGTCGTCATTAAGTATACTATCCATCTACATTCTATACCTGTGGTGCATTTTAGTTTTGCAGTTTGCTGACACAGTGACCACCAGTATACTATATATAGCAGTACTGTACGGAAGGCCACTGCTGTACCTACCTCTGTGTCATCATTAAGTATACTATCCATCTACATTCTATACCTGTGGTGCATTTTAGTTTTGCAGTTTGCTGACACAGTGACCACCAGTATACTATATATAGCAGTACGGTACGGAAGGCCACTGCTGTACCTACCTCTGTGTCGTCATTAAGTATACTATCCATCTACATTCTATACCTGTGGTGCATTTTAGTTTTGCAGTTTGCTGACACAGTGACCACCAGTATACTATATATAACAGTACGGTACGGAAGGCCACTGCTGTACCTACCTCTGTGTCATCATTAAGTATACTATCCATCTACATTCTATACCTGTGGTGCATTTTAGTTTTGCAGTTTGCTGACACAGTGACCACCAGTATACTATATATAGCAGTACAGTACGGAAGGCCACTGCTGTACCTACCTCTGTGTCGTCATTAAGTATACTATCCATCTACATTCTATACCTGTGGTGCATTTTAGTTTTGCAGTTTGCTGACACAGTGACCACCAGTATACTATATATAGCAGTACGGTACGGAAGGCCACTGCTGTACCTACCTCTGTGTCGTCATTAAGTATACTATCCATCTACATTCTATACCTGTGGTGCATTTTAGTTTTGCAGTTTGCTGACACAGTGACCACCAGTATACTATATATAGCAGTACGGTACGGAAGGCCACTGCTGTACCTACCTCTGTGTCGTCATTAAGTATACTATCCATCTACATTCTATACCTGTGGTGCATTTTAGTTTTGCAGTTTGCTGACACAGTGACCACCAGTATACTATATATAGCGGTACGGTACGGAAGGCCACTGCTGTACCTACCTCTGTGTCGTCATTAAGTATACTATCCATCTACATTCTATACCTGTGGTGCATTTTAGTTTTGCAGTTTGCTGACACAGTGACCACAGTATACTTTATATAGCAGTACGGTATGGAAGGCCACTGCTGTACCTACCTCTGTGTCGTCATTAAGTATACTATCCATCTACATTCTATACCTGTGGTGCATTTTAGTTTTGCAGTTTGCTGACACAGTGACCACCAGTATACTATACATAACAGTACGGTACGGAAGGCCACTGCTGTACCTACCTCTGTGTCATCATTAAGTATACTATCCATCTACATTCTATACCTGTGGTGCATTTTAGTTTTGCAGTTTGCTGACACAGTGACCACCAGTATACTATATATAGCAGTACAGTACGGAAGGCCACTGCTGTACCTACATCTGTGTCGTCATTAAGTATACTATCCATCTACATTCTATACCTGTGGTGCATTTTAGTTTTGCAGTTTGCTGACACAGTGACCACCAGTATACTATATATAGCAGTACGGTACGGAAGGCCACTGCTGTACCTACCTCTGTGTCGTCATTAAGTATACTATCCATCTACATTATATACCTGTGGTGCATTTTAGTTTTGCAGTTTGCTGACACAGTGACCACCAGTATACTATATATAGCAGTACGGTACGGAAGGCCACTGCTGTACCTACCTCTGTGTCGTCATTAAGTATACTATCCATCTACATTCTATACCTGTGGTGCATTTTAGTTTTGCAGTTTGCTGACACAGTGACCACCAGTATACTATATATAGCGGTACGGTACGGAAGGCCACTGCTGTACCTACCTCTGTGTCGTCATTAAGTATACTATCCATCTACATTCTATACCTGTGGTGCATTTTAGTTTTGCAGTTTGCTGACACAGTGACCACCAGTATACTTTATATAGCAGTACGGAAGGCCACTGCTGTACCTACCTCTGTGTCGTCATTAAGTATACTATCCATCTACATTCTATACCTGTGGTGCATTTTAGTTTTGCAGTTTGCTGACACAGTGACCACCAGTATACTATATATAGCAGTACGGTACGGAAGGCCACTGCTGTACCTACCTCTGTGTCGTCATTAAGTATACTATCCATCTACATTCTATACCTGTGGTGCATTTTAGTTTTGCAGTTTGCTGACACAGTGACCACCAGTATACTATATATAGCAGTACGGTACGGAAGGCCACTGCTGTACCTACCTCTGTGTCGTCATTAAGTATACTATCCATCTACATTCTATACCTGTGGTGCATTTTAGTTTTGCAGTTTGCTGACACAGTGACCACCAGTATACTATATATAGCAGTACGGTACGGAAGGCCACTGCTGTACCTACCTCTGTGTCGTCATTAAGTATACTATCCATCTACATTCTATACCTGTTGTGCATTTTAGTTTTGCAGTTTGCTGACACAGTGACCACCAATATACTATATATAGCAGTACGGTACGGAAGGCCACTGCTTTACCTACCTCTGTGTCGTCATTAAGTATACTATCCATCTACATTCTATACCTGTGGTGCATTTTAGTTTTGCAGTTTGCTGACACAGTGACCACCAGTATACTATATATAGCAGTACGGTACGGAAGGCCACTGCTGTACCTACCTCTGTGTCGTCATTAAGTATACTATCCATCTACATTCTATACCTGTGGTGCATTTTAGTTTTGCAGATTGCTGACAGTGACCAACAGTATATATAGCAGTACGGTACGGAAGGCCACTGCTCTACCTACCTCTGTGTCGTCAAGTATACTATCCATCCATACCTGTGGTGCATTTCCATTGTGCGCAGTATGTATAGTAGTAGGCCATTGCTATTGATAGTTACTGGCATATAATTCCACACATTAAAAAATGGAGAACAAAAATGTGGAGGTTAAAATAGGGAAAGATCAAGATCCACTTCCACCTTGTGCTGAAGCTGCTGCCACTAGTCATGGCCAAGACGATGAAATGCCATCAACGTCGTCTGCCAAGGCCGATGCCTAATGTCATAGTAGAGAGCATGTAAAATCCAAAAAACAAAAGTTCAGTAAAATGACCCAAAAATCTAAATTAAAAGAGTCTGAGGAGAAGCGTAAACTTGCCAATATGCCATTTACGACACGGAGTGGCAAGGAACGGCTGAGGCCCTGGCCTATGTTCATGGCTAGTGGTTCAGCTTCACATGAGGATGGAAGCACTCATCCTCTCGCTAGAAAAATGAAAAGACTTAAGCTGGCAAAAGCACAGCAAAGAACTGTGGGTTCTTCTAAATCACAAATACCCAAGGAGAGTCCAATTGTGTCGGTTGCGATGCCTGACCTTCCCAACACTGGACGGGATGAGCTTGCGCCTTCCACCATTTGCACGCCCCCTGCAAGTGCTGGAAGGAGCACCCGCAGTCCAGTTCCTGATAGTCAAATTGAAGATGTCACTGTTGAAGTACACCAGGATGAGGATATGGGTGTTGCTGGCGCTGGGGAGGAAATTGACAAGGAGGATTCTGATGGTGAGGTGGTTTGTTTAAGTCAGGCACCCGGGGAGACACCTGTTGTCCGTGGGACGAATATGGCCATTAACATGCCTGGTCAAAATACAAAAAAAATCAGCTCTTCGGTGTGGAATTATTTCAACACAAATGCGGACAACAGGTGTCAAGCCGTGTGTTGCCTTTGTCAAGCTGTAATAAGTAGGGGTAAGGACATTAACCACCTCGGAACATCCTCCCTTATACGTCACCTGCAGCGCATTCATCATAAGTCAGTGACAAGTTCAAAAACTTTGGGTGACAGCGGAAGCAGTCCACTGACCACTAAATCCCTTCCTCTTGTAACCAAGCTCCTACAAACCACACCACCAACTCCCTCAGTGTCAATTTCCTCCTTACCCAGGAAAGCCAATAGTCCTGCAGGCCATGTCACTGGCAAGTCTGACGAGTCCTCTCCTGCCTGGGATTCCTCCGATGCATCCTTGAGTGTAATGCCTACTGCTGCTGGCACTGCTGTTGTAGCTGCTGGGAGTCGATCGTCATCCCAGAGGGGAAGTCGGGAGACCACTTGTACTACTTCCAGTAAGCAATTGACTGTCCAACAGTCCATTGCGAGGAAGATGAAATATCACAGCAGTCATCCTGCTGCAAAGCATATAACTCAGGCCTTGGCAGCCTGGGCGGTGAGAAACGTGGTTCCGGTATCCACCGTTAATTCAGAGGCAACTAGAGACTTGATTGAGGTACTGTGTCCCCGGTACCAAATACCATCTAGGTTCCATTTCTCTAGGCAGGCGATACCGAAAATGTACACAGACCTCAGAAAAAGACTCACCAGTGTCCTAAAAAATGCAGTTGTACCCAATGTCCACTTAACCACGGACATGTGGACAAGTGGAGCAGGGCAGACTCAGGACTATATGACTGTGACAGCCCACTGGGTAGATGTATTGCCTCCCGCAGCAAGAACAGCAGCGGCGGCACCAGTAGCAGCATCTCGCAAACGCCAACTCGTTCCAAGGCAGGCTACGCTTTGTATCACCGCTTTCCAGAAGAGGCACACCGCTGACAACCTCTTACGGAAACTGAGGAAGATCATCGCAGAATGGCTTACCCCAATTGGACTCTCCTGGGGATTTGTGACATCGGACAACGCCAGCAATATTGTGCGTGCATTACATCTGGGCAAATTCCAGCACATCCCATGTTTTGCACATACATTGAATTTGGTGGTGCAGAATTATTTAAAAAACGTCAGGGGCGTGCAAGAGATGCTGTCGGTGGCCCGAAGAATTGCGGGCCACTTTCGGCATTCAGCCACCGCGTACAGAAGACTGGAGCACCACCAACCATTCCTGAACCTGCCCTACCATCATCTGAAGCAAGAGGTGGTAACGAGGTGGAATTTAACCCTCTATATGCTTCAGAGGATGGAGGAGCACCAAAAGGCCATTCAAGCCTATACATCTGCCCACGATATAGGCAAAGGAGGGGGAATGCACCTGACTCAAGTGCAGTGGAGAATGATTTCAACGTTGTGCAAGGTTCTGCAACCCTTTGAACTTGCCACACGTGAAGTCAGTTCAGACACTGCCAGCCTGAGTCAGGTCATTCCCCTCATCAGGCTTTTGCAGAAGAAGCTGGAGACATTGAAGGAGGAGCTAAAACAGAGCGATTCCGCTAGGCATGTGGGACTTGTGGATGGAGCCCTTAATTCGCTTAACCAGGATTCACGGGTGGTCAATCTGTTGAAATCAGAGCACTACATTTTGGCCACCGTGCTCGATCCTAGATTTAAAACCTACGTTGGATCTCTCTTTCCGGCAGACACAAGTCTGCAGAGGTTCAAAGACCTGCTGGCGAGAAAATTGTCAAGTCAAGCGGAACGTGACCCGTCAACATCTCCTCCTTCACATTCTCCCGCAACTGGGGGTGCGAGGAAAAGGCTAAGAATTCCGAGCCCACCCGCTGGCGGTGATGCAGGGCAGTCTGGAGCGAGTGCTGACATCTGGTACGGACTGAAGGACCTGCCAACGATTACTGACATGTCGTCTACTGTCACTTCATATGATTCTCTCACCATTGAAAGAATGGTGGAGGATTATATGAGTGACCGCATCCAAGTAGGCACGTCAGACAGTCCGTACGTATACTGGAAGGAAATAGAGGCAATTTGGAGGCCCTTACACAAACTGGCTTTATTCTACCTAAGTTGCCCTCCCTCCAGTGTGTACTCTGAAAGAGTATTTAGTGCAGCCGCTCACCTTGTCAGCAATCGGCGTACGAGGTTACTTCCAGAAAATGTGGAGAAGATGATGTTCATCAAAATGAATTATAATCAATTCCTCCGTGGAGACATTCACCAGCAGCAATTGCCTCCACAAAGTACACAGGGACCTGAGATGGTGGATTCCAGTGGGGACGAATTAATAATCTGTGAGGAGGGGGATGTACACAGTGAAAGGCGTGAGGAATCGGAGGATGATGATGAGGTGGACATCTTGCCTCTGTAGAGCCCGTTTGTGCAAGGAGAGATTGATTGCTTCTTTTTTTGGTGGGGGCCCAAACCAACCAGTCATTTCAGTCACAGTCGTGTGGCAGACCCTGTCGCTGAAATGATGGGTTTGTTAAAGTGTGCATGTCCTATTTATACAACATAAGGGTGGGTGGGAGGGCCCAAGGACAATTCCATCTTGCACCTCTTTTTTCTTTAATTTTTCTTTGCATCATGTGCTGTTTGGGGACAATTTTTTTGAAGTGCCATCCTGCCTGACACTGCAGTGCCACTCCTAGATGGGCCAGGTGTTTGTGTCGGCCACTTGTGTCGCTTAGCTTAGTCACACAGCGACCTTGGTGCGCCTCTTTTTTTCTTTGCATCATGTGCTGTTTGGGGACAATTTTTTTGAAGTGCCATCCTGCCTGACACTCCAGTGCCACTCCTAGATGGGCCAGGTGTTTGTGTCGGCCACTTGTGTCGCTTAGCTTAGTCACACAGCGACCTTGGTGCGCCTCTTTTTTTCTTTGCATCATGTGCTGTTTGGGGACTATTTTTTTGAAGTGCCATCCTGCCTGACACTGCAGTGTCACTCCTAGATGGGCCAGGTGTTTGTGTCGGCCACTTGTGTCGCTTAGCTTAGCCATCCAGCGACCTCGGTGCAAATTTTAGGACTAAAAATAATATTGTGAGGTGTTCAGAATAGACTGGAAATGAGTGGAAATTATGGTTATTGAGGTTAATAAAACTATGGGATCAAAATGACCCCCAAATTCTATGACTTAAGCTGTTTTTTAGGGTTTTTTGTAAAAAAACACCCGAATCCAAAACACACCCGAATCCGACACAAAATTTTCGGTGAGGTTTTGCCAAAACGCAACCGAATCCAGAACCAAAACACAAAACCCGAAAAATGTCCGGTGCACATCACTACACAAACACACAGCATGTGTATCTGCTTAAAAGTGTGTTGCAGATTAGTAATATGTAGAGTGTTAACCGATAAAAATGTCTATGCAAAGAGACCATTCCCAATTCTGCCCAAAACTATAGCCCATTATTAAAAGAAAAGTGGTGCAAGATGGAATTGATCTTGTGCCCTCCCACCCATTTTTATGTTGGTTATCAAAAAGGACATGCACAGTTTAACAAACCAAATACTTCAGGGCCTAGATGGGTAACATCCCTACCTCTTCTAACTTTGGCCTCACAAATGAAGCAGATACCTTCACAAACATTGTCATTATTTGGGTAAAAATAATCCCACACCCAAATGGTGGCATTTATGGTTTTATGCCCAAGCCTCACAATGACTTTCTTTTTATCTCGGACAGAAACTGCTGCCATTGGTGGCTGACTTACACAAACAACATCATCAACATCTTCCTCGTCCTCATTAGCGTCAGACAGTATACAAATGTCCCCCTAATCTTGTTTCACTTCCACACTAGCAGCCTTCATTTCTATTATGTCATCATCTTTACTTGTACTGCTCATCCCCACATTTGCAGAGGGTGTAGAAATGGTGGAAGGAGGTGAAGGAGGCTTCTCTCTGAGTACAGTGTGAGAAATGTCAGGCTCACACACAGCTAACATGGACACCCTTAGACCAGTGGTGAAAGTATGGCGGTATGGCACACTGCTAAGAGATTGGCAGCCGGTACGCCATACTGCCTGAGAGCCAAACCTCCCGCTCTCCTACTACCTGTTATCGCTGCTCCTGGGTCTCCCTCACTGGAGCCGCCATTCAGTGCCCACTGCCGTATGCTCACTGTCACCTCGAGCCCCAGCCCCCCTTACCCAGAAAGCGCAGCAGCATGAGCATCCCGCTCAGCACGAGCCACATCTCCCACATGCAGAAGAAAGAGGCACTGCAGCAGCTCAATGTCCCTGATCTGTGAGACATGAGACTGATTGGGAGAGAGCCAAGTTGGGGGCAGATGCTGGTGCAACTCAGATAGTGGGTCCCTAGTGTGATCCTCCCAGCTCTTCCGAAGCTGCCACAGGACATTTGTCTGTGGGGATGGTGCTGCTGCTGCTCCACCAGGTGCACGGCCAGTGTTGCAGGTGAGTGCCTGCGCCGCTTCATATTGTGTTCCCTCTGTGTGATGCCATATTCAACACCGTCTCCTGCTCTATTTATAAGGGTCTCTGTTGTCTGGCGTAACATGTATAAGGGGCTCTGTTTGGAGTAATGTGTATAAGTGGCTCTTGTCTTGTGTAACAGGTATAAGAGGCTTTGCTGTCTGGCGTTACAATCAGCTACTAACTGCCATGTCACAGGCTGTGTTTGAAAAATGACAGTTAGGAGCTGATTGGCTGGTCATTTATCTCCGTCCACCTTATCTACATCCAAGGCTTAGTAAATAGCCCCCGTACTGTACAATTCAAAACAATATATTACAAGTACAGGGTATATAAATGTAGCTGAATCAACAGACGACACTGGAATAACTATCAGGGATTTGCTGCCGTCGAAAGGGACTACTGAAAAGAAGATAGATTAAGTCAGAGATGAAAAAGCACATGAGGGAAGAGGGCCCTGCTCGTGAAAGCTTACATTCTAAAGGGGAGGGGGAGACAGACAGGGGTGACACAGATTGGGTAGAAAGTGATCATAGGATATAGGATGAGAGATGGCTGGATGTGGTGAAGATGTGGGTCTTGAGAATCCATTTGAAGTTTTGTAGAGAATTGGATAGTCTGACGGGGAGAAGTAGAGAATTCCAGAGAATGGAAGCAGCATGTGCAAAATCTTGGAGGTAGGAGTGGAAGTAGGTAATCAGTAGGCAGGAGAGGCGGCGTGCTTTAGGACGGGCAGGAGTGTAAAGGTAGATAAGGTCTGAGATGTAAATGAAAGAAGAGTAGATGGGGGCTTTGGAAGTGAGTGTGAGAAGCTTGAAATGGATTCTGAAGGAGAGACAGTGAAGGGCTTGTAGGAGAGGGGAGGTTCCTGCAGTATGTTTGGTGAGCCGGACAGCAGCATAGAAGATAGATTGGAGTGGAGAGAGATATTTGACAGGAATGCCAGATAGGAGGAGATTACAGTAGTCCAGTCTGAAGATGACGAGTGAGTGGATAAGGTTCTTACTGGCATCCTGGGTGAGAAAGGGTCTCAAAATATTTTTGAGATGAAAACGACAGGTTTGTGAGAGGTGCTGAATAAGTGAATATATGGTTTGAAGGAGAAGTGTAGTCAAGGATTACTCCAAGATAGCACACTTGAGGGATAGAGCAGATAATAGTGCCATCAATAGATAATAAAATTATAGGACAGTGATGGCTAACCTTGACACTCCAGCTGTTGTTGAACTACACATCCCAGCATGCCCTGCATCAGTTTTAGCAAGGCCAAATAGCAAAACTGTAGCAGGGCATGCTGGGATGTTTAGTTCAACAACAGCTGGAGTGTCAAGGTTAGCCATCACTGTTATAGGAGGTGAGGTTGTGCTAGAGGGTGGGAAGATGATAAGCTCAGTAAAAAAACATTCTCTAGATCAATGCAAGATGAATGTTTGCCAGCAGGGGTGTAAAGGTGCATACACACGGAGAGATTTTGGCTATGAGAGATTTTGACTAACTTTTCCCTTGAACTGGCAGTAGGAGATTTTGACTAACTTTACCAGAGATTTTGTCTAACTATGCAAGAGATTTTGGCTATGGGAGATTTTGGCTATGGGAGATTTTGACTATCTCATTTAAATAAGGGGATGAGTGTCATATATAGGACGATTTTACAGGGTGGCTGGTATTTAAATAGCTGAAAGTTAAAAAAATAATTTGCGTGGGGTCCCCCCTCCTATGTAAAACCAGCCTCGGGCTCTTTGAGCCAGTCCTGGTTGTTAAAATACAGAGGAAAAATGAGTAGGGTTCCCCCATATTTAGACAACCAGCACCGGGCTCTGCGTCCGGTCCTGGTTTAAAAAATACGGGGGACAAAAGACATAGGGGTCCCCCGTATTTTCCAAACCAGCACCGGGCTCCACTAGCCAGGGAGATAATGCCACAGCCGGGGGACACTTTTATATTGGTCCCTGCGGCCGTGCCATTACCCCCCCAACTAGTCACCCCTGGCCGGGGTACACTGGAGGAGTGAGGACCCCTTAAATCAAGGAGTCCCCCCCTCCAGCCACCCAAGGGCCAGGGGTGAAGCCCGAGGCTGTCCCCCCCATCCGTGGCCCGGTGGATGGGAGGCTGATAGCCTTTCAATAGTAATATTGTTCTTTACAGGAGGCCTACAGGTCCCAGCAAGCCTGCCCCAGCATGTTGGCACTTGGAGAACCACAGGTGCCAGCATGCCCGGACATAAAGGGCCCGCTGGCACCTGTAGTCCACTTGTAAAGAAAATATAAAAAAAAACACAACACATTCTTTTAAAAATCCTTTATTAAACTGGGTCTTCACCTGGGGGGCGGCGGCCTTTAAGCTCTTTTGCATGGCCGCCGCCTTCCCAGGGCTTCCGGCGTCTTCACCTGGGGGGGCGCCACCTCCCCAGGGCTTCTGGGGTCTTGCTCCGGCGTCTTCACCTGGTGGGCGGCGGCTGCTAAGCTCTTTTGCATAGCCGCCGCCCATCCAGGACTTCCACGACGTCTTCACCTGGGAGGCGGCGGCCTTTAAGCTCTTTTGCATGGCCGCCGCCTTCCCAGGACTTCCAGCATCTTCACCTGGTGGGCGGCGGCTGCTAAGCTCTTTTGCATAGCCGCCGCCCATCCAGGACTTCCACGGCGTCTTCAGGAGCTCTTCTCCGCTCCTCCTCCGCCGTCGGACTGACAGCCACTGCCTCGCGCTGACTTATATAAGTCAGCGGGAGGGGGCGGGGCGATGACGCGGCGAGCCGTGATTGGCTCGCGGCGGCCATCTTGAATTTCAAAAATGACGCTGAGGCGCCATTTTTGAAACTGGTACCGCTCCGCTGCCAAACTCTGCAATAGAAAGGTAAATTTCCCCCGCCCGCACCGCTGCCGCAACCCGCCGCCGCCCGCACCGCCGCCGCCCACACCGCCACCGCAACCCACCGCCGCCGCAACCCGCCGTCGCCCACACCGCCACCGCAACCCGCCGCCGCCCGCACCGCCGCCACAACCCGCCGCCACAACCCGCCGCCGCCCGCACCACCGCCGCCTGCACATCGCTATCGCTGGGAAAAATCGCTGGCCTCTTAAAGTGTTAGCGATTTTGCCTAACTTTTGCAGCGACATAGCCAAAATTGACTTGCCTGCACTGACTATTTTTCCCAGCGATAGCGACCTAGCGGGGACGCGCATCGCTATCGCTGGCTGTGTACACACGGAGCGATCTGCACTAACTTTCTGAGCGATTTTGACTATATAGTCAAAATCGCTCAGTTATATCGCTCCGTGTGTTTGCACCTTAAGTCTTTAAACATGTACCATTTGTTGATGCACGCTAATTGACTGTATTATGGCCCTCATACCGAGTTGATTGCTCGCTGCCGTTTTTCACAGTGCAGCGATCAGGTTACTACTGCGCATGCATATGCACCACAATGCGCACGCGCGTCGTACGGGTACAAACAGCATTGTTGCTGTGCAATGCTTCTAAATCCATTCGCACAACCGATCGCAAGGAGATTGACAGGAAGATGGCGTTTGTGGGTGTTGACTGACCGATTTCTGGGAGTGGTAGAGAAAACGCAGGCGTGTCAAGGCATTTGCAGGGCGGGTGTCTGACGTCAATTCCGGGACCAGACAGGCTGTAGTGATCACAAGGGCTGAGTAAGCCCAGAACTACTCAGAAACTGCAAAAAACTTTTTCGTCCCACTCAGCTGCACAAGCGTTCGCACACTTGCAAAGCGAAAATACACTCCCCTAGAGGCGGCGACTACTATCTGATCGCTGCGCTGCAAAAAATAGCTAGTGAGCGATCAACTCGGAATGAGGGCCTACATTCCCTGTTCTGTAAATAGTTTTATTCTCAAAGGGATATAACTTATAAACTATTCAGCAAAATATGGGAGAATCCGGGGCAAATTTGAGAATTAGCTTACTTGCTGAAATTTACCAAGTCTACTTGTTCTTTATTGTCCAACTGAAGAAAATATATCCTAATCTCTATTAAAAAACAAAAACTTTCACTTAAGATGGAAGGGAGAGAACCGCATACACAGCATGAAAGAGGAGAGTTTGATAACAAATAGTCAAGGAGCTTGTTATTGGTCAGTGAGGTCACAGACAGGTTCATTGGCTCACATATTCAGGTAGCTATTGCTATAAATGTTCGGGGGAAATAAGTAGTCAGTTAAGTGGTTAAGGAATACAGTAGTAAACCATGACTTTGCATTTTGCGATTTGAAAACTTTTTTTTTTATATGAAGTAACATAGACTGGATCTTTGCAGAAAGCAGATCTTGTGTAAGAAAAAACTATTTGTGTTCGCTAATGCACACTGAGTGAGAAATACAGGTTGAGTATCCCATATCCAAATATCCGAAATACGGAATATTCCGAAATACGGACTTTTTGAGTGAGAGTGAGATAGTGAAACCTTTGTTTTTTGATGGCTCAATGTACACAACCTTTGTTTAATACACACAGTTATTAAAAATATTGTATTAAATGTCCTTCAGGCTGTGTGTATAAGGTGTATATGAAACATAAATGAATTGTGTGAATGTAAATACACTTTGTTTAATGCACAAAGTTATAAAAAAATATTGGCTAAAATTACCTTCAGGCTGTGTGTATAAGGTGTATATAAAACATAAACGCATTCTGTGCTTAGACTTAGGTCCCATCGCCATGATATCTCATTATGGTATGCAATTATTCCAAAATACGGAAAAATCCGATATCCAAAATACCTCTGGTCCCAAGCATTTTGGATAAGGGATACTCAACCTGTAATACTACATAATAATCAGATAATACGGAGATCTTAGTTGCGTATATCTGCAGATATAGGGTTAAGCCCTCAGGCCGTTCAGCAAGGCGTCTCCATCACTGGGGGTCCCTAATACTAGGTATGGGTCCGGGGTGCAGGACCCCATCACGTCGGCACAGGTCGGCTACCCCATGTCAGCACACAGGTGAAAGTTAATAAGGGTTAATAAGAAGCACATAAGTGCTATATAAGTGAAGTGCGATTAAAAGAATACCAAAATATATACAAAGTGATAGGGAAAATCATAAGTGTTAATAAAGTGTTAGGGTGTGCCGACCTGAAGCCGCCCAGCCATACCGACACAGGGGCCACCGCCCCCACTCCCTAATGCACAGTGAGTGAGAAATAATACTACATAATAATCAGGTAATACGGAGATCTTAGTTGCTTATATCTGCAGATATAGGGTTAAGCTCCCAGGCCGTTCGGCAAGGCGTCATTCGTCACTGGGGGTCCCTAATACTAGGTATGGGTCCGGAATGCAGGACCCCATCACGTCGGCACAGGTCGGCTACCCTAGGTCAGCACACAGATTCTGTAGGAGCCATTATCATTTGGCCTTACACTGGGCATTCAGACTAGAGATGAGCGGGTTCGGTTTCTTTGAATCCGAACCCGCACGAACTTCACTTTTTTTTCCACGGGTCCGAGCGACTCGGATCTTCCCGCCTTGCTCGGTTAACCCGAGCGCGCCCGAACGTCATCATGACGCTGTCGGATTCTCGCGAGGCTCGGATTCTATCGCGAGACTCGGATTCTATATAAGGAGCCGCGCGTCGCCGCCATTTTCACTCGTGCATTGAGATTGATAGGGAGAGGACGTGTCTGGCGTCCTCTCCATTAGAATAGAGATAGATAGATTAGATAGAGAGAGATTGTGCAGAGTCGCAGACAGAGTTAGTTTACCACAGTCAGTGACCAGTGCAGCAGCTAGTTAACTTTTATTTAATATAATATATCCGTTCACTTCTCTCTGCTATATCCGTTCTCTGCCTGAAAAAAAAAACGATACACAGCACAGTCAGTCACACAGTGTGACTCAGTCTGTGTGCACTCAGCTCAGCCCAGTGTGCTGCACAGTCATCAATGTATAAATTAAAAGCTTATAATTAATTGTGGGGGAGACTGGGGAGCACTGCAGGTTGTTAGCAGGAGCCAGGAGTACAATTATATTAATTAACAGTGCACACTTTTGCTGCAGGAGTGGTGACCAGTGCCTGACCACCAGTATAGTATTGTTGTATACTACTAATATCTCTTTAAATATCAACCAGTCTATATTAGCAGCAGACACAGTACAGTGCGGTAGTTCACGGCTGTGGCTACCTCTGTGTCGGCACACGGCAGGCAGTCCGTCCGACCAGAATTGTATTATTTATTATTATATACCTACCACCTAACCGTGGTTTTTTTTTCATTCTTTATACCGTCATAGTGTCATCCTAATTGTTACGAGTATACTACTATCTCTTTATCAACCAGTGTACAGTGCGGTAGTTCACGGCTGTGGCTACCTCTGTGTCGGCACACGGCAGGCAGTCCGTCCGACCAGAATTGTATTATTTATTATTATATACCTACCACCTAACCGTGGTTTTTTTTTCATTCTTTATACCGTCATAGTGTCATCCTAATTGTTACGAGTATACTACTATCTCTTTATCAACCAGTGTACAGTGCGGTAGTTCACGGCTGTGGCTACCTCTGTGTCGGCACACGGCAGGCAGTCCGTCCGACCAGAATTGTATTATTTATTATTATATACCTACCACCTAACCGTGGTTTTTTTTTCATTCTTTATACCGTCATAGTGTCATCCTAATTGTTACGAGTATACTACTATCTCTTTATCAACCAGTGTACAGTGCGGTAGTTCACGGCTGTGGCTACCTCTGTGTCGGCACACGGCAGGCAGTCCGTCCGACCAGAATTGTATTATTTATTATTATATACCTACCACCTAACCGTGGTTTTTTTTTCATTCTTTATACCGTCATAGTGTCATCCTAATTGTTACGAGTATACTACTATCTCTTTATCAACCAGTGTACAGTGCGGTAGTTCACGGCTGTGGCTACCTCTGTGTCGGCACACGGCAGGCAGTCCGTCCGACCAGAATTGTATTATTTATTATTATATACCTACCACCTAACCGTGGTTTTTTTTTCATTCTTTATACCGTCATAGTGTCATCCTAATTGTTACGAGTATACTACTATCTCTTTATCAACCAGTGTACAGTGCGGTAGTTCACGGCTGTGGCTACCTCTGTGTCGGCACACGGCAGGCAGTCCGTCCGACCAGAATTGTATTATTTATTATTATATACCTACCACCTAACCGTGGTTTTTTTTTCATTCTTTATACCGTCATAGTGTCATCCTAATTGTTACGAGTATACTACTATCTCTTTATCAACCAGTGTACAGTGCGGTAGTTCACGGCTGTGGCTACCTCTGTGTCGGCACACGGCAGGCAGTCCGTCCGACCAGAATTGTATTATTTATTATTATATACCTACCACCTAACCGTGGTTTTTTTTTCATTCTTTATACCGTCATAGTGTCATCCTAATTGTTACGAGTATACTACTATCTCTTTATCAACCAGTGTACAGTGCGGTAGTTCACGGCTGTGGCTACCTCTGTGTCGGCACACGGCAGGCAGTCCGTCCGACCAGAATTGTATTATTTATTATTATATACCTACCACCTAACCGTGGTTTTTTTTTCATTCTTTATACCGTCATAGTGTCATCCTAATTGTTACGAGTATACTACTATCTCTTTATCAACCAGTGTACAGTGCGGTAGTTCACGGCTGTGGCTACCTCTGTGTCGGCACACGGCAGGCAGTCCGTCCGACCAGAATTGTATTATTTATTATTATATACCTACCACCTAACCGTGGTTTTTTTTTCATTCTTTATACCGTCATAGTGTCATCCTAATTGTTACGAGTATACTACTATCTCTTTATCAACCAGTGTACAGTGCGGTAGTTCACGGCTGTGGCTACCTCTGTGTCGGCACACGGCAGGCAGTCCGTCCGACCAGAATTGTATTATTTATTATTATATACCTACCACCTAACCGTGGTTTTTTTTTCATTCTTTATACCGTCATAGTGTCATCCTAATTGTTACGAGTATACTACTATCTCTTTATCAACCAGTGTACAGTGCGGTAGTTCACGGCTGTGGCTACCTCTGTGTCGGCACACGGCAGGCAGTCCGTCCGACCAGAATTGTATTATTTATTATTATATACCTACCACCTAACCGTGGTTTTTTTTTCATTCTTTATACCGTCATAGTGTCATCCTAATTGTTACGAGTATACTACTATCTCTTTATCAACCAGTGTACAGTGCGGTAGTTCACGGCTGTGGCTACCTCTGTGTCGGCACACGGCAGGCAGTCCGTCCGACCAGAATTGTATTATTTATTATTATATACCTACCACCTAACCGTGGTTTTTTTTTCATTCTTTATACCGTCATAGTGTCATCCTAATTGTTACGAGTATACTACTATCTCTTTATCAACCAGTGTACAGTGCGGTAGTTCACGGCTGTGGCTACCTCTGTGTCGGCACACGGCAGGCAGTCCGTCCGACCAGAATTGTATTATTTATTATTATATACCTACCACCTAACCGTGGTTTTTTTTTCATTCTTTATACCGTCATAGTGTCATCCTAATTGTTACGAGTATACTACTATCTCTTTATCAACCAGTGTACAGTGCGGTAGTTCACGGCTGTGGCTACCTCTGTGTCGGCACACGGCAGGCAGTCCGTCCGACCAGAATTGTATTATTTATTATTATATACCTACCACCTAACCGTGGTTTTTTTTTCATTCTTTATACCGTCGTCATAGTGTCATACTAGTTGTTACGAGTATACTACTATCTCTTTATCAACCAGTGTACAGTGCGGTAGTTCACGGCTGTGGCTACCTCTGTGTCGGCAGTCGGCAGGCAGTCCGTCCATCCATAATTGTATTATTATTATAATATATACCACCTAACCGTGGTTTTTTTTTCATTCTTTATACCGTCGTCATAGTGTCATACTAGTTGTTACGAGTATACTACTATCTCTTTATCAACCAGTGTACAGTGCGGTAGTTCACGGCTGTGGCTACCTCTGTGTCGGCAGTCGGCAGGCAGTCCGTCCATCCATAATTGTATTATTATTATAATATATACCACCTAACCGTGGTTTTTTTTTCATTCTTTATACCGTCGTCATAGTGTAATACTAGTTGTTACGAGTATACTACTATCTCTTTATCAACCAGTGTACAGTGCGGTAGTTCACGGCTGTGGCTACCTCTGTGTCGGCAGTCGGCAGGCAGTCCGTCCATCCATAATTGTATTATTATTATAATATATACCACCTAACCGTGGTTTTTTTTTCATTCTTTATACCGTCGTCATAGTGTCATACTAGTTGTTACGAGTATACTACTATCTCTTTATCAACCAGTGTACAGTGCGGTAGTTCACGGCTGTGGCTACCTCTGTGTCGGCAGTCGGCAGGCAGTCCGTCCATCCATAATTGTATTATTATTATAATATATACCACCTAACCGTGGTTTTTTTTTCATTCTTTATACCGTTGTCATAGTGTCATACTAGTTGTTACGAGTATACTACTATCTCTTTATCAACCAGTGTACAGTGCGGTAGTTCACGGCTGTGGCTACCTCTGTGTCGGCAGTCGGCAGGCAGTCCGTCCATCCATAATTGTATTATTATTATAATATATACCACCTAACCGTGGTTTTTTTATACCACCTAACCGTGGCAGTCCGTCCATAATTGTATACTAGTATCCAATCCATCCATCTCCATTGTTTACCTGAGGTGCCTTTTAGTTCTGCCTATAAAATATGGAGAACAAAAAAGTTGAGGTTCCAAAATTAGGGAAAGATCAAGATCCACTTCCACCTCGTGCTGAAGCTGCTGCCACTAGTCATGGCCGAGACGATGAAATGCCAGCAACGTCGTCTGCCAAGGCCGATGCCCAATGTCATAGTACAGAGCATGTCAAATCCAAAACACCAAATATCAGAAAAAAAAGGACTCCAAAACCTAAAATAAAATTGTCGGAGGAGAAGCGTAAACTTGCCAATATGCCATTTACCACACGGAGTGGCAAGGAACGGCTGAGGCCCTGGCCTATGTTCATGGCTAGTGGTTCAGCTTCACATGAGGATGGAAGCACTCAGCCTCTCGCTAGAAAACTGAAAAGACTCAAGCTGGCAAAAGCACCGCAAAGAACTGTGCGTTCTTTGAAATCCCAAATCCACAAGGAGAGTCCAATTGTGTCGTTTGCGATGCCTGACCTTCCCAACACTGGACGTGAAGAGCATGCGCCTTCCACTATTTGCATGCCCCCTGCAAGTGCTGGAAGGAGCACCCGCAGTCCAGTTCCTGATAGTCAGATTGAAGATGTCAGTGTTGAAGTACACCAGGATGAGGAGGATATGGGTGTTGCTGGCGCTGGGGAGGAAATTGACCAGGAGGATTCTGATGGTGAGGTGGTTTGTTTAAGTCAGGCACCCGGGGAGACACCTGTTGTCCGTGGGAGGAATATGGCCGTTGACATGCCAGGTGAAAATACCAAAAAAATCAGCTCTTCGGTGTGGAGGTATTTCACCAGAAATGCGGACAACAGGTGTCAAGCCGTGTGTTCCCTTTGTCAAGCTGTAATAAGTAGGGGTAAGGACGTTAACCACCTCGGAACATCCTCCCTTATACGTCACCTGCAGCGCATTCATAATAAGTCAGTGACAAGTTCAAAAACTTTGGGTGACAGCGGAAGCAGTCCACTGACCAGTAAATCCCTTCCTCTTGTAACCAAGCTCACGCAAACCACCCCACCAACTCCCTCAGTGTCAATTTCCTCCTTCCCCAGGAATGCCAATAGTCCTGCAGGCCATGTCACTGGCAAGTCTGACGAGTCCTCTCCTGCCTGGGATTCCTCCGATGCATCCTTGCGTGTAACGCCTACTGCTGCTGGCGCTGCTGTTGTTGCCGCTGGGAGTCGATGGTCATCCCAGAGGGGAAGTCGTAAGCCCACTTGTACTACTTCCAGTAAGCAATTGACTGTTCAACAGTCCTTTGCGAGGAAGATGAAATATCACAGCAGTCATCCTACTGCAAAGCGGATAACTGAGGCCTTGGCATCCTGGGTGGTGAGAAACGTGGTTCCGGTATCCATCATTACTGCAGAGCCAACTAGAGACTTGTTGGAGGTACTGTGTCCCCGGTACCAAATACCATCTAGGTTCCATTTCTCTAGGCAGGCGATACCGAAAATGTACACAGACCTCAGAAAAAGAGTCACCAGTGTCCTAAAAAATGCAGCTGTACCCAATGTCCACTTAACCACGGACATGTGGACAAGTGGAGCAGGGCAGGGTCAGGACTATATGACTGTGACAGCCCACTGGGTAGATGTATGGACTCCCGCCGCAAGAACAGCAGCGGCGGCACCAGTAGCAGCATCTCGCAAACGCCAACTCTTTCCTAGGCAGGCTACGCTTTGTATCACCGCTTTCCAGAATACGCACACAGCTGAAAACCTCTTACGGCAACTGAGGAAGATCATCGCGGAATGGCTTACCCCAATTGGACTCTCCTGTGGATTTGTGGCATCGGACAACGCCAGCAATATTGTGTGTGCATTAAATCTGGGCCAATTCCAGCACGTCCCATGTTTTGCACATACCTTGAATTTGGTGGTGCAGAATTTTTTAAAAAACGACAGGGGCGTGCAAGAGATGCTGTCGGTGGCCAGAAGAATTGCGGGACACTTTCGGCGTACAGGCACCACGTACAGAAAACTGGAGCACCACCAAAAACTACTGAACCTGCCCTGCCATCATCTGAAGCAAGAAGTGGTAACGAGGTGGAATTCAACCCTCTATATGCTTCAGAGGTTGGAGGAGCAGCAAAAGGCCATTCAAGCCTATACAATTGAGCACGATATAGTAGGTGGAATGCACCTGTCTCAAGTGCAGTGGAGAATGATTTCAACGTTGTGCAAGGTTCTGATGCCCTTTGAACTTGCCACACGTGAAGTCAGTTCAGACACTGCCAGCCTGAGTCAGGTCATTCCCCTCATCAGGCTTTTGCAGAAGAAGCTGGAGGCATTGAAGAAGGAGCTAACACGGAGCGATTCCGCTAGGCATGTGGGACTTGTGGATGCAGCCCTTAATTCGCTTAACAAGGATTCACGGGTGGTCAATCTGTTGAAATCAGAGCACTACATTTTGGCCACCGTGCTCGATCCTAGATTTAAAGCCTACCTTGGATCTCTCTTTCCGGCAGACACAGGTCTGCTGGGGTTGAAAGACCTGCTGGTGACAAAATTGTCAAGTCAAGCGGAACGCGACCTGTCAACATCTCCTCCTTCACATTCTCCCGCAACTGGGGGTGCGAGGAAAAGGCTCAGAATTCCGAGCCCACCCGCTGGCGGAGATGCAGGGCAGTCTGGAGCGACTGCTGATGCTGACATCTGGTCCGGACTGAAGGACCTGACAACGATTACGGACATGTCGTCTACTGTCACTGCATATGATTCTCTCAACATTGATAGAATGGTGGAGGATTATATGAGTGACCGCATCCAAGTAGGCACGTCACACAGTCCGTACTTATACTGGCAGGAAAAAGAGGCAATTTGGAGGCCCTTGCACAAACTGGCTTTATTCTACCTAAGTTGCCCTCCCACAAGTGTGTACTCCGAAAGAGTGTTTAGTGCCGCCGCTCACCTTGTCAGCAATCGGCGTACGAGGTTACATCCAGAAAATGTGGAGAAGATGATGTTCATTAAAATGAATTATAATCAATTCCTCCGCGGAGACATTGACCAGCAGCAATTGCCTCCACAAAGTACACAGGGAGCTGAGATGGTGGATTCCAGTGGGGACGAATTGATAATCTGTGAGGAGGGGGATGTACACGGTGATATATCGGAGGGTGAAGATGAGGTGGACATCTTGCCTCTGTAGAGCCAGTTTGTGCAAGGAGAGATTAATTGCTTCTTTTTTGGGGGGGGTCCAAACCAACCCGTCATATCAGTCACAGTCGTGTGGCAGACCCTGTCACTGAAATGATGGGTTGGTTAAAGTGTGCATGTCCTGTTTTGTTTATACAACATAAGGGTGGGTGGGAGGGCCCAAGGATAATTCCATCTTGCACCTCTTTTTTCTTTTCTTTTTCTTTGCATCATGTGCTGATTGGGGAGGGTTTTTTGGAAGGGACATCCTGCGTGACACTGCAGTGCCACTCCTAGATGGGCCCGGTGTTTGTGTCGGCCACTAGGGTCGCTAATCTTACTCACACAGCTACCTCATTGCGCCTCTTTTTTTCTTTGCGTCATGTGCTGTTTGGGGAGGGTTTTTTGGAAGGGACATCCTGCGTGACACTGCAGTGCCACTCCTAGATGTGCCCGGTGTTTGTGTCGGCCACTAGGGTCGCTAATCTTACTCACACAGTCAGCTACCTCATTGCGCCTCTTTTTTTCTTTGCGTCATGTGCTGTTTGGGGAGGGTTTTTTGGAAGGGCCATCCTGCGTGACACTGCAGTGCCACTCCTAGATGGGCCCGGTGTTTGTGTCGGCCACTAGGGTCGCTTATCTTACTCACACAGCGACCTCGGTGCAAATTTTAGGACTAAAAATAATATTGTGAGGTGTGATGTGTTCAGAATAGGCTGAAAATGAGTGTAAATTATGTTTTTTGAGGTTAATAATACTTTGGGATCAAAATTACCCCCAAATTCTATGATTTAAGCTGTTTTTTAGGGTTTTTTTAAAAAAACACCCGAATCCAAAACACACCCGAATCCGACAAAAAAAATTCGGTGAGGTTTTGCCAAAACGCGGTCGAACCCAAAACACGGCCGCGGAACCGAACCCAAAACCAAAACACAAAACCCGAAAAATTTCCGGCGCTCATCTCTAATTCAGACCCAGACATATATGTAATTATTTGTGGGGTGCGGTGGCCCCTTTGTCGGTATGGCTTGGCGGCTTCAGGTCGGCACACCCTAACACTTTATTAACACTTATGATTTTCCCTATCACTTTGTATATATTTTGGTATTCTTTTAATCGCACTTCACTTATATAGCACTTATGTGCTTCTTATTAACCCTTATTAACTTTCACCTGTGTGTTGACCTGGGGTAGCCGACCTGTGCCGACGTGATGGGGTCCTGCACCCCGGACCCATACCTAGTATTATGGACCCCCAGTGACGGAGACGCCTTGCCGAACGGCCTGGGGGCTTAACCCTATATCTGCAGATATACGCAACTAAGATCTAAGATCTCCATATTATCTGATTATTATGTAGTATTATTTCTCACTCAGTGTGCATTAGGGAACACAAATAGTTTTTTCTTACACAGAATTACCCCTCCCTTTTAGCACCTGAGTGACATCACAATCTGATTGAGCAGCTCACCATTTTGTGCAGAAAGCAGATCTTGTATACAACTTTACAGAACGTTTACATTTTAAGAACATGCATTTTCTGTGACTGGGGGCCTGATTCATAGATGAAATATGCTAATTCCTGCAGGAGGCATCTGAGTCCAAAGATACAATTTCAGATCACTATCTTGATCATTAGTTTCCATGTTTGAAGCATCAGCTATTTAAGTATCCTCAGAATTGCCACCTCCTGCCCGCTTGTGGGGCTAGTAAATCTGCATCTGAAGACGCAGACACTGGCCTTGCCATTTCAAGAAAATGGGATCAGTATGCCTCAGTTTTCTGGAATTGCTGCTCAGCTCCACCCCCTCCCCATCCCCAAATAGCTCCTGCGGCTTGGGGGCAGGCACTGTGTGCAATCTCAAATAACTTGTTCTGCACATGCGCAGAATAGATCCTGCGCAGTCCCACAAACATCGCCGATGTACATAAACCATCAGGTTTACGTATGTCTGTGAAACGGGTTCAAGGTACAATATGGTTTATTGATGGGTAATTGAGCTTTGAAACGTATTTATTTATCTGATGTCTGTGGCACATTTATATCCAAGATACTGACTAAATACTAACTTATACATGTTTGCACTATGTGGATTTATCCAAATATATCTACTTATCTTTCCAAATAATTTCCCACATGATGTCCCAATGGATCTTCATGAACCAGGTGCAGATTTAAGAATTCATTCAGCTCTGCAAGGACAAGTTAATGTGCTCCCCCATCAATGCCGTCTGCTAAAAACTTACATGAACCTTTTGCAATTTTTAAGGATATAACACATTTTGGCAAACTAACAAATATAATAACTCTATAAACTACAACACAACGCTGTGCTAATTACCTCTACTAACTAAAAATCACCTACGACAGTTCCTGTGATTTTGGCAGCTACCCAAGCTCAAAATAGTCAGGCTTTGCTAGTATTTATATATCTGCTCAGCACAGGAAGTTCTTCACAGTTTTAGCTATTTATTATGTGTTACTTTAAGAAAAGATATCTCTTCCAAGTTTCACATATACTGTAGGTACAGTATATAGTGGCAAATATTGCAATTTGACTAAATAGGTAGTGTTTGGTATCCATAGCAACCCATACAATGTTTATTGTAATTTACTAGAATTTCTTGTGCCATAGACATTAAGGCAAACATCTAACTGGTTACTAAAGGTTACAGAATATGACGAAATATCCGCATGATGAATGATTCTATAGGAATCACCATTTGTTCTTGTTCAAAATACAGTGGGTATATACAAATTTTTGGGTCTTGGTATATAATTAAACAAAATTATGTGGCTTTTAGTCATTCGGAAATTAACCCTTCAAAGCAGAAGGAGGTCAAGTCTGCACCCTTGAATTTTACATGAAAAACAATAAATATATATATATATATATATATATATATATATAAAAAAATATATTTATTCATATATATATACACACACACACACACACACACACACACACACACACACAAATATATATATAATATTAACATATCTTACCACCAAGACAGCTTTGACTCATCCAAGGCATACCCCACAAGACTTCTGGACGTGTCCTGTGGTATCTGGCACCAAATCCTGTAAGTTGCAGGTGGAGCAACCATGACTCTGACTTGTTTTTCCAGCACATCCTACAGATGTGCAATTGGATCAAGATCTGGGGAATTGGAGATCAAGTCAACACCTTGAACTCATTGTCATGTTCCTCAAACCATTCCTGAACAACTTCTGTCATGTGTCAGGGCTTGTTATCCTGCTGAAAGAGGTCACTGCCATCAGGGAATACCATTGCCATGAAGGGGTGTACTTGGTCTACAACAATGTTTAGGTAGTTGGTACTTGTCAAAGTGACATCCACATGAATGCCAGGACCCAAGGTTTCCCAGCAGAACATTGCCTAGAGTATCACACTGCCTCCGAAGGTTTTCCTTCTTTCCATAGTGCATCCTGGTGCAATCTGTTCTCCAGGTAAATGACGCACATGCACCTGTCCATCCAGATGATGTAAAAAGAATACATGATTCATTGTCCAGTTTGCATGCCCACATGTCCGCTGTAGGCACTTTTGAACAGTATATGGATGCATGTATTTTGAGCGGATTGGGGTAAGGATGCCGTCTCCTGGGGTAGACGGATGCACTTTCTTACAGCAGCCCAAATAGTGACACGCCAGTCAAGGGTGTTTGGTGTAAATAATAGCCTCAGCTATTTTCATTTGCAGCAAAACAAAACATAATCATAAATCCTAGCCCATCTGGGCACTAACTATACACAAGGTTTTCCTATCTATGTATGAGAAGGACCTACCATCCAGCTCACCAAATATGTGTTTAATAGAGCACTCACTTCAGTCAGTAATGGTGTCTCTCTCTGCAAGCCAGCAGCTTGCTCCCCAGGCAAAGAGTAACTTCTCCAGACTGACAGGCTTTTATTACACCCATGCAGGTTTTAGCATTAATTAGCTTTCTCTATTTAAGTCTGATTTGCAGAAACAGACCTTTACATGAGGTTTTAAAGTCATAAGACAGAAACCTTGGACATATATACCTGCCCTGAAATACATTTCCACTGCTTTGATCACAGTATGTATGTATGTATGTATGTATGTATGTATGTATATCACTAGGATCCTGATCATGGGGGTCATTCCGAGTTGATCACTAGCTGCATTTGTTCGTAGCGCAGCAATCAGGCTAAAAAAGACAGTTCTGCGCATCCGTATGTGGCGCAATGCGCATGCGCATCGTACAGGTACAACAAAGAATGTATTTTCACACAGGGTCTAGCGAAGCATTTCAGTCGCACTGGCTGCCGCAGAGTGATTGATATGAACTGGGCGTTTCTGGGTTTCAACTGACCGTTTTCAGGGAGTGTTCGAAAAAATGCAGGCGTGCCAGGGAAAACGCTGGCGTGGCTGGGCGAACGCAGGGCGGGTTTGTGACATCAAATCCAGAACTGAATGGTCTGAAGTGATCACAAGCGCTGAGTAGGTTTTGAGCTACTCTGAAACTGCACAAATTTTTTTTGCTGGTGCTCTGCGATACATTTGTTTGCACTTCTGCTAAGCTAAAATACAATCCCAGTGGGTGGCGGCATAGCATTTCCACGGCTGCTTAAAACTGCTAGCGAGCGATCAACTCGGAATGACCCCCATATGCGTTCACCAAAAATACTGCAATTGCATGAATTTGCAAAGCTGGAACTATCACTAGTTGCAAATGGACCCGGTTTACATATACAGTGCATCCAGAAAGTAATCACAGCACTTCACTTTTTCCACATTTTGTTATGTTACAGCCTTATTCCAAATTCGAATAAATTTATTTTTTCCCTCTAAATTGTACACACAATACCCCATAATGACAACATGAAAAAAGTTTTTTTTAGATATTTGCAAATTTATTAAACATAAAAATCTAAGAAATCACATGTACATAATTTTTCAAAGCCTTTGCTAAATACTTTGTTGATGCACCTTTGGCAACAATTACAGCCTCAAATATTTTTGAATATGATTCTACAAGTTTGGCACACCTATCTTTGGGCAGTTTCGCCCATTCCTCTTTGCAGCACCTCTCAAGCTCCATCAGGTTGGATGGGAAGCGTCGGTGCACAGCCATTTTCAGATATCTCCAGAAATGTTCAATCGGATTCAAGTCTGGGCTCTGGCTGGGCCACTCATGGACATTCATAGATTTGTCCGGAAGCCACTCCTTTGATGTCTCGGTTGTGTGCTTAGGGTTGTTGTCCTGCTGAAAGATGAACCGTCACCCCAGTCTGAGGTCAAGAGTGCTCTGGAGCAGGTTTTAATCCAGGATGTCTCTGTACATTGCTGCATTCATCTTTTCCTCTATTTTGACTAGTCTCCCAATTCCTGCCACTGCACTGCACATCCCCACAGCATGATGCTGCCACCACCATGCTTAGCTGTAGGGATGGTATTGGCCTAGTGATGAGCGGTGCCTGGTTTCCTCCAAACATGACGCCTGGCATTCACGCCAAAGAGTTCAATCTTTGTCTCATCAGACCAGAGAATTTGTTTCTCATGGTCTGAGAGTCCTGTAGGTGCATTTTGGCAAACTCCAGGCGGTCTGCCATGTGCATATTACTAATGAGTGGCTTCCGTCTAGCCACTTTACCATACAGGCTTGATTGGTGGATTGCTGCAGAGATGGTTGTCCTTCTGGAAGGTTCTCCTCTCTCCACAGAGGAATGCTGTAGCTCTGACAGAGTGACCATCGGGTTCTTGGTCACCTCCCTGACTAGGGCACTTCTCCCCCAATCGCTCAGTTTAGGCGGCCAGCCAGCTCTAGGAAGAGTCCTTGTGGTTCCGAACTGCTTCCATTTATGGATGGTGGAGGCCACTGTGCTCATTGGTACCTTCAAAGCAGCAGTTATTTTTTTGTACCCTTCCCCAGATTTGTGCCTCGAGACAATTCTATATCGGAGGTCTACAGACAATTCCTTTGACTTCATGCTTGGTTTGTGCTCAGACATGCACTGTCAAGTGTGGGACCTTATATAGACAGGTGTGTGCCTTTCCAAATCATGTCCAATCAGCTTGAATTTACCACAGGTGGACTCCAATTAAGCTGTAGGAACATCTCAAGGATGATCAGTGGAAACAAGGATGCACCTGAGCTCAATTTTGAGCTTCATGGCAAAGGCTGTAAATACTTATATACATGTGATTTCTTATTTTTCTATTTTTAATAAATTTTCAGAAATCTCAAAAAAACTTTTTTCGCCTTGTCATTATGGGGTATTGTATGTAGAATTTTGAGGGAAAAAATGAATTTATTCCTGTTTGGAATAAGGCTGTAACATAACAAAATGTGGAAAAAGTGAAGCGCTGTGAATACTTTGCGGATGCACTGTATATGGGATGTAGTCAATAAACCGGGATCCTGACTGCCGAGAATGCCGTCAGTGGCGCCAGGACCATGACACCCATAGAGTGGGAATAGTGCAGCGAGCCACTGAGCCCGCAAGGCTTTCTAGCGCTTGTCTTGCTGCCAGCATTCTGGTGGCCAGGGTGTCGGTAATCTGATCTCTAGGATCCCGGCCACCGGGATCACATTCCCAGCCCATATATACACATACTGTATGTATTCCAAATCCCTTGTGAAATATGCATTTGTTATGGCACACATAAGACTAAGAAAAGCTCTCTAACATTGCTCTCCATCTCATTTACAATAATTAAAAAGCAAACAAAAACATGCAGCAATGCATTCGCAGTCAGCTAAACAGAAGTGATTCGCTAGAGGCTAGGCTAGTCTGCATCTGTAACATTACTGTACACAGCCTATTGCCCTCCCCTTGTCTCCCCTGTCCTGCCTCTCAAATAACAATTGTAAAGAAGTGCCAGAATCACACAAATCTGTGTAGAAAACCATTTAACATATATGGTGTCGCCTTTTTAAGCATGCACAGATCAATTTTATGGGCATTGGGGCTAATTCAGGTTGGATCGCAAATCGCGATCCAACCGGATTTATTATGATCACCCAGCGGGCGCATGCATTCGCAGCGCCCGTCCTGTGCATGTGCCCGCACTTTCTGTGGGGGGTGCGCAGAAAATACGATCGCCTCCGCCTGTCAATCAGGCAGAGGCGGGCACGCGGTGGGGGGGGGCGGCAACACTCTGTTTCCAGGGCGGAGACGGAGTGTTGCGGGGGTGGTGCGGCGCAATTGACGTCACACACATCCACTGTGATTGGGAAGAAGGCGGCAGGCCTCCTGCGGGCACAGCTAAACTGCGCCGGCAGGACGCATCATCTATTTCTGCTAACAAGCAGAAATTTTGTTGCGTTCGCAATTTTCGCTTGCTGAAGGGGGGAGAGGCGGCGGTCAGCATGCTGTGCGGCCTTGCCCTGCGATGAGTGGCCACCAGCATGCTTGCAAAAGGATTGCAAATTCTGCTAATTAGCAGAATTTGCAATCCTTACTGAATTAGGGTGGTCATTCTGAGTTGATCGCTAGCTGCATTCGTTCGCTGTGCAGCAATGAGGCAAAAAAATGGCACTTCTGCGCATGCGTCACAATGCGCACGCCCGACGTACTATTACAACGAACGATGTAGTTTCACACAAGGTTTAGCGAAGCTTTTTAGTCGCACTGC
Source organism: Pseudophryne corroboree (assembly GCF_028390025.1). Taxonomy (NCBI): domain Eukaryota; kingdom Metazoa; phylum Chordata; class Amphibia; order Anura; family Myobatrachidae; genus Pseudophryne; species Pseudophryne corroboree. The sequence continues at coordinate 220,770,585 of NC_086448.1, read as the reverse complement.
TGGCCGCAGAGTGATAAACATGAAGTGGGCATTTCTGGGTGTCAACTGACCGTTTTCAGGGAGTGTTGGAAAAAATGCAGGCGTGCCAGGAATAATGCAGGCGTGGCTGGGCAAATGCAGGGCGTGTTTGTGACATCAAAACAGGAACTGAATAGGCTGAAGTGATCGCAAGCGCTGAGTAGCTATTGAGCTACTCTAAAACTGCACAAAAAAACTGTGTAGCTGCTCTGCGATCCTTTCGTTCGCACTTCTGCTCAGCTAAAATACACTCCCAGTGGGAGGTGGCATAGCGTTTGCACGGCTGCTAAAAACTGCTAGCGAGCGAACAACTCGGAATGACCCCCTAGGCCCTTTATGTTATGCAAGTTGACATAAGTTTAACTCTGTATAAATTCATCAGTGTGGATTAAATCTATATAAGCACCATTGCTTCTAAAAGACAAGTAAAGTGAGTATCTAGCAATGATATAATGATAAAAGCACTGTATATTTCAAATGGTAGTTTTCCTTTCCATAATTGACTCTATGTCAGAGATTGCCTGAAACAGTTATGACTAGTCAAAAAGTTACATTCTGTAAGGAATGCATCCCCTTGGATTTCTCTGCATGATAAATTAGCACAATTTATAGATGTGGGACTGCAGTGAGGATAGAGAGCAGTAAGATAACATTACTTTCCACTTGCCCATGGACAGTTACATTTTTTGAACTGTGGTTTCCTTTCCTGCTGCTTACTTATTTTATATCCTAAATATACAACTCCTGTCATACTGTGCAGATGGTAAAAACATTTGTCTTGATTGACCGTTCACCTTCTCACACAAGTAGACATATTAACATACAGCGTGGTTAACAATATGTTGATGTTTCACCAAACTCTTTTAAAGCTGAGGATTTTTATGTTAAAAAAAGGAGAAGGAAATCATTGATGTTTATTTCCAAGCAAATTTAAAGAACTCATATGACGATAAATTAACTAATACACCTACCAATTTGTATGCTGTGTTTTTTCTTCTTTAGTCTTAACCATCCTCCTCTGTTGTTCATCACCCCCCAGCTCCCATGGGATACGATCATAAGGTTGACCACTATTGGTCGACATGGTCACTAGGTCGACATGGACATTAGGTCGACGTGAACAAGGCCAACATAAAAAAGGCAGACGTGAGTTTTTCACTTTTTTCCCAATTTTTTAAACTTTTTCATACTTTACAAACCATGTGGACTACGATTAAGAACGGTAACCTGTGCTGAGCGCAGTGGATGCGGAATAAGGCACCTTGCCCGAAGCATGCAAGGGGACACGGGGCACTAATTGGGGTTCCCCGTCACTTTTACGAAGAAAGCAACACCAAAAAAAGTATAAAAAACTCAAGTCGACCTTTTTCCATGCTGACCTTGTTCTTGTTGACCTAATGACCATGTCGACCTAGTGACCATGTCAACCTAATGCATGTCAACCAATAGTGGTCGACCTAATGCCTGTCGACCTAAGTGTGTTCGACCTAATGACCCATACCCCCCCATGGGATATGGTCATTAGGTCAACCACACTTTCATGATCACTTCCCCAACCTTAAGGTCCATACACACTGGGCAATTTTGAGCTGAAAGCAGCTCACTTTTGGTGTTTTGAGCTGCTTTCAGCTCAAAACCGCCCAGTGTGAATGCCGCGGCGAGGAGCGATGAGCGCTGATGCGCGCTCCCGCTTCATCACCGGCAGCCACTGTTCATCTGCTGGTATTACCAGCAGATGAACGGCGGGGTGAACGGCTTTCCATTGCGGCCTGCTATGGAAAGCTGTTCACCCCCGCTGACATCGCTGGGCAGGGGGCAAAATAGCTCAGTGTGTATGCACTGAGCGATTTTCAGCCCAGCGATGTTAGAGATCATCGCTGTGCATACACGCTGGGCAAAGATGCCCAATGTGTATGCACCTTTATTCATACTTGCCTACTGTCACAGAATTTGGAAGACTCCCAAATTTTGCTGTGATTTGTCCTATGTACATAAAGATTTGACTCCAGTCCCCCTTCCACTTCAGTGGCCACCAGCATCTGCAAACCCTCCAATATTTTACCCTTTGGCCACGCCCTTTTCCTAATTTTACCAGTTTTTATGTGTAAAGGTATACTTTCAATGTAAATCTGGAAAGTCAGAAATTAGTACTAAGCCCTTTTTGGCAGGTACAGACCATAAAAAAAGGTACTGTACCCGCCAAAAAGGTACAGTTGGAGGTATGCATCTGCCATCTGAGAACTCTCATGTAGGGGACAGAAACATGCTACAGTATATCATACCTCCCAACTTCTGTTCATCGGAAGGAGGGACACCTGCGCATGCCCACCCGAAAAGGGGGTGTGGCCTATGGAAAAGGGGTGTAGCTTCACGGAGGGCCCGCGATCGGGAGCAGCGCCCCATTTTCGTCACTGAGGAAGCATGCCCAGCGCTCTGTGAGCTGCTGGTATGCCCCCTCTCATCTTGTCTCACCGCTGCTCTGCTAAGCATAGCAGCGAGTGCAGGAGCCTCCCAACTGCTCCCCCCAACGCAGGACACTGTGGCACGCGGGTGGGACAGCGGGACAGTTCCAAAAAAATAGGGCTGTCCTGTGAAAATCGGGACAGTTGGGAGGTATGGTATATACTGTTAGACAGCATCCCCAGCACAATCCAGAAGAAGTGCTGCTTAGGAGCTGGAGTCTGTATTTGGTCACATGATGCCTCAGCTTACATACAGTGATACTGTATGCTGCCTCTCACTGACTGGAAGCTGCAGCATGTGATCAAATGCAGGCTGTCACTCCTGCTCACACTTAACAACTTTCAAATGTTCTCTCTAGGAGAGTGCACAGAGGGGAGATTCAGTGAATCTCTGTGTAGGTGGCTCTGGGCGCTTATCATCGTTAGGCCCCATGGCACAATGGGGGTCATTCCGAGTTGATCGCTTGCTAGCAGTTTTTAGCAGCCGTGCAAACGCATTGCCGCCGCCCACTGGGGAGTGTTCAAAACAAGACTAGCCCTGTAGTTACTCTTCGTGTGCATTGATTCTAACGACGGTGGGACGGCTTTTGATGTCACACACCTGCCCAGCATTCGCTTAGCCACGCCTCCATTTTCCCCAACACGCCTGCGTTTTTCCAAGCACTCCCTAAAAACACTCGGTTGACACCCAGAAACACCCACTTCATGTCAAATCTTACTGCGTTGTGCCGTGCGACTGAAAGCTTCACAAGAACCTGTGCAAAACCACAAAGTACTTTGTACCCGTACGTTGCGCGTGCGCATTGCGGTGCATTTTTTTCACTGATCGCTGTGCTGTGAACAACGGCAGCTAGCGATCAACTTGGAATGACCCCCAATGTCATAAAGTCTATTGTGATGGGGTAGGGCAAAGATTATGCAATTTTAAAGGAATTGCAACACCACGCCCTGTCTGATGATCTCACTAGGAAGTGTGTGGGATGCAGGATTTTGTCTATGTTTTGGGGAGTCTGTGGGAAATTCTCAAACTTTGGGCAGGATGTACTAATGCAGATCGCCACCCAGCACCACGATGCTGATCGCATACGTACTTACATGTGCGATCAGCATTGCGGAGGACAGCTCTTCCGGTAAGAGCTGTCCTCCACGATTCGCAGCATCTGCCTGTCTTCTGGGATTTGGCCCCGGGAGTCAGTCTGCGCATACGCAGGGTGACGGGGGTGGACGCGAGGCATGCTGGGAGGGATCCGTTCGGATCCCTCACACAGCGCTGTGGAGAGAAGCCCATAGCCTTTTATGGGGTATCGCCAGGAGTTAGTACATTCCAAAAATGTGGTAAACAGGAGTTTACTGCATTTTCCGTTTAGTACATCCCACCCTTTGTGAGTTATCTGGATGTCCCCGAAGAGTGGCAAGTATGCGTCTACTATGTAAGGTAAAAGATAAGGCTGAGACAGCAGGACAGTGCAGTTTGAAAAGCAAGACACATATTTTGCCACCAATAGGAGTCACAAGACTCTATTTAGCAGGACTAAAAAAACAGCATACTAAAAATATCCAAATCGCCAATCCCGATCAATTTTTGGAGTATTTCAAACATGTTGGATACTTGCCAGATGTATGGGCCCCATAAGGCTTTGCAGTGGCTGTCCATGCTGCAGAGTTCAGTTCCAAACAACCTGCAAACCAAAGACAGGTGCTGTCGGGTCAGTGAAGGTGCTGCCTCCCAAGTCCTGCTCGTTGGGAGGTAGTACTGCTCGCACGCCCCTGACTAACAACAAGCTAGTGTCCCATAGTGATCACATGCCTAAGAAACTTATCAACAATTAATAGAACTCATTGTGAATGATTAAACTCGATGCGTATGATAAATGGTGCTTTATCCAATCTGCTCCTGTCATCAGTTTTAAAAATGACCATTGGGAGCTAGGCTGAAGCACCATTTATCATACTCAACGAGTTTTGTCATTCATTGATAAATGGACTCCTTAATGTGACTGTTCAGCAGAGAAGTCAGTGTGTCTACTTATAGAAAGATATGCTCAATGATATCTAGTTTCTATTTAAGAAACTGTAGTACAGATATGTTCATTTTACCACTGTTTTTCATAAAATCATAATGACGTGGCGAGTTGCCACCAGTGGGGAGCCAGCCAAGCCCTTATGGTTGGTGATAAGCTATGTATTTACACAGATGGCTACCACACATGTACTGTAGATCTGACATTAAACCATCAATGGCAACACTAGGCTGCCAGCAATACATGAAAGGATCATCGCCGAGGTGGGAGACACAGCGAGACTCTACCGGAGAGGTAGATAATGGTAAATATCAGCAGTATAATAGTGTTACCTTGAGATGCAGTGATACTGAATAAAATATACTTCCAGCAAAGATTTTAATAGTAAATACTATAGAGCTCACAGTTTAGGAGTGTACGGCTTAAGTATCCCTCCAGAACAGCAAATGAAAATGAGGCCTCCCTGGCACACTGCTCTACTACAGTAAGGATATACTGTACAACCAAGTGACTTTATTCAAAAGTTCTACATTACGAATATGGATTCATTCCTCTCTTAAGGATGCATGTTTGCCATTCAGCATTTTGAGTGGAACTGACTTTTTGCAGGATTACCGGTATTATAGTATTCTAGGTTTCTTGCTATCTAGTCATAAATTGCAAATTTCAGAAATAATCACTTCTGAAGAGTATTATTTATACACAATATTTTCACCAAAACAAGGTGAGCATGATTCAGTTTCTGTGTTGATACCAAATCCATACAAGTTTACAAATTTTGATTTCTCATGTCTGTCAGTTGATGAATGTCATGAAGTCCACACTAAGAAAGCACAAATTTGCTACAGAAGTGTGATTACCTCCGCTTTAAAGGTAAATAGTGTGCAAGGTTTAATTGGCACATACATCAGGACAGTGCAAGCTGTCGGCATATAAAATGCTGCATAATACCTTCCCCTCTGTGCACCAATGAGGAGAAAAGAGTTTTGCTACTATGGAGGAGGAAAGAAGTATGATACTATGTAGGAGAAGAGAGATGTGTTGCTATAGAGGAGGAAAGAGGTGTGTTACTATGCTGTGCATAGGACAATCAGCATGGAGATGAAAGTATTGTGTTGCTTTCATTTCAGCCCACCCTTGAGTTAGACTCATTGATGAGCAGGATTGGCAATGGAGGTCACATTAATGGATCAGGGGGTACAGAGAACACACTACAGTTGCAGCACTGTTGCTATGACCACAGGCATGCGTAGGCTCATAGGAAAGGGTGTGCAACTATCCATCCCTGGGACATAGACTATACATGCCCCCTCCTGGGACATAGACTGTTTATCCCCTCTGCCTCTGTACATGGGATACTTACCTGCTGAGAGGCAGTTGTGATATCCTGCTGTGTGGTCCCGATGTGGTAGGGCATAGTGATTGGGTTGATCTGTGCCATTGGGGCAGGTGCTTGTTGTTTTCCCGTCGCCTGATGGCCCCGCCACTGGGGCTGCTTGTTCTGTGGACATCTTCTTGGCTGTGTACTTCTTTTACTTTTAGGCTCCGAATCCTGTTCTTTGTGATGCCAAATGTGATATCCTGCCATGTGCACTGAGAGTTGTGGAGGTAATTCACTGACCTGATCTCTCAGTTCTTCAGCCAAGTCGTCAGGTTACGGTCTCCACTACAAATTAGCTGGTGGTTTCGGAGATATACTGTGGATGAGAAGCACAGCCCAGTCTGGAATACGGTGTTTAAGGCCTCTATGAAGCATTTTATTTAAATAACATAAACACAGTAGAGCATAGAATACGATGAATGCAGTCTAAAAACTTGTCATGTAAATATTAATCACTTTCAGTAGAAATAGTCACAATCAATCAGCATATCAAATAATATGAATGACTTTTCAAATATTACATTAATATCTCAGTACATTAGCAAGAACCATATATACCATATCACTATGACCAACATACAAATGTCCCTGGAATATAGTTCCGGGACACATGAGTTCAGGGTGAGATAAGAGATTCCAGTATGACGTCAATAGCAATTTGAATCGGGATATATATGCATATATATAAAACCCAGAAAAGGTCTGAGTTTGGTTTTAGCAACTAGATGGTACAGCAATTTAGAAGTATTAACTACTTGTCGGAATATAATCCATAATCCATGTTTGTTGCAATAATCAATGTAAAAGTGAACAGCGGGCCTAATTCAGACCTGATCGCAAGGATGTGTTTTTTGCATCCCTACAATCAGGTAGTCGCCGCCTACAGAGGGAGGGGGAATTCACTGTGCAGGGTTGCGGTCGCATGTGCAGGACAACTGCACAAGCAAAAGTTTGTGCAGTCTTTGCACAGACCAGGACTTACTCTTCCAGTGCGATGATTGGGGCCGGAGCTGACGTCAGAAACCCTCCCTTCAAACGCCTGGTCCCTCCTGTGTTTCTCCGGACATGCCTTAAAAATGGTCAGTTGCCAAACACAAATGGCCTCTTCCTGTCAGTCGCCTTGCGATCGCCTGTGTGATCAATTTTCTCGCACCATCCCGTTGCTCCCGACGATCCTCGTCGCTGCGGACCAACACGCCTGCGCATTGTGGTGCATACACATGCACAGTTCAGACCTGATCACAGGCTGTATGAAACCGCAGCCTATCGATCAGGTCTGAATTAGGCCCAGAGTTGCAGCTTTGAAGGGTGCTCTTTTGATCAGGGATGTGCTAGTGAACACTTTACGTGGTGCAAGCTGTAGCAGGAGATTACGACACATCAATCAGCCTAGAAAACATTTGCACTGCACAGATGCATAACTGTAAATCAGAGCTCCATAGTGAGTTCCTGTCCCCAACCCTCTGATTTACAGGCAATTGAACTCAGCTACAGATAGAGGTATATGATGTGGCTTCAGAGATGGACAACTGTATTAGCAGTCTTGTAAATCTGAAGTTATGATAATGCCCATTTATTTGCACATTCAATGTATGGTGACTTGAATAGTTCCTCACACCATGCAGGCTGTAGCAGGGTATGCACTTGTCTTACAGCTTGTATCGTACTGGGAGGGGGAGGCAAGTTATATGCTGCTAATAGCTGCTTGGTGCTCCCCTTTTCTGTCTAACCAAAACTATTTCAGTCTCTATATGCAGCAGGCATTAGTGCTTAACTGTGGCACTGGTGAGGACTCACTCGTCATAGGGTGAGGTACATTTTAAAGAGGATGACATGGTCTGAAAAAGTTCAATAAGGGCAGTGTCTGTGAATAGTGTGCAATACTAGAGAGTTCAGACTCACCACACACAGCTTCCAAGGTAGTGGCAGCTCATATCTCCCTCTGCTGTCAACTGGATGCAGCTTGTATCAGTACTGCCAACAAGTCTTTGGCTCCAGGGCTTTGCTTACTTATGCCTGGTGAAGGTTTACAGCTTCCAACACTGATGTCACTCTGTTCTGCTCATTTCCAATAGATAGGGTGCACTCTGTCTAGGGCTGCTGCAACACCCACCCCTCTCACACTACTGACAGCAGGACACACCACAGAGAACACTCCACGCTGACACTGCACCCCTCCCACTAGATGCAGGGCATATTTAACCTCCCTGGCTTCCCAGGGCAACATTTCATGCCTGGGTTTCCTGCTCTTTTGACAACCAATCAGGTGAGAGCAAGGAGACATGTGGCTGCCAACAATTTATTGTCCCTTGGCTGCATTAACCTCTGTTGTTCCTGCAGTTTCTGTAGTAAGGACTGTGTGCAGCATATCTCAGCCTTTCTAGCTGCAGAGGCATGCTTGCACCTCTAGTTCAACACAGGGGTACCACATTCAATCCCACTTGAATTACTGTATGTGCATCCTCGCGCATGGAAACTCTTGACCAAAGTCTTTGTACAACGTTAATAGTTGAGTATAAAGTCCATGCAACATAACCTCTAAAACAGTACATATCAAAACCGTATTACCAAGGTTTATCAATATATTATTATTCCCTATACTTTCCAGGCAGTATCCCTTTTGTGCTTTGAGTTGAACGCCTTAACTCAGGGCATGTGGAAGTTACTTCTGGGCTATAGTCTCCGTCTTGAGCTTCTTGCTATTCAACTTGTCAATATTGGTCATCAATTTGTCTTGGACTGATGAAGCTGGACACTAGTGGCCAGTAGGTACACATTAAAAGATCAAGTGGGTTGTCTGGTTCGGAACTTGACACTAGTCGTTCTTCCACTCCAATTTCACCATATTGAATGGGATGTAGTTTCAGCTGATTATGATGAATTAGCATGCAGTGGCTTCCATCCTCTCTTTCGATGCAATAGACAGCCACATCTGAGATAGGTGTTTCACTCACTCGATTAGGGATAGACTCCCACCAGGGATCCAACTTTCTGTGATGATGGTTATTTTTCTTCAGCACTCTACTCCCTGTAGTCAAAGGGCAAGTATGTGCATCAACATCATAGTTTCTCTTTTGCCGTTCTCGAACAGCATCCATCCATTCTCTATGGCTTATACTTCTTTCAGTAAATACTGATGCTCTTGCACAAATGTGGTCCCTGGTTCAAACTTGACCTGAGATTCTCCAGGCAAGTCGAGTTCCATATCTGCTGGAAGTTTGCCGTGATGTCCAAATACCAAATAGTATGAGGTATACCCCGTCAAGGAATGCACTGTATTGTTACACAGGAAGACCAATTCCGCAAGCAAAGTGGGCCACTCATGTCTCTGTTCTTTCAGTACGGGTCTCAGCATTTTTATTAATGGGGTCATTCCGAGTTGTTCGCTCGCTAGCAGATTTTAGCAGCATTGCACACGCTAGGCCGCCGCCCTCTGGGAGTGTATCTTAGCTTAGCAGAATTGAGAACGAAAGATTAGCAGAATTGCGAATAGAAAATTCTTAGCAGTTTCTGAGTAGCTCGAGACTTACTCCTACACTGCGATCAGTGCAGCCCGTTTTGTTCCTGGTTTGACATCACAAACACGCCCTGTGTTCAGCCAGCCATTTCCCACGTTTCTCCAGACACTCCCACGTTTTATCCTGGCACGCCTGCAGTTTTCCGCACACTCCCTGAAAACTGCCAGTTTCCGCCCAGAAACACTCACTTCCTGTCAATCACACTCCGATCACTTCAACAATGAAAATTCTTCGTTCGGACGTGAGTAAATCTACTAAGTTTTGTGCTAAAATACTTAGCACATGCGCACTGCGTACCATGCGCATGCGCATTTTTGCCTTAATCATTTAGTTATGAAAATCGGCGACGAGCGATCAACTCGGAATGACCACCAATGTCTGGTTCCATCTTTCACAGGCTCCATTCCCTTGGGGATGATAAGTAGTCATATGCAACTTCTTACAGCCATAAAGTTTACATAGCACCTGGAAGAGTTGAGACTCAAAAGCAGGGCCCTGATCGGTCAGTATACTGGTCGAACGAAGGCTCCCCAGAAGATCTCTGCTGTAGTTTTGGTCATCAAATCCTGGACTGGCAGTGCTACTGCAAACTTGGAGTAGTGATTGATGATTGTAAGGACATAACAGTACTCGGTGCAACTTGATTCCAGCTTGACATGGTTGATTGAGACAATCTCCAATGGCTGATGTGTCACGATGGGGTGCTTTCTGCCCAGTTAGAACTGGTTGATGCATTGCAAGTTGGTACCTATAGAACCTCTTTCTTATGTTTTCCTCAGTCTTTTGACATCCGAAGTGACTAGACTGGTCATGATAAGCCTGCAGCACTATTTCAGCCTTGTCACAGGGCACTATGAGCTGTCTGATGGGAAGGTGGGTCATTGGATCCACAGTGTCGAACAAGCAAGAATCCTTGTATTTCCAGCCGGTCTCGTTGTTGCCAAAGGTGAATCAACTCTGCATCCAATGCTTACCTTTCTTCACATGATAATTCACAACGAGCAGAGAGCCACCTCTTCAATTGACGTAAGCAGCGGATTTCATCCTGCCAGTGAATCCATTTGCTCTATGTTCCATTTTCGGTGTAGTCATGGTCTCCTGTCTTGGCTGAAACCACCATTCTCTGTTTGGGCTTCTTGATTTGTGGATGGAAATCCAGCATTTCCATTTGGTCCCACTGATCATCGTCTTCTGGTTCCTTAATAGCTGAGGGTAAGCGAGATAACGCATCTGAGTTAACATTGCTATGTCCGCTTCTGTACTCCACTGTGTATCGGTATTTGACTAGTTGTGAGGCCCAACGCTGTTCCAGCACTCCCAATTGACCTGTTGACTGATGGACGAGTGGATTGCAATCTGTGACAGCTACAAATGGTGTGGTGGCGAGGTAGTCTCTGAACTTCTCAGTTACAGCCCACACCAAGGTGAGAAATTCAAGCTTATATGTGCTGTAATTAGCATTATTTCTCTCAATCTTATGCAAGCTTCTGCTTGCATATGCTATGACGCGTTCTTGGCCTCCTTGTTTTTGGGCTTTGACTGCCCCAAGATTTTGCCTGCTTCCATCTGTATATAGGCAAAATGGAAGGTTGTAATCAGGGTATGCCAGTAATGGTAACTCTGTTAAGATCCTTTTTAGCTGGTCGAATGCTGCCTGTCACTCTTGAGTCCATTCAATGAAGATTTGTTTTTTATAGTCATCTTTGGAGATCCCTCGGAGTAACTCCATCAAAGGTATGGCTACCTTGGCAAAGTCTTTTATGAATCTCCTGTAATATCCCACGAAGCCAGGCAATCTTTGAATGTCTTTAACTGTACTAGGGATCGTACACTCTAACAATACACTAATCTTTTTCTCGGTCTGGTGGTATACCTTCAGTGCTGATGATGTGGCCAAGATAGTCGACCTTGGGCTTCAAGAGGTGAGATTTGGAGGGCTTCAACTTAAGTCTGTATCTGGTTAATTGTTGGAAGACCTCTTTCAGGTGTTGCAGATGTTCAGGGTAAGTTTTTGAAAAAATTATAATGTTGTCCAGTTATAATAGGACTATATCAAAATTTTGGTGGCCCAAGCAATGTTCCATCACTACTTGGAACATGGCCGGTGCCTTGCATGAGCCAAAAGGCATACAGTTGAACTCATATAAACCCATTGGGATGATGAAGGCTGTTTTTTCTGTTGCTTTCTGCCATAGGTATTTGCCAGTATCTGCTGGTCAAATCCAGGGTCAAGAAGTAGCTTGCAGCCTTGAGTGCTGTAAGGGACTCCTCAATACGCGGAAGGGGGTATGGGTCCTTGTGTGTCACACTCTTAAATTTCCTATAATCCATGCAGAAACATAATTGTCCATACTCTTTCATACAAATAGACCATAGGTGATGCCCAGTGACTGTGGCTCTCTTGGATAACCCCTGTAGCCTTCATGTCCACTATCATCTGCTTCACTGGCTGGTATAGAGCAGGGGCTAATGGCCGATGACTATCTTTAATAAGGATAAAATTAATTCTATTAGTGCTGCGCTCAATCCTAGTGTGTCAATGAAAATAGTGAGTGTTGATCATTTATAATGTTTAGTTGTTTCAGAAATTGTACCCTTGTTCCTCCTCCCCCTTCTCCTTCAGTGATGTACCCTAAAATGGGAGCTTTGTATGGCACAAATTTATAAATAGGAAAAAAAAACCAATGACCGGCATATATGTATAAAAAATGATTGACCAAATAGATCCTTTTGAGCACTGTTAATAGCTTTTTATTTTTTGATAGTCCGCTTAAAGTCCGCTTGAAATAGAAGTCTCTTAAATAAACTGTATATAGCCCAATCTCTAATGTCGGATTGCGGTGTCCCGCAAATCCATTAAATGTCAAGTCTATCAAAACTTCATGTGCACAAAAATGTCCAGCTGTAGAAAAAAAGAGAATCACCGGTCTTCACGTTCAAAGGAGCCTCAGGTTAACAATAAGAGAAATAGAAATGGAGGGGGATCCGGACTGGTTCCTGCTATCCAAACCCCGTCACCCGTGGTGCGTCCTGGTGCAGCCGTCCCCTGGGCGCCGGTCGGTCCGGTAGTGGAACCTGTCTAGGGCTGGGGGAGACTCCGAGTGCGCTCTGCAGAGCCGCACACTTTGTAACCCCCTGCCGCCTACGGACACTCACCTGTCTTCCCTTCTCGTTCGTCACCGAGGCTCCACCAACGACTTCCTCCTTCTTCTCCTCGTCCCGCGGTTGCTTGGTTACACAGTCGCGTCCCGGACTTCCTGGTCACGTGACCCGGTTGTTTTCAGGTGATCCAGCGTTGTCTACTCCGTGCATAGATGTAGAAGTGATGTAGAATTAAAATCAGTAGATGCCTCCAACGCGTTTCGGCCTTTGTTAGGCCTTCCTCTGGGAGCAGTGGGTGCTTGATAAGTGGCCAGTAGGATCTTATATAGGGTGCCTCATTTCCATACTTTGGTCATGTGATCTCGATACAGTGTTCCTATTGGTTTACCCTCTACCCTCATTTTAATGTATCCTGAAATCCCTAAGATGAATTGAAACTATGTTTCCTGTAAATAAATTCAGAATCGCCTTGTCTTATCTGCTTACATGGTTTATGGCTGTCGCAGATTCTGATTATTGTTAGATCCCTGGTGGTTGGTTATCCTGCCACTAGTAAATGTATTTATAATAAAGTTTGGGTTTGCAATTGTTAGCTTTGTGTTCCCTGGTGGTTGGTTGTCCTGCCACTAATAAATGTATTTAGAACAAAGTTTGCGTTTTCAATTGCTAGCTTTGTGTTCCCGTCACTTTTTACATATCACCGATTTTACTTCATTGTCTTTATTGAGGCCAAAGGGAGTGAGTGTTTTCATTTCGTACATCCATTTGAGTTCTGTTCTGTTAATTTTTGCAGTGTAGTCTCCTCCCCTCCAGTTATGTTGTACTTCTTGAATTCCTATAAATGTCAGTGTTCGGGGGTCGCTCTCATGGTGGTCTTTAAAATGTTTTGACACATTATGTTCCTCCAGCCCTCTTTTGATGTTTCTAATGTGTTCACTTACTCTTGTTTTGAGTGGGCGTACGGTGCGGCCCACATACTGTTTTCCGCACCCACATTCTAACATATATATTACCCCTTTGCTGTTGCATGTCAATCTTTCCCTAATGTTAAAGACCTTGAGTGTATTATTTGAGCTGAAACTAGTCACCGGTTTGGTGCTGAGGTGCCCTCTATTTCTGCAGCCTAGACAAGTTCCACAGTAGTAGAAACCTGCTTTGGGTTTGGATTGGTTGATGTGTGTTTGTATCATTCTACTTGGTTGTATATGACTATGTACCAATTTCTGCTTCAAATCATGTGCTTTCCGAAAAATGATTCTAGGTGTGGTGCCCAGGACGTCATTAAGAGTGTCGTCCTCCATAAGTAGGGGCCAGTGTTTTTTGAATATACGTTGTAGAGATTTGGACTGTTGCGTGTAGTCTGTGACAAAGGTGACCTTCTCTGTGTATTCCCTCTCTTTCTTGTTTTTGTATGTGAGTAACTGTTCTCTGTCTATTTCTCCTACTTGTTCATATGCCCCTTTGATTTCCTCCTCTTTGTAGTGCTTCTCCCTGAAGTCTGTCAATAATCTCTCTCCTTGTACTAGATAATCTGATTTTTTTGAGCAATTCCTTCGTAATCTTGTGAATTGCCCTTTGGGAATTGACTTTAGCCAGTTAGGATGGTGTCCACTACTTGATAGGATATAGCTGTTTACGTCCACGTTTTTCCTAAATGTTTTTGTGTGGAGAAAGCCTTCTTCTGCAAAAATATTTAAATCCAAAAAATTAACCTCGGTCTTACTGTAAGTGGTGGTGAATTGAAGGTTGTTGGTGTTCTTGTTCATCAGTCCTACAAATTCTTTTAGATCATTTTCCCTCCCTTTCCAAATTAAGAAAATGTCATCTATGAACCTAGTCCAGAGCACGAGATTCGCCCCCAGTCCCGGCCTCCCCCAGACAAACCGGTCCTCCCACCAGCTCATGAAGAGGTTTGCGTAGCTCGGGGCGAATCTCGTGCCCATCGCTGTGCCCTTGGTCTGGAGGTAAAAGGTGCCCTCAAACCATACATAGTTGTGTTTCAAAATGTATATTATGCTGTCAATGATGAACTCCTTTTGTACCTCTGTTAAGTCTTTGTCTTGATCTAGATGGTATTTCACGCTATCTGTTCCTTGTTCATGGTCAATCACTGAATATAATGATGTGACATCAGAAGTGACTAGCCACATGTCATCTGTCCATTCCATTCCCTTTATCTTGTTAAGTATGTGTGTAGTGTCTTTCAGATAAGATTTTTGCCTTTGTACATACGGTTTTAAAAATGTGTCCAGGTATTCCGATAAGTGGGATGTCAATGAACCTATTCCTGATATTATGGGTCTCCCTGGTGGGTTCTGTGGATCTTTGTGGATTTTTGGTAAGTAATAGAAAACTGGAATTATGGGGTGTGGAGTTTGTATGTACTGATATTCATGTTTGTTTAGAATCTCCAGATCGGCTCCCTTCTGTAGATGTATGTTCAAATCTCTCTGAAATGTTACTGTTGGATCTTGTTGTAGTCTCCGGTAAGTATGGGTGTCATCCAATATTCGGTTTGCTTCCTTGATGTAATCTGATTTGTTCAAAATGACTATCCCCCCCCCCCCCCTTGTCTGCTGGTTTAATTATTATTGAGTGATTGTTTTGTAAGTCTTGTAAAGATATTTTCTCTTGATTTGTCAGATTATTTCTGGTTCTAGTCACATTAAGTTTCTCAATATCCCTTTCTACCATTGTGATAAATGCGTCAACTTGTGTGCCTTTCAAATGACTGGGATAAAAGGTGGATTGTGGTTTTAAATTACTATGTCTATACTCCTCCCTTTCTGTATGGTTCCTTATTGGCGCTGGTGTTGTAGTAGCAAAATACTTCTTTAGAGTTAATTTACGGGCAAATTTGTGCAGATCAAGATATGTGTTAAATTTATCTATTTGTTTTGTGAGTGCGAACTTTAGCCCCTTGTCTAGGAGTTTGAGGTCATTGTTGGTTAGTTGTACACTGCTTAGATTAAATATTCCTTTCCCTGGCTCCACTTTTTCTACGGGTGGTCTACTTTTGTTCTTTTTTCCCCCTCTAACTCCTCGTCTCGTTCTTCTAATTTGCGTTTCATTGTTTTGGTTGGTGTATTTTTCATATTGTGTCTCTCTAGATGACTGTCCCCTAAAAAAACCAGATTTGATACACATGTTTGTGTTACTTGTTGTCCTTGTATTAGACCTGATGTGTCAGTCCCAGATGTTGTTGGTGTATTTCTATCTGGTGATTTTTGATTCTCTTGCTGTGTGTCCCTCTCCTTGTGTGTTTTTGTCCTCTCTGTAATGAAAAAACTGGCCCGATGTTGGTTGGCCCACCCTTCCTCTAGGGATAGTCTGGCTAGATCTTCGTATTTCGGATCCTCCTCTATTTCATATATTGAAAATGATGTTTCTGATTCTGACTCTTCCTCTGAGGAGACTGATGTGTGTTGGTTGGATGTGTTTTCTGCGTCTCTGTTTTTTATAACTCTATGTAGTTTGGACATGTATTGTTGATACGTTAAGTTGAGTTTCTTGTACACAGGACTATCACATATATTTATTTTTGATGCTGGTTTGGAAAGTGTGGTTGGTTTCTCAAGTAATGTTTTTTTATTTCTAATCCTAGGAGTATGGTGTCTTTTGATTCCAAATTTATCCCTCAGTATTTTTCTCTTCTTGGTTTCTACCAATGTGTTCTCTCTCCTCAAAATCTTTTGTGCTATTGCTTCTGATAGGTCCAAGAACTCCTGCTCTTGTTTGTATGGTTCTAATTTATTGTCTAGTTCTATGATGTTTTTTTCAATCTGTTCCAATTCTCTAGTGTTTTGTTCGGTAATTAGTTTCATCAGATTGTTTGAACATTCCTTAAGGATACTGTTCCATTTGTTCATGAATAGTAAATCTTCATTATTATGTGAGGGTGCTTTCTTAATTTTAAGTCCTTTAGGTACTAGATCGTTCTCCAGGTACCAATTAATTGTGTGAGTGTCCCACCACAGGTTCGTTTCTTTACTGATCAATTTCTCTAATTGTAGAAAAGTGTTACAAAAGGTGTTGCTGTCATTTGTCTGTGTGTCTGGTGCCACTAATGCTTGAAAAGCTGTTTTTGCCCTATTTGCCCTATTGTTCCTTACTTCTATCAGTCCCATGTGGGGTCTCTTGCTGCAGAAAAGGAGGTGGTCGGGTATTTATACAGAATTTCTTTGGTGTTAACTGCGCACTGAGGCCCTCTAGTGTTCGGATGAGCTGCTGCACTTAAAGGTGACCAACCTAAATACCAGCAAACATAAAATTAATTCTATTAGTGCTGCGCTCAATCCTAGTGTGTCAATGAAAATAGTGAGTGTTGATCATTTATAATGTTTAGTTGTTTCAGAAATTGTACCCTTGTTCCTCCTCCCCCTTCTCCTTCAGTGATGTACCCTAAAATGGGATCTTTGTATGGCACAAATTTATAAATAGGAAAAAAACCCCAATGACCGGCATATATGTATAAAAAATGATGACCAAATAGATCCTTTTGAGCACTGTTAATAGCTTTTTATTTTTTGATAGTCCGCTTAAAGTCCGCTTGAAATAGAAGTCTCTTAAATAAACTGTATATAGCCCAATCTCTAATGTCGGATTGCGGCGTCCCGCAAATCCATTAAATGTCAAGTCTATCAAAACTTCATGTGCACAAAAATGTCCAGCTGTAGAAAAAAAGAGAATCACCGGTCTTCACGTTCAAAGGAGCCTCAGGTTAACAATAAGAGAAATAGAAATGGAGGGGGATCCGGACTGGTTCCTGCTATCCAAACCCCGTCACCCGTAGTGCGTCCTGGTGCAGCCGTCCCCTGGCCACCGGTCGGTCCGGTAGTGGAACCTGTCTAGGGCTGGGAGAGACTCCGAGTGCGCTCTGCAGAGCCGCACACTTTGTAACTCCCTGCCGCCTACGGACACTCACCTGTCTTCCCTTCTCGTTCGTCACCGAGGCTCCACCAACGACTTCCTCCTTCTTCTCCTCGTCCCGCGGTTGCTTGGTTACACAGTCGCGTCCCGGACTTCCTGGTCACGTGACCCGGTTGTTTTCAGGTGATCCAGCGTTGTCTACTCCGTGCATAGATGTAGAAGTGATGTAGAATTAAAATCAGTAGATGCCTCCAACGCGTTTCGGCCTTTGTTAGGCCTTCCTCTGGGAGCAGTGGGTGCTTGATAAGTGGCCAGTAGGATCTTATATAGGGTGCCTCATTTCCATACTTTGGTCATGTGATCTCGATACAGTGTTCCTATTGGTTTACCCTCTACCCTCATTTTAATGTATCCTGAAATCCCTAAGATGAATTGAAACTATGTTTCCTGTAAATAAATTCAGAATCGCCTTGTCTTATCTGCTTACATGGTTTATGGCTGTCGCAGATTCTGATTATTGTTAGATCCCTGGTGGTTGGTTATCCTGCCACTAGTAAATGTATTTATAATAAAGTTTGGGTTTGCAATTGTTAGCTTTGTGTTCCCTGGTGGTTGGTTGTCCTGCCACTAATAAATATATTTAGAACAAAGTTTGCGTTTTCAATTGCTAGCTTTGTGTTCCCGTCACTTTTTACATATCACCGATTTTACTTCATTGTCTTTATTGAGGCCAAAGGGAGTGAGTGTTTTCATTTCGTACATCCATTTGAGTTCTGTTCTGTTAATTTTTGCAGTGTAGTCTCCTCCCCTCCAGTTATGTTGTACTTCTTGAATTCCTATAAATGTCAGTGTTCGGGGGTCGCTCTCATGGTGGTCTTTAAAATGTTTTGACACATTATGTTCCTCCAGCCCTCTTTTGATGTTTCTAATGTGTTCACTTACTCTTGTTTTGAGTGGGCGTACGGTGCGGCCCACATACTGTTTTCCGCACCCACATTCTAACATATATATTACCCCTTTGCTGTTGCATGTCAATCTTTCCCTAATGTTAAAGACCTTGAGTGTATTATTTGAGCTGAAACTAGTCACCGGTTTGGTGCTGAGGTGCCCTCTATTTCTGCAGCCTAGACAAGTTCCACAGTAGTAGAAACCTGCTTTGGGTTTGGATTGGTTGATGTGTGTTTGTATCATTCTACTTGGTTGTATATGACTATGTACCAATTTCTGCTTCAAATCAGGTGCTTTCCGAAAAATGATTCTAGGTGTGGTGCCCAGGACGTCATTAAGAGTGTCGTCCTCCATAAGTAGGGGCCAGTGTTTTTTGAATATACGTTGTAGAGATTTGGACTGTTGCGTGTAGTCTGTGACAAAGGTGACCTTCTCTGTGTATTCCCTCTCTTTCTTGTTTTTGTATGTGAGTAACTATTCTCTGTCTATTTCTCCTACTTGTTCATATGCCCCTTTGATTTCCTCCTCTTTGTAGTGCTTCTCCCTGAAGTCTGTCAATAATCTCTCTCCTTGTACTAGATAATCTGATTTTTTTGAGCAATTCCTTCGTAATCTTGTGAATTGCCCTTTGGGAATTGACTTTAGCCAGTTAGGATGGTGTCCACTACTTGATAGGATATAGCTGTTTACGTCCACGTTTTTCCTAAATGTTTTTGTGTGGAGAAAGCCTTCTTCTGCAAAAATATTTAAATCCAAAAAATTAACCTCGGTCTTACTGTAAGTGGTGGTGAATTGAAGGTTGTTGGTGTTCTTGTTCATCAGTCCTACAAATTCTTTTAGATCATTTTCCCTCCCTTTCCAAATGAAGAAAATGTCATCTATGAACCTAGTCCAGAGCACGAGATTCGCCCCCAGTCCCGGCCTCCCCCAGACAAACCGGTCCTCCCACCAGCTCATGAAGAGGTTTGCGTAGCTCGGGGCGAATCTCGTGCCCATCGCTGTGCCCTTGGTCTGGAGGTAAAAGGTGCCCTCAAACCATACATAGTTGTGTTTCAAAATGTATATTATGCTGTCAATGATGAACTCCTTTTGTACCTCTGTTAAGTCTTTGTCTTGATCTAGATGGTATTTCACGCTATCTGTTCCTTGTTCATGGTCAATCACTGAATATAATGATGTGACATCAGAAGTGACTAGCCACATGTCATCTGTCCATTCCATTCCCTTTATCTTGTTAAGTATGTGTGTAGTGTCTTTCAGATAAGATTTTTGCCTTTGTACATACGGTTTTAAAAATGTGTCCAGGTATTCCGATAAGTGGGATGTCAATGAACCTATTCCTGATATTATGGGTCTCCCTGGTGGGTTCTGTGGATCTTTGTGGATTTTTGGTAAGTAATAGAAAACTGGAATTATGGGGTGTGGAGTTTGTATGTACTGATATTCATGTTTGTTTAGAATCTCCAGATCGGCTCCCTTCTGTAGATGTATGTTCAAATCTCTCTGAAATGTTACTGTTGGATCTTGTTGTAGTCTCCGGTAAGTATGGGTGTCATCCAATATTCGGTTTGCTTCCTTGATGTAATCTGATTTGTTCAAAATGACTATCCCCCCCCCCCCCTTGTCTGCTGGTTTAATTATTATTGAGTGATTGTTTTGTAAGTCTTGTAAAGATATTTTCTCTTGATTTGTCAGATTATTTCTGGTTCTAGTCACATTAAGTTTCTCAATATCCCTTTCTACCATTGTGATAAATGCGTCAACTTGTGTGCCTTTCAAATGACTGGGATAAAAGGTGGATTGTGGTTTTAAATTACTATGTCTATACTCCTCCCTTTCTGTATGGTTCCTTATTGGCGCTGGTGTTGTAGTAGCAAAATACTTCTTTAGAGTTAATTTACGGGCAAATTTGTGCAGATCAAGATATGTGTTAAATTTATCTATTTGTTTTGTGAGTGCGAACTTTAGCCCCTTGTCTAGGAGTTTGAGGTCATTGTTGGTTAGTTGTACACTGCTTAGATTAAATATTCCTTTCCCTGGCTCCACTTTTTCTACGGGTGGTCTACTTTTGTTCTTTTTTCCCCCTCTAACTCCTCGTCTCGTTCTTCTAATTTGCGTTTCATTGTTTTGGTTGGTGTATTTTTCATATTGTGTCTCTCTAGATGACTGTCCCCTAAAAAAACAGATTTGATACACATGTTTGTGTTACTTGTTGTCCTTGTATTAGACCTGATGTGTCAGTCCCAGATGTTGTTGGTGTATTTCTATCTGGTGATTTTTGATTCTCTTGCTGTGTGTCCCTCTCCTTGTGTGTTTTTGTCCTCTCTGTAATGAAAAAACTGGCCCGATGTTGGTTGGCCCACCCTTCCTCTAGGGATAGTCTGGCTAGATCTTCGTATTTCGGATCCTCCTCTATTTCATATATTGAAAATGATGTTTCTGATTCTGACTCTTCCTCTGAGGAGACTGATGTGTGTTGGTTGGATGTGTTTTCTGCGTCTCTGTTTTTTATAACTCTATGTAGTTTGGACATGTATTGTTGATACGTTAAGTTGAGTTTCTTGTACACAGGACTATCACTTATATTTATTTTTGATGCTGGTTTGGAAAGTGTGGTTGGTTTCTCAAGTAATGTTTTTTTATTTCTAATCCTAGGAGTATGGTGTCTTTTGATTCCAAATTTATCCCTCAGTATTTTTCTCTTCTTGGTTTCTACCAATGTGTTCTCTCTCCTCAAAATCTTTTGTGCTATTGCTTCTGATAGGTCCAAGAACTCCTGCTCTTGTTTGTATGGTTCTAGTTTATTGTCTAGTTCTATGATGTTTTTTTCAATCTGTTCCAATTCTCTAGTGTTTTGTTCGGTAATTAGTTTCATCAGATTGTTTGAACATTCCTTAAGGATACTGTTCCATTTGTTCATGAATAGTAAATCTTCATTATTATGTGAGGGTGCTTTCTTAATTTTAAGTCCTTTAGGTACTAGATCGTTCTCCAGGTACCAATTAATTGTGTGAGTGTCCCACCACAGGTTCGTTTCTTTACTGATCAATTTCTCTAATTGTAGAAAAGTGTTACAAAAGGTGTTGCTGTCATTTGTCTGTGTGTCTGGTGCCACTAATGCTTGAAAAGCTGTTTTTGCCCTATTTGCCCTATTGTTCCTTACTTCTATCAGTCCCATGTGGGGTCTCTTGCTGCAGAAAAGGAGGTGGTCGGGTATTTATACAGAATTTCTTTGGTGTTAACTGCGCACTGAGGCCCTCTAGTGTTCGGATGAGCTGCTGCACTTAAAGGTGACCAACCTAAATACCAGCAAACATAAAATTAATTCTATTAGTGCTGCGCTCAATCCTAGTGTGTCAATGAAAATAGTGAGTGTTGATCATTTATAATGTTTAGTTGTTTCAGAAATTGTACCCTTGTTCCTCCTCCCCCTTCTCCTTCAGTGATGTACCCTAAAATGGGAGCTTTGTATGGCACAAATTTATAAATAGGAAAAAAACCCCAATGACCGGCATATATGTATAAAAAATGATTGACCAAATAGATCCTTTTGAGCACTGTTAATAGCTTTTTATTTTTTGATAGTCCGCTTAAAGTCCGCTTGAAATAGAAGTCTCTTAAATAAACTGTATATAGCCCAATCTCTAATGTCGGATTGCGGCGTCCCGCAAATCCATTAAATGTCAAGTCTATCAAAACTTCATGTGCACAAAAATGTCCAGCTGTAGAAAAAAAGAGAATCACCGGTCTTCACGTTCAAAGGAGCCTCAGGTTAACAATAAGAGAAATAGAAATGGAGGGGGATCCGGACTGGTTCCTGCTATCCAAACCCCGTCACCCGTGGTGCGTCCTGGTGCAGCCGTCCCCTGGGCGCCGGTCGGTCCGGTAGTGGAACCTGTCTAGGGCTGGGGGAGACTCCGAGTGCGCTCTGCAGAGCCGCACACTTTGTAACCACCTGCCGCCTACGGACACTCACCTGTCTTCCCTTCTCGTTCGTCACCGAGGCTCCACCAACGACTTCCTCCTTCTTCTCCTCGTCCCGCGGTTGCTTGGTTACACAGTCGCGTCCCGGACTTCCTGGTCACGTGACCCGGTTGTTTTCAGGTGATCCAGCGTTGTCTACTCCGTGCATAGATGTAGAAGTGATGTAGAATTAAAATCAGTAGATGCCTCCAACGCGTTTCGGCCTTTGTTAGGCCTTCCTCTGGGAGCAGTGGGTGCTTGATAAGTGGCCAGTAGGATCAAATATAGGGTGCCTCATTTCCATACTTTGGTCATGTGATCTCGATACAGTGTTCCTATTGGTTTACCCTCTACCCTCATTTTAATGTATCCTGAAATCCCTAAGATGAATTGAAACTATGTTTCCTGTAAATAAATTCAGAATCGCCTTGTCTTATCTGCTTACATGGTTTATGGCTGTCGCAGATTCTGATTATTGTTAGATCCCTGGTGGTTGGTTATCCTGCCACTAGTAAATGTATTTATAATAAAGTTTGGGTTTGCAATTGTTAGCTTTGTGTTCCCTGGTGGTTGGTTGTCCTGCCACTAATAAATGTATTTAGAACAAAGTTTGCGTTTTCAATTGCTAGCTTTGTGTTCCCGTCACTTTTTACATATCACCGATTTTACTTCATTGTCTTTATTGAGGCCAAAGGGAGTGAGTGTTTTCATTTCGTACATCCATTTGAGTTCTGTTCTGTTAATTTTTGCAGTGTAGTCTCCTCCCCTCCAGTTATGTTGTACTTCTTGAATTCCTATAAATGTCAGTGTTCGGGGGTCGCTCTCATGGTGGTCTTTAAAATGTTTTGACACATTATGTTCCTCCAGCCCTCTTTTGATGTTTCTAATGTGTTCACTTACTCTTGTTTTGAGTGGGCGTACGGTGCGGCCCACATACTGTTTTCCGCACCCACATTCTAACATATATATTACCCCTTTGCTGTTGCATGTCAATCTTTCCCTAATGTTAAAGACCTTGAGTGTATTATTTGAGCTGAAACTAGTCACCGGTTTGGTGCTGAGGTGCCCTCTATTTCTGCAGCCTAGACAAGTTCCACAGTAGTAGAAACCTGCTTTGGGTTTGGATTGGTTGATGTGTGTTTGTATCATTCTACTTGGTTGTATATGACTATGTACCAATTTCTGCTTCAAATCAGGTGCTTTCCGAAAAATGATTCTAGGTGTGGTGCCCAGGACGTCATTAAGAGTGTCGTCCTCCATAAGTAGGGGCCAGTGTTTTTTGAATATACGTTGTAGAGATTTGGACTGTTGCGTGTAGTCTGTGACAAAGGTGACCTTCTCTGTGTATTCCCTCTCTTTCTTGTTTTTGTATGTGAGTAACTGTTCTCTGTCTATTTCTCCTACTTGTTCATATGCCCCTTTGATTTCCTCCTCTTTGTAGTGCTTCTCCCTGAAGTCTGTCAATAATCTCTCTCCTTGTACTAGATAATCTGATTTTTTTGAGCAATTCCTTCGTAATCTTGTGAATTGCCCTTTGGGAATTGACTTTAGCCAGTTAGGATGGTGTCCACTACTTGATAGGATATAGCTGTTTACGTCCACGTTTTTCCTAAATGTTTTTGTGTGGAGAAAGCCTTCTTCTGCAAAAATATTTAAATCCAAAAAATTTACCTCGGTCTTACTGTAAGTGGTGGTGAATTGAAGGTTGTTGGTGTTCTTGTTCATCAGTCCTACAAATTCTTTTAGATCATTTTCCCTCCCTTTCCAAATGAAGAAAATGTCATCTATGAACCTAGTCCAGAGCACGAGATTCGCCCCCAGTCCCGGCCTCCCCCAGACAAACCGGTCCTCCCACCAGCTCATGAAGAGGTTTGCGTAGCTCGGGGCGAATCTCGTGCCCATCGCTGTGCCCTTGGTCTGGAGGTAAAAGGTGCCCTCAAACCATACATAGTTGTGTTTCAAAATGTATATTATGCTGTCAATGATGAACTCCTTTTGTACCTCTGTTAAGTCTTTGTCTTGATCTAGATGGTATTTCACGCTATCTGTTCCTTGTTCATGGTCAATCACTGAATATAATGATGTGACATCAGAAGTGACTAGCCACATGTCATCTGTCCATTCCATTCCCTTTATCTTGTTAAGTATGTGTGTAGTGTCTTTCAGATAAGATTTTTGCCTTTGTACATACGGTTTTAAAAATGTGTCCAGGTATTCCGATAAGTGGGATGTCAATGAACCTATTCCTGATATTATGGGTCTCCCTGGTGGGTTCTGTGGATCTTTGTGGATTTTTGGTAAGTAATAGAAAACTGGAATTATGGGGTGTGGAGTTTGTATGTACTGATATTCATGTTTGTTTAGAATCTCCAGATCGGCTCCCTTCTGTAGATGTATGTTCAAATCTCTCTGAAATGTTACTGTTGGATCTTGTTGTAGTCTCCGGTAAGTATGGGTGTCATCCAATATTCGGTTTGCTTCCTTGATGTAATCTGATTTGTTCAAAATTACTATCCCCCCCCCCTTGTCTGCTGGTTTAATTATTATTGAGTGATTGTTTTGTAAGTCTTGTAAAGATATTTTCTCTTGATTTGTCAGATTATTTCTGGTTCTAGTCACATTAAGTTTCTCAATATCCCTTTCTACCATTGTGATAAATGCGTCAACTTGTGTGCCTTTCAAATGACTGGGATAAAAGGTGGATTGTGGTTTTAAATTACTATGTCTATACTCCTCCCTTTCTGTATGGTTCCTTATTGGCGCTGGTGTTGTAGTAGCAAAATACTTCTTTAGAGTTAATTTACGGGCAAATTTGTGCAGATCAAGATATGTGTTAAATTTATCTATTTGTTTTGTGGGTGCGAACTTTAGCCCCTTGTCTAGGAGTTTGAGGTCATTGTTGGTTAGTTGTACACTGCTTAGATTAAATATTCCTTTCCCTGGCTCCAATTTTTCTATGGGTGGTCTACTTTTGTTCTTTTTTCCCCTCTAACTCCTCGTCTCGTTCTTCTAATTTGCGTTTCATTGTTTTGGTTGGTGTATTTTTCATATTGTGTCTCTCTAGATGACTGTCCCCTAAAAAAAACAGATTTGATGCACATGTTTGTGTTACTTGTTGTCCTTGTATTAGACCTGATGTGTCAGTCCCAGATGTTGTTGGTGTATTTCTATCTGGTGATTTTTGATTCTCTTGCTGTGTGTCCCTCTCCTTGTGTGTTTTTGTCCTCTCTGTAATTAAAAAACTGGCCCGATGTTGGTTGGCCCACCCTTCCTCTAGGGATAGTCTGGCTAGATCTTCGTATTTCGGATCCTCCTCTATTTCATATATTGAAAATGATGTTTCTGATTCTGACTCTTCCTCTGAGGAGACTGATGTGTGTTGGTTGGATGTGTTTTCTGCGTCTCTGTTTTTTATAACTCTATGTAGTTTGGACATGTATTGTTGATACGTTCATTTGGAAAGGGAGGGAAAATGATCTAAAAGAATTTGTAAGACTGATGAACAAGAACACCAACAACCTTCAATTCACCACCACTTACAGTAAGACCGAGGTTAATTTTTTGGATTTAAATATTTTTGCAGAAGAAGGCTTTCTCCACACAAAAACATTTAGGAAAAACGTGGACGTAAACAGCTGTATCCTATCAAGTAGTGGACACCATCCTAACTGGCTAAAGTCAATTCCCAAAGGGCAATTCACAAGATTACGAAGGAATTGCTCAAAAAAATCAGATTATCTAGTACAAGGAGAGAGATTATTGACAGACTTCAGGGAGAAGCACTACAAAGAGGAGGAAATCAAAGGGGCATATGAACAAGTAGGAGAAATAGACAGAGAACAGTTACTCACATACAAAAACAAGAAAGAGAGGGAATACACAGAGAAGGTCACCTTTGTCACAGACTACACGCAACAGTCCAAATCTCTACAATGTATATTCAAAAAACACTGGCCCCTACTTATGGAGGACGACACTCTTAATGACGTCCTGGGCACCACACCTAGAATCATTTTTCGGAAAGCACCTGATTTGAAGCAGAAATTGGTACATAGTCATATACAACCAAGTAGAATGATACAAACACACATCAACCAATCCAAACCCAAAGCAGGTTTCTACTACTGTGGAATTTGTCTAGGCTGCAGAAATAGAGGGCACCTCAGCACCAAACCGGTGACTAGTTTCAGCTCAAATAATACACTCAAGGTCTTTAACATTAGGGAAAGATTGACATGCAACAGCAAAGGGGTAATATATATGTTAGAATGTGGGTGCGGAAAACAGTATGTGGGCCGCACCGTACGCCCACTCAAAACAAGAGTAAGTGAACACATTAGAAACATCAAAAGAGGGCTGGAGGAACATAATGTGTCAAAACATTTTAAAGACCACCATGAGAGCGACCCCCGAACACTGACATTTATAGGAATTCAAGAAGTACAACATAACTGGAGGGGAGGAGACTACACTGCAAAAATTAACAGAACAGAACTCAAATGGATGTACGAAATGAAAACACTCACTCCCTTTGGCCTCAATAAAGACAATGAAGTAAAATCGGTGATATGTAAAAAGTGACGGGAACGCAAAGCTAGCAATTGAAAACGCAAACTTTGTTCTAAATACATTTATTAGTGGCAGGACAACCAACCACCAGGGAACACAAAGCTAACAATTGCAAACCCAAACTTTATTATAAATACATTTACTAGTGGCAGGATAACCAACCACCAGGGATCTAACAATAATCAGAATCTGCGACAGCCATAAACCATGTAAGCAGATAAGACAAGGCGATTCTGAATTTATTTACAGGAAACATAGTTTCAATTCATCTTAGGGATTTCAGGATACATTAAAATGAGGGTAGAGGGTAAACCAATAGGAACACTGTATCGAGATCACATGACCAAAGTATGGAAATGAGGCACCCTATATAAGATCCTACTGGCCACTTATCAAGCACCCACTGCTCCCAGAGGAAGGCCTAACAAAGACCGAAACGCGTTGGAGGCATCTACTGATTTTAATTCTACATCACTTCTACATCTATGCACGGAGTAGACAACGCTGGATCACCTGAAAACAACCGGGTCACGTGACCAGGAAGTCCGGGACGCGACTGTGTAACCAAGCAACTGCGGGACGAGGAGAAGAAGGAGGAAGTCGTTGGTGGAGCCTCGGTGACGAACGAGAAGGGAAGACAGGTGAGTGTCCGTAGGCGGCAGGGGGTTACAAAGTGTGCGGCTCTGCAGAGCGCACTCGGAGTCTCCCCCAGCCCTAGACAGGTTCCACTACCGGACCGACCGGCGCCCAGGGGACGGCTGCACCAGGACGCACCACGGGTGACGGGGTTTGGATAGCAGGAACCAGTCCGGATCCCCCTCCATTTCTATTTCTCTTATTGTTAACCTGAGGCTCCTTTGAACGTGAAGACCGGTGATTCTCTTTTTTTCTACAGCTGGACATTTTTGTGCACATGAAGTTTTGATAGACTTGACATTTAATGGAGTTGCGGGACGCCGCAATCCGACATTAGAGATTGGGCTATATACAGTTTATTTAAGAGACTTCTATTTCAAGCGGACTTTAAGCGGACTATCAAAAAATAAAAAGCTATTAACAGTGCTCAAAAGGATCTATTTGGTCAATCATTTTTTATACATATATGCCGGTCATTGGGGGTTTTTTCCTATTTATAAATTTGTGCCATACAAAGCTCCCATTTTAGGGTACATCACTGAAGGAGAAGGGGGAGGAGGAACAAGGGTACAATTTCTGAAACAACTAAACATTATAAATGATCAACACTCACTATTTTCATTGACACACTAGGATTGAGCGCAGCACTAATAGAATTAATTTTATGTTTGCTGGTATTTAGGTTGGTCACCTTTAAGTGCAGCAGCTCATCCGAACACTAGAGGGCCTCAGTGCGCAGTTAACACCAAAGAAATTCTGTATAAATACCCGACCACCTCCTTTTCTGCAGCAAGAGACCCCACATGGGACTGATAGAAGTAAGGAACAATAGGGCAAATAGGGCAAAAACAGCTTTTCAAGCATTAGTGGCACCAGACACACAGACAAATGACAGCAACACCTTTTGTAACACTTTTCTACAATTAGAGAAATTGATCAGTAAAGAAACGAACCTGTGGTGGGACACTCACACAATTAATTGGTACCTGGAGAACGATCTAGTACCTAAAGGACTTAAAATTAAGAAAGCACCCTCACATAATAAGGAAGATTTACTATTCATGAACAAATGGAACAGTATCCTTAAGGAATGTTCAAACAATCTGATGAAACTAATTACCGAACAAAACACTAGAGAATTGGAACAGATTGAAAAAAACATCATAGAACTAGACAATAAACTAGAACCATACAAACAAGAGCAGGAGTTCTTGGACCTATCAGAAGCAATTGCACAAAAGATTTTGAGGAGAGAGAACACATTGGTAGAAACCAAGAAGAGAAAAATACTGAGGGATAAATTTGGAATCAAAAGACACCATACTCCTAGGATTAGAAATAAAAAAACATTACTTGAGAAACCAACCACACTTTCCAAACCAGCATTAAAAATAAATATATGTGATAGTCCTGTGTACAAGAAACTCAACTTAACGTATCAACAATACATGTCCAAACTACATAGAGTTATAAAAAACAGAGACGCAGAAAACACATCCAACCAACACACATCAGTCTCCTCAGAGGAAGAGTCAGAATCAGAAACATCATTTTCAATATATGAAATAGAGGAGGATCCGAAATACGAAGATCTAGCCAGACTATCCCTAGAGGAAGGGTGGGCCAACCAACATCGGGCCAGTTTTTTCATTACAGAGAGGACAAAAACACACAAGGAGAGGGACACACAGCAAGAGAATCAAAAATCACCAGATAGAAATACACCAACAACATCTGGGACTGACACATCAGGTCTAATGCAAGGACAACAAGTAACACAAACATGTGTATCAAATCTGGTTTTTTTAGGGGACAGTCATCTAGAGAGACACAATATGAAAAATACACCAACCAAAACAATGAAACGCAAATTAGAAGAACGAGACAAGGAGTTAGAGGGGGAAAAAAGAACAAAAGTAGACCACCCGTAGAAAAAGTGGAGCCAGGGAAAGGAATATTTAATCTAAGCAGTGTACAACTAACCAACAATGACCTCAAACTCCTAGACAAGGGGCTAAAGTTCGCACCCACAAAACAAATAGATAAATTTAACACATATCTTGATCTGCACAAATTTGCCCGTAAATTAACTCTAAAGAAGTATTTTGCTACTACAACACCAGCGCCAATAAGGAACCATACAGAAAGGGAGGAGTATAGACATAGTAATTTAAAACCACAATCCACCTTTTATCCCAGTCATTTGAAAGGCACACAAGTTGACGCATTTATGACAATGGTAGAAAGGGATATTGAGAAACTTAATGTGACTATAACCAGAAATAATCTGACAAATCAAGAGAAAATATCTTTACAAGACTTACAAAACAATCACTCAATAATAATTAAACCAGCAGACAAGGGGGGGGAGATAGTCATTTTGAACAAATCAGATTACATCAAGGAAGCAAACCGAATATTGGATGACACCCATACTTACCGGAGACTACAACAAGATCCAACAGTAACATTTCAGAGAGATTTGAACATACATATACAGAAGGGAGCCGATCTGGCGATTCTAAACAAACATGAATATCAGTACATACAAACTCCACACCCCATAATTCCAGTTTTCTATTACTTACCAAAAATCCACAAAGATCCACAGAACCCACCAGGGAGACCCATAATATCAGGAATAGGTTCATTGACATCCCACTTATCGGAATACCTGGACACATTTTTAAAACCGTATGTACAAAGGCAAAAATCTTATCTGAAAGACACTACACACATACTTAACAAGATAAAGGGAATGGAATGGACAGATGACATGTGGCTAGTCACTTCTGATGTCACATCATTATATTCAGTGATTGACCATGAACAAGGAACAGATAGCGTGAAATACCATCTAGATCAAGACAAAGACTTAACAGAGGTACAAAAGGAGTTCATCATTGACAGCATAATATACATTTTGAAACACAACTATGTATGGTTTGAGGGCACCTTTTACCTCCAGATCAAGGGCACAGCGATGGGCACGAGATTCGCCCCGAGCTACGCAAACCTCTTCATGAGCTGGTGGGAGGACCGGTTTGTCTGGGGGAGGCCGGGACTGGGGGCGAATCTCGTGCTCTGGACTAGGTTCATAGATGACATTTTCTTCATTTGGAAAGGGAGGGAAAATGATCTAAAAGAATTTGTAGGACTGATGAACAAGAACACCAACAACCTTCAATTCACCACCACTTACAGTAAGACCGAGGTTAATTTTTTGGATTTAAATATTTTTGCAGAAGAAGGCTTTCTCCACACAAAAACATTTAGGAAAAACGTGGACGTAAACAGTAGAGATGAGCGGGTTCGGTTTCTCTGAAACCGAACCCGCACGAACTTCATGTTTTTTTCACGGGTCCGAGCAGACTCGGATCCTCCCGCCTTGCTCGGTTAACCCGAGCGCGCCCGAACGTCATCATGACGCTGTCGGATTCTCGCGAGACTCGGATTCTATATAAGGAGCCGCGCGTCGCCGCCATTTTCACACGTGCATTGAGATTGATAGGGAGAGGACGTGGCTGGCGTCCTCTCCATTAGAAATTAGATTAGAAGAGAGAGAGAGATTGTGCAGAGTCAGACAGAGTTTACCACAGTGACCAGTGCAGTTGTTGTTAGTTAACTTTTATTTATTTTAATATAATATATCCGTTCTCTGCTATATCCGTTCTCTGCCTGAAAAAAAACGATACACAGCAGCAGCCAGTCACACAGTGTGACTCAGTCTGTGTGCACTCAGCTCAGCCCAGTGTGCTGCACATCAATGTATAAAAGGCAAAGCTTATAATAATTGTGGGGGAGACTGGGGAGCACTGCAGGTTGTTATAGCAGGAGCCCCCAGGAGTACATAATATTATATTAATTTAAAATTAAACAGTGCACACTTTTGCTGCAGGAGTGCCACTGCCAGTGTGACTAGTGGTGACCAGTGCCTGACCACCAGTATAGTAGTATATTGTTGTATGTATTGTATACTATCTCTTTATCAACCAGTCTATATTAGCAGCAGACACAGTACAGTGCGGTAGTTCACGGCTGTGGCTACCTCTGTGTCGGCAGTCGGAACTCGGCAGGCAGTCCGTCCATCCATAATTGTATTACAATATATACCACCTAACCGTGGTATTTTTTTTTCTTTCTTTATACCGTCGTCATAGTGTCATACTAGTTGTTACGAGTATACTACTATCTCTTTATCAACCAGTGTACAGTGCGGTAGTTCACGGCTGTGGCTACCTCTGTGTCGGCAGTCGGCAGGCAGTCCGTCCATCCATAATTGTATTATTATTATAATATATACCACCTAACCGTGGTTTTTTTTTCATTCTTTATACCGTCATAGTGTCATACTAGTTGTTACGAGTATACTACTATCTCTTTATCAACCAGTGTACAGTGCGGTAGTTCACGGCTGTGGCTACCTCTGTGTCGGCAGTCGGCAGGCAGTCCGTCCATCCATAATTGTATTATTATTATAATATATACCACCTAACTGTGGTATTTTTTTTTCTTTCTTTATACCGTCGTCATAGTGTCATACTAGTTGTTACGAGTATACTACTATCTCTTTATCAACCAGTGTACAGTGCGGTAGTTCACGGCTGTGGCTACCTCTGTGTCGGCAGTCGGCAGGCAGTCCGTCCATCCATAATTGTATTATTATTATAATATATACCACCTAACCGTGGTTTTTTTTTCATTCTTTATACCGTCGTCATAGTGTCATACTAGTTGTTACAAGTATACTACTATCTCTTTATCAACCAGTGTACAGTGCGGTAGTTCACGGCTGTGGCTACCTCTGTGTCGGCAGTCGGCAGGCAGTCCGTCCATCCATAATTGTATTATTATTATAATATATACCACCTAACCGTGGTTTTTTTTTCATTCTTTATACCGTCGTCATAGTGTCATACTAGTTGTTACGAGTATACTACTATCTCTTTATCAACCAGTGTACAGTGCGGTAGTTCACGGCTGTGGCTACCTCTGTGTCGGCAGTCGGCAGGCAGTCCGTCCATCCATAATTGTATTATTATTATAATATATACCACCTAACCGTGGTTTTTTTTTCATTCTTTATACCGTCGTCATAGTGTCATACTAGTTGTTACGAGTATACTACTATCTCTTTATCAACCAGTGTACAGTGCGGTAGTTCACGGCTGTGGCTACCTCTGTGTCGGAACTCAGCAGGCAGTCCGTCCATCCATAATTGTATTATATACCACCTAACCGTGGTTTTTTTATACCACCTAACCGTGGCAGTCCGTCCATAATTGTATACTAGTATCCAATCCATCCATCTCCATTGTTTACCTGAGGTGCCTTTTAGTTCTGCCTATAAAATATGGAGAACAAAAAAGTTGAGGTTCCAAAATTAGGGAAAGATCAAGATCCACTTCCACCTCGTGCTGAAGCTGCTGCCACTAGTCATGGCCGAGACGATGAAATGCCAGCAACGTCGTCTGCCAAGGCCGATGCCCAATGTCATAGTACAGAGCATGTCAAATCCAAAACACCAAATATCAGAAAAAAAAGGACTCCAAAACCTAAAATAAAATTGTCGGAGGAGAAGCGTAAACTTGCCAATATGGCATTTACCACACGGAGTGGCAAGGAACGGCTGAGGCCCTGGCCTATGTTCATGGCTAGTGGTTCAGCTTCACATGAGGATGGAAGCACTCAGCCTCTCGCTAGAAAAATGAAAAGACTCAAGCTGGCAAAAGCAGCACAGCAAAGAACTGTGCATTCTTCGAAATCCCAAATCCGAATTCCGAGCCCACCCGCTGGCGGTGATGCAGGGCAGTCTGGAGCGACTGCTGATGCTGACATCTGGTCCGGACTGAAGGACCTGACAACCATTACGGACATGTCGTCTACTGTCACTGCATATGATTCTCTCACCATTGATAGAATGGTGGAGGATTATATGATTGACCGCATCCAAGTAGGCACGTCACACAGTCCGTACTTATACTGGCAGGAAAAAGAGGCAATTTGGAGGCCCTTGCACAAACTGGCTTTATTCTACCTAAGTTGCCCTCCCACAAGTGTGTACTCCGAAAGAGTGTTTAGTGCCGCCGCTCACCTTGTCAGCAATCGGCGTACGAGGTTACATCCAGAAAATGTGGAGAAGATGATGTTCATTAAAATGAATTATAATCAATTCCTCCGCGGAGACATTGACCAGCAGCAATTGCCTCCACAAAGTACACAGGGAGCTGACATGGTGGATTCCAGTGGGGACGAATTGATAATCTGTGAGGAGGGGGATGTACACGGTGATATATCGGAGGATGATGATGAGGTGGACATCTTGCCTCTGTAGAGCCAGTTTGTGCAAGGAGAGATTAATTGCTTCTTTTTTGGTGGGGGTCCAAACCAACCCGTCATTTCAGTCACAGTCGTGTGGCAGACCCTGTCACTGAAATGATGGGTTGGTTAAAGTGTGCATGTCCTGTTTTGTTTATACAACATAAGGGTGGGTGGGAAGGGCCCAAGGACAATTCCATCTTGCACCTCTTTTTTCTTTTATTTTTCTTTGCGTCATGTGCTGTTTGGGGAGGGTTTTTTGGAAGGGACATCCTGCGTGACACTGCAGTGCCACTCCTAGATGGGCCCGGTGTTTGTGTCGGCCACTAGGGTCGCTTATCTTTCTCACACAGTCAGCTACCTCATTGCGCCTCTTTTTTTCTTTGCGTCATGTGCTGTTTGGGGAGGGTTTTTTGGAAGGGACATCCTGCATGACACTGCAGTGCCACTCCTAGATGGGCCCGGTGTTTGTGTCGGCCACTAGGGTCGCTTATCTTTCTCACACAGTCAGCTACCTCATTGCGCCTCTTTTTTTCTTTGCGTCATGTGCTGTTTGGGGAGGGTTTTTTGGAAGGGACATCCTGCGTGACACTGCAGTGCCACTCCTAGATGGGCCAGGTGTTTGTGTCGGCCACTAGGGTCGCTAATCTTACTCACACAGCTACCTCATTGCGCCTCTTTTTTTCTTTGCGTCATGTGCTGTTTGGGGAGGGTTTTTTGGAAGGGACATCCTGCGTGACACTGCAGTGCCACTCCTAGATGGGCCCGGTGTTTGTGTCGGCCACTAGGGTCGCTTATCTTTCTCACACAGTCAGCTACCTCATTGCGCCTCTTTTTTTCTTTGCGTCATGTGCTGTTTGGGGAGGGTTTTTTGGAAGGGACATCCTGCGTGACACTGCAGTGCCACTCCTAGATGGGCCCGGTGTTTGTGTCGGCCACTAGGGTCGCTAATCTTACTCACACAGCTACCTCATTGCGCCTCTTTTTTTCTTTGCGTCATGTGCTGTTTGGGGAGGGTTTTTTGGAAGGGACATCCTGCGTGACACTGCAGTGCCACTCCTAGATGGGCCCGGTGTTTGTGTCGGCCACTAGGGTCGCTGAGCTTAGTCATCCAGCGACCTCGGTGCAAATTTTAGGACTAAAAATAATATTGTGAGGTGTAAGGTGTTCAGAATAGACTGAAAATGAGTGTTAATTATGGTTATTGAGGTTAATAATACTATGGGATCAAAATGACCCCCAAATTCAATGTTTTAAGATGTTTTTTAGGGTTTTTTGAAAAAAACACCCGAATCCAAAACACACCCGAATCCGACAAAAAAAATTCGGTGAGGTTTTGCCAAAACGCGGTCGAACCCAAAACACGGCCGCGGAACCGAACACAAAACCAAAACACAAAACCCGAAAAATTTCAGGCGCTCATCTCTAGTAAACAGCTATATCCTATCAAGTAGTGGACACCATCCTAACTGGCTAAAGTCAATTCCCAAAGGGCAATTCACAAGATTACGAAGGAATTGCTCAAAAAAATCAGATTATCTAGTACAAGGAGAGAGATTATTGACAGACTTCAGGGAGAAGCACTACAAAGAGGAGGAAATCAAAGGGGCATATGAACAAGTAGGAGAAATAGACAGAGAACAGTTACTCACATACAAAAACAAGAAAGAGAGGGAATACACAGAGAAGGTCACCTTTGTCACAGACTACACGCAACAGTCCAAATCTCTACAACGTATATTCAAAAAACACTGGCCCCTACTTATGGAGGACGACACTCTTAATGAAGTCCTGGGCACCACACCTAGAATCATTTTTCGGAAAGCACCTGATTTGAAGCAGAAATTGGTACATAGTCATATACAACCAAGTAGAATGATACAAACACACATCAACCAATCCAAACCCAAAGCAGGTTTCTACTACTGTGGAACTTGTCTAGGCTGCAGAAATAGAGGGCACCTCAGCACCAAACCGGTGACTAGTTTCAGCTCAAATAATACACTCAAGGTCTTTAACATTAGGGAAAGATTGACATGCAACAGCAAAGGGGTAATATATATGTTAGAATGTGGGTGCGGAAAACAGTATGTGGGCCGCACCGTACGCCCACTCAAAACAAGAGTAAGTGAACACATTAGAAACATCAAAAGAGGGCTGGAGGAACATAATGTGTCAAAACATTTTAAAGACCACCATGAGAGCGACCCCCGAACACTGACATTTATAGGAATTCAAGAAGTACAACATAACTGGAGGGGAGGAGACTACACTGCAAAAATTAACAGAACAGAACTCAAATGGATGTACGAAATGAAAACACTCACTCCCTTTGGCCTCAATAAAGACAATGAAGTAAAATCGGTGATATGTAAAAAGTGACGGGAACACAAAGCTAGCAATTGAAAACGCAAACTTTGTTCTAAATACATTTATTAGTGGCAGGACAACCAACCACCAGGGAACACAAAGCTAACAATTGCAAACCCAAACTTTATTATAAATACATTTACTAGTGGCAGGATAACCAACCACCAGGGATCTAACAATAATCAGAATCTGCGACAGCCATAAACCATGTAAGCAGATAAGACAAGGCGATTCTGAATTTATTTACAGGAAACATAGTTTCAATTCATCTTAGGGATTTCAGGATACATTAAAATGAGGGTAGAGGGTAAACCAATAGGAACACTGTATCGAGATCACATGACCAAAGTATGGAAATGAGGCACCCTATATAAGATCCTACTGGCCACTTATCAAGCACCCACTGCTCCCAGAGGAAGGCCTAACAAAGGCTGAAACGCGTTGGAGGCATCTACTGATTTTAATTCTACATCACTTCTACATCTATGCACGGAGTAGACAATGCTGGATCACCTGAAAACAACCGGGTCACGTGACCAGGAAGTCCGGGACGCGACTGTGTAACCAAGCAACCGCGGGACGAGGAGAAGAAGGAGGAAGTCGTTGGTGGAGCCTCGGTGACGAACGAGAAGGGAAGACAGGTGAGTGTCCGTAGGCGGCAGGGGGTTACAAAGTGTGCGGCTCTGCAGAGCGCACTCGGAGTCTCCCCCAGCCCTAGACAGGTTCCACTACCGGACCGACCGGCGCCCAGGGGACGGCTGCACCAGGACGCACCACGGGTGACGGGGTTTGGATAGCAGGAACCAGTCCGGATCCCCCTCCATTTCTATTTCTCTTATTGTTAACCTGAGGCTCCTTTGAACGTGAAGACCGGTGATTCTCTTTTTTTCTACAGCTGGACATTTTTGTGCACATGAAGTTTTGATAGACTTGACATTTAATGGATTTGCGGGACGCCGCAATCCGACATTAGAGATTGGGCTATATACAGTTTATTTAAGAGACTTCTATTTCAAGCGGACTTTAAGCGGACTATCAAAAAATAAAAAGCTATTAACAGTGCTCAAAAGGATCTATTTGGTCAATCATTTTTTATACATATATGCCGGTCGTTGGGGTTTTTTTCCTACTTATAAATTTGTGCCATACAAAGCTCCCATTTTAGGGTACATCACTGAAGGAGAAGGGGGAGGAGGAACAAGGGTACAATTTCTGAAACAACTAAACATTATAAATGATCAACACTCACTATTTTCATTGACACACTAGGATTGAGCGCAGCACTAATAGAATTAATTTTATGTTTGCTGGTATTTAGGTTGGTCACCTTTAAGTGCAGCAGCTCATCCGAACACTAGAGGGCCTCAGTGCGCAGTTAACACCAAAGAAAATCTTTAATAAGGAGCACATCTCCCGTAAGGATCTGGTGATGTATGTCCGTGACAGCCCCTAAGTCAGCTGGACTCTGGCTGAAAGTTTCTGTGTTCCCATGCATGACTTGCAGAACCCTTGTCTCTGGTCCTCTGTGGTGTGGGCATCCCCAATCTGGAATTCCTCCCACCATCAGGAACCCAGCTAGTCTTGGATGCTGTACCCCCTGTACCCATTCTGCTGTCAGCCTTGCATGGCTGGGTGAATTACACCCTGAAAGGTGGTCTACAAAAGCTTGGCTAGTGCTGGTTCCAGTATAGTTTCAATGTGTAGTTGTACGGGTTAAGGATTCACACCGGGGCTCTCCCTTTCACCTCAGCCACCAATGTTCCAGCCACCACTACGTCATGCTTTGCTGAAATCAGACATGGTTCGATCAGGGATTCGTAACCTCTTCCATTCGGCATGCAACGGGTCTTGCCCCACAAGATAGTCTTTAAGTTGGAACATAGCTTGACGGGTTTGCTGTCTGTAAGTCGTACTTTCCTGATTTCACTGGTACACATGAACCTTTGATGTCACTGCAGCACTTTAATAGTCCTTCTTAAAGAACACTGACCACACAATGTTGTTTTTGACAATTCTCCTTGCAACGCGGACATAGGTTTTCCTGGGCACTTCTGCAGAACATTCATCCCTAGAATAATCGGAGGTGCATCCTCATTACACACCTCGGTCACAGGCAGCCTTGCCGTGGTAGAAGCATTTCTATAAACTTTATATCCACTTACCAATAGCCAATGCAAGAGATCTCAAGACCGTTGCTAGCGATAAGCTGAAGCCAGGAGGGTGGAGGCAACAATAACTGTCCCATTCCCCCAATGCTGCTGGAAGGTTGCAAGCTGTATGGTGGTGATCTGTTAAATGGTATCCAGCATCGTCTGTGTCTCAACACCATCGATGGTGACCGGAATCATCGAGCACTGTCCAATGTACTGGGGCTCCCAGCATTCAGGGTCAGGATCTACTCTTCTTGGTCCCCCCCTCCGAGGGTTGACCCATGGCCTCAGGAAGTTGGCATTTAAATCCTCCGAGTGGCTGCAATTTCTTTCCATGTGGCACGCTCTCTGGCATC
This sequence comes from Pseudophryne corroboree, assembly GCF_028390025.1. NCBI lineage: Eukaryota > Metazoa > Chordata > Amphibia > Anura > Myobatrachidae > Pseudophryne > Pseudophryne corroboree. Next base: position 220,731,904 of record NC_086448.1, on the reverse strand, counting down.
ATCTGCAGATTGGTCACCCTTGGCCATCAAACTGGTCCGTTGGTCAACTCCCATTTCTTCTGGGCATATTTGCCATTCATCAGATGGTCATCTTTGCTCTGTCCTCCATCTACACTCAATAGGACTAGGGGACCATTTTCTCACCATGTTGCACAATACTTGATGCATCTCAGCCATCCCCATCATTAAGTCCTCCAGTTGTCTTCTCAAAGCTTGAACTGGGTCCGCAGATAAGGACTGGGCACCTTGTAACGCAGTGTCTTTGCTCTTTGTTTCCTTTCCTGGACTCAAGCACGTGGTTCCTGGTGGGTGTGCATATTAACCGGACTCCAGTAGTTCAGGGAACTATGGGTTATATTTGTTGGTGGTGCTTATCACCAGTGCCGTAACTACGTGTGGGCCAACGGTGCGTTGCCCACAGCGCATCTGCGCTGTAGGTGCATCCGCTGACCCACACACGTCGCACAGAGCTGCACCGCACTAGAGAAACCAGCGTGCAGCCGACAAGCTGCAGCACCTGGCAACCTTGTCAGCGTGTAATATAGATTGGCAGCCGGGTGCTGTAGCTTGTTGTCTCTCCATGCTGTGTTCTCCGTGGCACTGTTGCAGGATGGTGTAGCCGCTCCCCACCCACCCCACAGTGCCGGATTAAGGGAGATCACAGGGGGGTAGGTACCCCGGGCCCCCGTCTCCGACTCTAAGAAGGGGCCCCCCGCCGCAGATCGGAACTTATTCCTCAACTGCTGCACTGCATTGCCGCCCGTCACTGACAGCGCCGCAGTGTAGCGCTGAGGCTGCAGGCACTGGCGGCTATCCCTAAGTCTCTGCACCCGCGCTGGCTCAAACGTCTAGACGCATGGGCTACAAGGAGGAGCTGCACAGGGAGACATCATGAAGCAGCTACCCTAGCAATCACCTGCTAAGGGATATCCCAATCCGGATAAGGAGCCACCAAAGCAGCAATATGACTTCAAACTGTGAGCACTCTCCTACCTTACCTCCACTTACAGTTCACCTATGTCTGTTATTGGGGACACTGTCTGCCGTAATATGTAAAAAGGGGACGTTGTCTGTCGTAATGTGTAAAAAGGGGGACACTGTCTGCCGTAATGTGTAAAAAGGTGATTCTGTCTGCTGTAATGTTCAAAAAGGGGGACGCTGTTTGCTGTAATGTGTAAAAGGGGGATGCTGTCCGCCATAACGTGTAAAAGGGGGACGCTGGCTGCCGTAATGTTTAAAAAGGGGGGTGCTGTCTGCCCTAATGTGTAAAAAGGACATTCTATCTGCCGTAATGTGTAAAAAGGGGAATGCTGCCTGCCGTAATGTGTAAAAAGGGGGACGCTGTCAGCCGTAATGTGTAAAAAGGGGGACGCTGTCTGCCGTAATGTGTAAAAAGGGGGATGCTGTCTGCCATAATGTGTAAAAAGGGGATTCTGTCTGCCGTAATGTGTAAAAAGGGGGACGCTGTCTGCCATAATGTGTATCCCCGGCGGCTATCCCTAAGTCTCTGCACCCGCGCTGGCTCAAACGTCTAGACGCATGGGCTTCAGGGAGAAGCTGCACAGGGAGACATCATGAAGCCACTACCCTAGCAATCACCTGCTAAGTGATATCCCAATCCGGAGAAGGGGCCACCAAAGCAGCAATATGACTTCAAACTGTGAGCACTCTCTTACCTTACCTCCACTTACAGTTCACCTATGTCTGTTATTGGGGACACTGTCTGCCGTAATACATAAAAAGGGGATGCTGTCTGTCGTAATGTGTAAAAAGGGGGACACTGTCTGCCGTAATGTGTAAAAAAGGGGCTTCTGTCCGCCATAACGTGTAAAAGGGAGACGCTGGCTGCTGTAATGTGTAAAAAGGGGACGCTGTCTGCCGTAATGTTTAAAAAGGGGGGCGCTGTCTGCCCTAATGTGTAAAAATGAGATTCTGTCTGCCGTAATGTGTAAAAAGGGGGATGCTTCCTGCCGTAATGTGTAAAAAGGGGGATGCTGTCAGCCGTAATGTGTAAAAAGGGGGACGCTGTCTGCCGTAATGTGTAAAAAGGGGGATGCTGTCTGCCATAATGTGTAAAAAGGGGATTCTGTCTGCCGTAATGTGTAAAAAGGGGGATGCTGTCTGCCGTAATGTGTAAAAAAGGGAACGCTATCTGCCGTAATGTGTAAAAGGGGGATGCTATCTGCCATTATGTTTAAAAAGGGGGACACTGTCTGCCGTAATGTGTAAAAAGGGGATTCTGTCTGTTGTAATGTGTAAAAAGGGGGATGTTGCCTGCCGTAATGTGTAAAAAGGGGAACGCTGTCTGCCGTAATGTGTAAAAAGGGGACTGTCTGCCGTAATGTGTAAAAAGGGGGATGCTGTCTGCCGTAATGTGTAAAAAGGGGGAAACTGTCTGCCGTAGTGCTTAAAAGGGGGACGCTGTCTGCCGTAATGTGTATCCCCGGCGGCTATCCCTAAGTCTCTGCACCCGCGCTGGCTCAAACGTCTAGACGCATGGGCTTCAGGGAGAAGCTGCACAGGGAGACATAATGAAGCCACTACCCTAGCAATCACCTGCTAAGTGATATCCCAATCCGGAGAAGGGGCCACCAAAGCAGCAATATGACTTCAAACTGTGAGCACTCTCTTACCTTACCTCCACTTACAGTTCACCTATGTCTATTATTGGGGACACTGTCTGCCGTAATACATAAAAAGGGGACACTGTCTGTCGTAATGTGTAAAAAGGGGGACACTGTCTGCCGTAATGTGTAAAAAAGGGGATTCTGTCCGCCATAACGTGTAAAAGGGGGACGCTGGCTGCTGTAATGTGTAAAAAGGGGACGCTGTCTGCCGTAATGTTTAAAAAGGGGGGCGCTGTCTGCCCTAATGTGTAAAAATGAGATTCTGTCTGCCGTAATGTGTAAAAAGGGGGATGCTGCCTGCCGTAATGTGTAAAAAGGGGGACGCTGTCAGCCGTAATGTGTAAAAAGGGGGACGCTGTCTGCCGTAATGTGTAAAAAGGGGGATGCTGTCAGCCATAATGTGTAAAAAGGGGATTCTGTCTGCCGTAATGTGTTTCAAAGGGGGATGCTGTCTGCCGTAATGTGTAAAAAAGGGGACGCTATCTGCCGTAATGTGTAAAAGGGGGATGCTATCTGCCATTATGTTTAAAAAGGGGGACACTGTCTGCCGTAATGTGTAAAAAGGGGATTCTGTCTGTTGTAATGTGTAAAAAGGGGATGTTGCCTGCCGTAATGTGTAAAAAGGGGACTGTCTGCCGTAATGTGTAAAAAGGGGGATGCTGTCTGCCGTAATGTGTAAAAAGGGGACTCTGTCTGCCGTAGTGTTTAAAAGGGGGACGCTGTCTGCCGTAATGTGTAAAAAGGAGATGCTGTCTGCCGTAATGTGTAAAAAGGAGAACTGTCTGCGGTAATGTATAAAAAAAAGGACGCTGCCTGCCGTAATGTGTAATAGGGGGATGCTATCTACTGTAATGTTTAAAAAGGGGAACGCTGTCTGCCGTAATGTGTAAAAAGGGGATTCTGTCTGGCGTAATGTGTAAAAAGGGGGACGCTGCCTGCCTTAATGTGTAAAAAGGGGGAAGCTGTCTGCCGTAATGTGTAAAAAAGGGGACACTGTCTGCCGTAATGTGTAAAAAGGGGGACTGTCTGCCGTATGTGTAAAAAGGGGGACTCTGTCTGCCATAGTGTGTAAAAGGGGGACGCTGTCTGCCGTAATGTGTAAAAAGGGGATTCTGGCAGGCGTAATGTGTAAAAAGGGGGACGCTGCCTGCCGTAATGTGTAAAAAGAGGGAAGCTGTCTGCCGTAATGTGTCAAAAAGGGGACACTGTCTGCCGTAATGTGTAAAAAGCGGGACTGTCTGCCATATGTGTCAAAAGGGGATGCTGTCTGCTGTAATGTGTAAAAAGGGGGATACTGTCTGCCGTAGTGTTTAAAAGGGGGATGCTGTCTGCCGTAATGTGTAAAAAGGGGATGCTGTCTGCCGTAATGTGTAAAAGGGATGCTGTCTTCCGTAATGTGTAAAAGGGGGACGCTGTCTGCCGTAATGTGTAAAAAAGGGGACGCTGTCTGCCGTAATGTGTAAAAATGGGGACTGTCTGCCGTAATGTGTAAAAAGGGGACGCTGTCTGCCGTAATGTGTAAAAAGGGGGACTCTGTCTGCCGTAGTGTGTAAAAGGGGGACGCTGTCTGCCGTAATGTGTTAAAAGGGGATTCTGGCTGGCGTAATGTGTAAAAAGGGGGACGCTGCCTGCCGTAATGTGTAAAAAGAGGGAAGCTGTCTGCCGTAATGTGTCAAAAAGGGGACACTGTCTGCCGTAATGTGTAAAAATGGGGACTGTCTGCCATATGTGTCAAAAGGGGATGCTGTCTGCTGTAATGTGTAAAAAGGGGGATGCTGTCTGCCATAGTGTGTAAAAGGGGGACGCTGTCTGCCGTAATGTGTAAAAAGGGGATGCTGTCTGCCGTAATGTGTAAAAGGGGATGCTGTCTGCCGTAATGTGTAAAAGGGGGACGCTGTCTGCTGTAATGTGTAAAAGGGGAGACGCTGTGTGCCGTAGTGTGTAAAAGGGGACGCTGTCTGCCGTAATGTGTAAGAGGGGGATGCTGTCTGCCGTAATGTGTAAAAGGGGGACGCTGTCTGCCGTAATGTGTAAAAGGGGGACTGTCTGTCGTAATGTGTAAAAGTGGCTCTACCTGGTGTAGTGGCACTACTGTGCAGCGTAATTTGATATCCCAATCCGGAGAAAGAGCCACCAAAGCAGCAATATGACTTTAAACTGTGAGCACTCTCTTACCTTACCTCCACTTACAGTTCACCTATGTCTGTTATTTGAGACACTGTCTGCCGTAATGTGTAAAAAGGGGACGATGTCTGTCGTAATGTGTAAAAAGGGGGACACTGTCTGCCGTAATGTGTAAAAAGGGGATTCTGTCTGCTGTAATGTGTAAAAAGGGGGACGCTGTCTGCTGTAATGTGTAAAAGGGGGACGCTGTCTGCCACAACATGTAAAAAGGGGACGCTGTCTGCCGTAATGTTTAAAAAGGGGGCGCTGTCTGCCCTAATGTGTAAAAAGGAGATTCTGTCTGCCGTAATGTGTAAAAAGGGGAATGCTGCCTGCCGTAATGTGTAGAGAGGGGGACGTTGACAGCCGTAATGTGTAAAAAGGGGGACGCTGTCTGCCGTAATGTGTAAAAAGGGGGATGCTGTCTGCCATAATGTGTAAAAAGGGGATTCTGTCTGCCGTAATGTGTAAAAAGGGGGACACGGTCTGCCGTAATGTGTAAAAAAGGGGACGCTGTCTGCTGTAATGTGTAAAAGGGGACGCTGTCTGCCGTAATGTGTAAAAGGGGACGCTATCTGCCATTATGTTTAAAAAGGGGGACGCTGTCTGCCCTAATGTGTAAAAAGGGGATTCTGTCTGTCGTAATGTGTAAAAAGGGGGATGCTGTCTGCCGTAATGTGTAAAAAATGGGACACTGTCTGCCGTAATGTGTAAAAAGGGGGACTGTCTGCCGTATGTGTAAAAAGGGGATGCTGTCTGCTGTAATGTGTAAAAAGGGGGGTGCTGTCTGCTGTAGTGTTTAAAAAGGGGAACGCTGTCTGCCGTAATGTGTAAAAAGGGGATTCTTTCTGGCGTAATGTGTAAAAAGGGGGACGCTGCCTGCCGCAATGTGTAAAAAGGGGGAAGCTGTCTGCCGTAATGTGTAAAAAATGGGACACTGTCTGCCGTAATGTGTAAAAAGGGGGACTGTCTGCCGTATGTGTAAAAAGGGGATGCTGTCTGCTGTAATGTGTAAAAAGGGGGATGCTGTCTGCCGTAGTGTGTAAAAGGGGGACGCTGTCTGCTGTAATGTGTAAAAAGGGGATGCTGTCTGCCGTAATGTGTAAAATGGGATGCTGTCTGCCGTAATGTGTAAAAGGGGATGCTGTCTGCCATAATGTGTAAAAGGGGGACGCTGTCTGCCGTAATGTGTAAAAAGGGGGACGCTGTCTGCTGTAATGTGTAAAAAGGGGGGCGCTGTCTGCCGTAATGTGTAAAAAGGGGATGCTGTCTGCCGTAATGTGTAAGAGGGGGATGCTGTTTGCCGTAATGTGTAAAAGGGGGACCCTGTCTGCCGTAATGTGTAAAAGGGGGACTGTCTGCCGTAATGTGTAAAAGTGGCTCTACCTGGTGTAGTGGCGCTACTGTGCAGCGTAATTTGAATAATGGAGACTACTGTGCACCGTAGTATGTATTGGTATTCTTTCGTAGCCATGCCCCTTCGCCATGAAGCCACACCCCTATACAATTTTTGCTGCCTATGACGCGCACTGCCCCTATCTTGCATGGGGGGAGGGCACCAATGCCGTCTCTTGCACACAGCGCTAAAATGCCTAGTTACAACACTGCTTATCACCCTGATTGCTGCTTCTTTGAATTCCAAGAATGCTCTGTCTTTCATTTGCAGTCTCAGCATTCATAACTGCGATTGGATCCATTCACTGGCTGATCCTTCGATAAACTGTGTCACTAGGGCCTCCTCGGTATTTCGGAATTCTTCTGCATCAATGGCCATTATTGCTTTAAGTGCTTTCTGTAAGCTAAATGCAAAATCTCGGAGGGACTCTCCCGGTTGTTGCTTGTGTTCGTAGAACCTCCTTTTTAAGTCAGGGATTGTCTGTGTATCAAAGGTAGTAGCTAACCTCTTCAGGACTTGGTCCACATTTTTCCTTTTTTCCTGTGGCCATGATGGGACTTGCCTGAGAGCCAACCCTTTCAATTGGCCTGTCAGAACTTCGACTTGTTGCTGGTCACTCAGGGGGTATAATTGGGACATGGACTGTAGTTTGTTCTTGAAGTTGGCCAGGGTGCTGCCATCTTTGCTGTGGACCTCACCACTGTAGGTTGGGAGTCATGAGGCCCCGAAGTAGTAGGGCATAGTGATTGAGATGATCTGCACCATTGGTACAGGTGACTGTTGTTGCCCGTCGCCTGATGGCCCCGCCACTGGGGCTGCTTGTTCTGTGGACATCTTTTTGGCTGTGTACTTCTTTTAGGCTCCGAATTCTGTTCTTAGTGACACCAAATGTGATATCCTGCCATGTGCAGTTAGAGTTATGGAGGTAATTTACTGACCTGATCTGGATCTCTCAGTTCTTTGTCCAAGTGATCAGGTTACGGTCTCTACTACAGATTCACTGGTGGTTTTCGAAGCTATAGATGAGAAGCACAGCCCAGTCAGGAATATGGCATTTAAGGCCTCTCTGAAGCATTTTATTTAAATTACATAAATGCAATAATAGAGCGTAGAATACGATGAATGCAATCTGAAAACTTATCATTTTAATATAATAACTTTCAGTAGAATTAGTCACAATCATTCAGCATATCAAATAATATGAATGACTTTTCAAATGTTACAGTAATATCTCAGTACATTAGCAAGAACCATATATACGATATCACTATGACCAACATACAAATGTCCCTGGAATATAGTTCCGGCACACATGAGTTCAGGGTGAGATAAAAGATCCCAGTATGACATCAAGAGCAATTTGAACCGGGATATATATATAAAACCCCAAAAAGGTCTAAACTTGGTTTTAGCCACTAGATGATAGAGCAATTTAGAAGGATTCACTATTCGTCGGAATATAATCCATAATCCACGTTTGTTGCAATAATCAATGTAACAGTGAACAGTGTTGCAGCTCTGAAGGGTGCTCTTTTGATCTGGGAAGTGCTAGTGAATACTTTACGTGGTGCAAGCTGTAGCAGGAGATTACTACCAGCATTGGTATCCTGACCGCTGGGATCCCGACAGCTGGCAAATTAACCACATCCCCCACAAAGGGTACTATTGCATACTGGCTGTAAGCAGGCAAATAGGGGTAGAATGTACAGTATCTGAACTTTCTTTCAAAAATAGAGAAAACTCACCCTGAAGGGCTATGGAAACAGAATAACAATGGAAATGGATTGCATTTCATACTGATCCTGTTTTTGTTACTGATTCAAGTTTTCGGGCAGTCTGCATTATTATCCAAGCATATTATTATTTGTTGTGTTTGTTTTAAATGAATTATATTGCATAAATAGGAATAAACTCTTGTCACAGTGTGTGTTCTTACTTGTCATGTAAGTCTAGTTTAGCTACATGGCAGCTTTAGCTTGGACATAGAAGGGAAGATCTAAAGTGATATTTCAACATTCTGTTACCTTATCCACTTACAAGCAAACTGTGTCATGACTGACTACTTCCCAGAGTCACACTTATGTTATGTATACTGCATATTTATAGATTGAGGGATATACATATCAATTTCTATAAATATACTTATATTAGTGTGTTTGCTTTCCTTGAGGCATTTTAATTACAGCTCATAAACCTTTATTTACTAGCTTCTTGATAAGTAGAAAGGGGAAAGTATCATATATATCACTAACAAAGAAATACTGTATTACAACAAGCTTAAACCCGACAGCAGTTCTTAGTTAGTGCGACATTCCTAATTTTTGTAGCTTGAAATGAGCGGGGTTTAGCATAATCTATGCTTGTCATTGGTACAAATCTAGGGAGTGTATAATTTATCCCAATTTTTGGCATGGTAAGCATGAGATGTGTTGGTGAAATCCAGGCATGCTTTGCATATGTAACCCCTTCTCTCTAAGCTGATAGTTATCTGGGGGTTACCGTTAAGTGAAAATAACTATGAATATCTTGTGCCTCCACCCAAACCAATTTGTAAACCCGGGCTTGTTTGGGTAAGCCCTGCCGTTAGTTAGTGTATGTATGTGTGATCAGTATGTTGTGCTATTTATATACACTAGCATACCTTATACCTTTCTCTCCTTTTCCCTCTAGGTTCTTTGGATCCTTCTTTCACTTCGACTCAGTGATGGTAAGTATAACAGGTTTTATTATGTTGCAAATGAATAGCATATGACCAATAACTCTTATGAAACACTCAATAACATGCAGTAGGGTTTTCCCCGCTAATCCCTCTCTATGGGCCTATACAAACAGATTTGCATGCAATACAAAAAAACAAAATAATAGTAATACTATATATATGAGTGACCCGGGTACTCAGAGTTATTTAGTGCACTGTTGGGGCCCTGGTAAATTAGTTCACACTCTAACAGTGTTCTGGTTTACCTGGTAGTCTTGGTTTATTCGTATTATCCATCAGTCTTCTGCTCAACTTAACTATCTCCAGTAGTATAGCTGTGATATTTCCTCAGCGGTACACTAGTAAGCAAAACGATCACCTCTTGTAGTCAGCAGACTGATGATGTAAGTGATTACTTTGTCGCTAAGGCCAATGAAGGACACTCTTTCAGGGAGTACTTCACCACTGGGCTTCCAAGGTCATATAGTTCAAATTGTCTTAGTCAAATGACTACTTGGTGGGTCAGTGGTATAGTGGTGTCTACTCGCTAGAAGGGGGTATCAATATAGGTGCATTGTGTTTCTACCTCTCGCGGCTCGGAGAGTGGTTTTGCTAAAGTGGCACACCCCTCGTCCATCCATACAATTTCTGGCAGGGGGGGAGGAGATCCTTGTAACCTGGGGGTTGGTTTCACTGACGCTGATCATTAATGTCCATCATACTCCCTTTCCTATTGACCTGTGAACAGTCGAGAGGGAGTAGTGCTCTCTTTCTACTCTGAGTAGTCAATAACTTATTAACATCTGTATATTTAGGCTGCAGCTCATAAATGACTTAGTCCTCTTCCTCCTGATATGACTTCCAGTAATGCATTTGTGTATACCGCTCAGTCTCCCTGTGTTAATGGTATCACATTCAATATGTAAATGTTCAGAGTGCCATATCCAAATACGAGGCAAAACTACTTCTCCACTGCTATCACCGTTAGCAGCCTGTCCCCGTGCATAGAGGGCTATGAATTGGGCTACCAGGTATTAACTATAATCTGGTCCCCTATTGATGTACTTTATCCTTTGATCCTCCCCTCTTCTCCGCCTCTCTCTTTAGTGTCAGTCACTGTGTATATGTAAGTACTCCCCCGACTCTCTTCATCCACACTAGTCTTGACTTATCTGACGTGTAGTTCAGGGACACGGGCACTGAGCACAATCACCTCACCGACCTCCTCTGCAGGTGCGTTGCTACGGGTACCTGTCAGATACCTGACCTCACTGTACCGCTGCTGCCGCTGCCGTTCTCTACTCCTTCAATACCACCACCGCCGGTAGTGTCTCCACATATCCCTCTTTCTCTATCCGCCTCATCTGCTGCTGCTGCTGTGCTCTCCCTCAGCACTGCCGCTCGCACCAACTGTCTTTTTCAGCCGTTACTTCGGGTCCCGTATGTAGTCCGTTTCTGCTGGCTCACGCTCCCTTCCCAGCAGGGAAAAGTCCCATTCCTCGAGACACCCCCGCTCTAGAAAGTTCTCCTGTTCCCTGCGTTGCATATCCATACTTTTTTGTTCAATATATATATATATGCATGCATGTACATTATAACAATATCATATAGCACACTATCATTAAAGTTATATACATATTTGTATTTAGAAGTTACACTTGTCTCTATATTTTAATATTGTTTTATTTATCTGGGTTACACATAGCTGTACTAATATATAATATAATTATGAGTTCTCAGAGTCAGTCTACCCACCATCATGATTTTCCATAGACCAAAGAGGAGTTAAAAAGTTGGGAGAAGGAAAATCGCCCCTTGTACTGTTAATACATTTTAGTGCCCACACTGGTCACAAAGTGTAGCATTTTCTCCAGGCTACAGTGCACTCATAAGTGCAAAAAAGCAACCGAAAACTGTATATTAAATATCGTTAGAGCTACCATACAATTGTCATTCAGAACAGATGTATTTCCAAACATTGCCCTTTTATGTGTTTTTAAAACTCACACCAAAAAAGCATTTTTTTTTTTTAATTGTCAAACTGGAAACCGCAATCCTGGTTTTGTGACCTAGGATACTATGAAGTGATAGAATGTATTAACGGGCAGTATGATAAACTGATGGAAAATGCAAGAAAAGAACCATAAATATAAAATATTGCCCTGATACAGTCTCAAATACGATGCATTAGTATGTCTGTTCCCATAATACCCTTTAATCAATTCGCTATCTGTGTTTCCAATGCCACCACTGAAGTTTCAGTCTATCACTGTAAACAATTATATGTGAATTTAAGCAGCTAAAGGTATAAGTGGATGCTTGGCAGTGCAAATGTCTGCTATCAGTTGTAGTCCGTAATGTTTATAGCTGAATATCAATGTACAAACTTTCCATAACAATTGTGTAGTTAGTTTCTGTATTAGATGTAATAAGAAAATTGATGATTAAAAGATATACTTAGTTTATGGGATAAAATTATTTTTAGGTTCATTGGGGCAGATGTATTAACCTGGAGAAGGCATAAGGAAGTGATAAACCAGTGATATGTGCAAGGTGATAGAGGCACCAGCCAATCAGCTCCGATATGTAAATTAACAGTTAGGATCTGATTGGCTGGTGCCTTTATCACCTTGCACATATCACTGGTTTATCACTTCCTTATGCCGTCTCCAGGTTAATACATCTGCCCCATTGTGCCAACAATTAAAATATAACATTTTAGCCAAATATTTATTTCTGCTTACTGAACTTTATCGCTGGCATAAGATTAAGTCTGGTATAAACAAACCGCTTTAATCCAATATCTTTACCTCGGTACTTTAATGATTTGGCCCACATTACAACTTTATTTGTATCCACTGGTAATATGATAATTTTGTCCCAAATCATTTTAAGTGCTGAATATTTCCCTAATTGGTTTATAATCTCAAACATGTCTTCTGCACACTTTCATATCTTTACTTCTCTTTCCTTAAATAAAAATCCCATTTTATAGTTCATTGTCATCTGGTCTTGATGCTCTAATGCTATTGCAAAAATTATGGAGACTGTAAGAATTGTCAGAATTTTCAGAGATTTATCCAGTTGTTTGTACCTGCCTTAGGTAAGATTGTACAATATTTATGTCCAATTTGGAAACATCAGATATAAACTCTTAATTATGTATAGTGCTTATGCTGTACAGATGTGTACTCAGAAGAAAATTTGTTTACAGAAGACTCTTGTGTGGGTGCACTCTTGTATTGATTTGTTTATATGAAAATATTAAAACATAACTTTTATTATCTAATTATTTTAAGAAAAGATCCACACTTTCATATTATACCACAGTTAATCAGTAAGAATGTAATGGTATCTGTGTACACACATATAGATCAGCCCACATATGTCTCTTAAAGATAACGTATCACCAATGGTATGGCTGATTAAATATGAGTCGAAAACTAAAGCAAGTATGAAAGATAACCCAATTAATTAATTACTTGATTGAAAAAAATTGGAAATGTTCTGGTTAGTCTATTCTAATAGACTTGTAGGGGGATGCAGACACTGTGGCTCTACACCCAAATCCTATCCAACCAGCACAAGCAGGGCTTGTGTTAATGAGACCTCAATGGGTCAATGGACTGGACTGCTATTGGGAATATAGATCCTTGTTAATAATAAAATGTATACATTTTTCGGAATGTCAGGGAAAAACGGCACATAAGAAAAAGATCCAGTAAAGAAGCAAGAAGAAAAAGTAAAGAGATGATTGAAGAAAAAATGTGGTGATCCTGCTGTTGGTATATAGTCGAGACAGGTCATGAATTACAACACCGGGTATTCTCTGGGGGTCCCCCTCACAGATACTGACCCAGCCCACCACCGTTTTGCTTCCAAGATCGGACGAGATCGGGCTCTATCGGTGGGGTATGGTAGTAATTTCTTGGGGCCACTTCAGCCGACTTACCAATGAGAGTGCACCTAAGGAAGAATTGGAGAGAGGAAAGAAAAAATTGCGGATCTGCTGTCTACGTTAGGCACAGGATTGCCCCGTGAATCATAGATGAGAGTCCGCGGATATAAGTAAATGGGAAGTAAAGAAATGAAAAATTAGTAAATTGGGACTGTATCAGGTGTCAGCATATAATGTTATGCCGGCACTGTGTCAGAATTGGAATTGGGATGCATAGATCAGAGCAATTACAATATCAAGTATGCTTAGCAGTCACCCTCTTTCCAAACACAATAAAGCAAACAGGGGCACATAGGCCCTAATGAGTGCTGATTGGCCCAATTACTCATACATATATACACATTAAATCCCTGTGCAGGACTATCTAGGTTCTATTGGATAGTTGCTGGAAAAAGTATAGCCAGGAAAAATTGGTGTCCCTAAACACTGTTAGTTTGGTATAGGTTCCATTCTAATGATGCCCTGTAATGTTGAGTATACCTCGTTATCTACTGGGTGTTGTACGCTTAATGCTGACAGTATACTGTATCGGATAACTAGGGAATAACAATCCCTGCCCAGATCCCTGGGTCACCATAAGTACAGTCAAATTGGTTTTAGTGTAGGGCTATAGATCTGTGCTTGACAGCCTACTGGAGACAAAATATGTCCAGAAAGTATCCAGATCCCTGAGTCCAGGGGCGGATTGGGAACAAAAAGCGGCCCTGGAAAAAAAATTGTACTAGTGGCCCCACTTGGGCAGCACCAGAGGTGTAAGGTCTAGCCATGGGCCATGGCAGCAGCACCCTCCCCCCAAAACTTTCCAGATAGTGGGCAAGTTAAAAAGAAATAAAATTAAATATTATGAGCACATTATATGATACACCTTTAGAATTTAGGAAACTATATAATTCTTTAGAAAGATATATTTTCTTGCTTATTACACCAAACATATCCCAATCACTATTCACTCAATCTTATATGTCAGCCAAGCAGGTAGACAGAGCATACACTAGATCATCTGCAATCACAGGCTAAGTGGCAAAGTCATTTTCATATATGCAAATTGTTTGGCATCTTATTCATTATGTCTATAAATAGGACCACATGTCCTCAAACAAAACAGGCACCACAGGTGCGTCGGTCCACCGGGAATCTTCCCTGTAGACCCTATGGCCCTGTGACCCTATTCCCTGTAGACCCTATGGAACTATTAATTAGTATGCCTTATACTGTTGAGGGGTTAGAACAAGGACGTGAGGAGTATCTCCTAGATCCTGTTAACCCCAGACTGACCCAGGGACCTGGGCAGGGACCGGTACTTTTCTATCCAGCCATCAAACCTTATATACCAATTACATTGGAATTGATATATACATCTAACCCCTCAACAGTATAAGGCATACTAATTTCCAATTCACACGAAACTGAGGGACTCAGGGATCTGGATACTTTCTGGACATATTTTGTCTCCAGCAGGCTGTCAAGCACAGATCTATAGCCCTACACTAAAACCAATTTGACTGTACTTATGGTGACCCAGGGATCTGGGCAGGGATTGTTATTCCCTAGTTATCCGATACAGTATACTGTCAGCATTAAGCGTACAACACCCAGTAGATAACGAGGTATACTCAACAGTACAGGGCATCATTAGAATGGAACCTATACCAAACTAACAGTGTTTAGGGATACCGATTTTTCCTGGCTATACTTTTTCCAGCAACTATCCAATAGAACCTAGATAGTCCTGCACAGGGATTTAATGTGTATATTAGAGATGAGCGGGTTCGGTTTCTCTGAATCCGAACCCGCCAGAACTTCATGTTTTTTTTCACGGGTCCGAGCGACTCGGATCTTCCCGCCTTGCTCGGTTAACCCGAGCGCGCCCGAACGTCATCATGACGCTGTCGGATTCTCGCGAGGCTCGGATTCTATCGCGAGACTCGGATTCTATATAAGGAGCCGCGCGTCGCCGCCATTTTCACACGTGCATTGAGATTGATAGGGAGAGGACGTGGCTGGCGTCCTCTCCATTTAGATTATAAGAGACTGAGAGAGATTTACTGGAGCTGACTAGGAGGAGTACTGTTACTGTAGAAGTGTAGAGACTGAGTGGAGAGAGTTTACTAGTGAGGACAGTGCAGTTTACTTTATAATCCGTTCTCTGCCTGAAAAAAGCGATACACAGCACACAGTGACTCAGTCACATACCATATCTGTGTGCACTGCTCAGGCTCAGGCCAGTGTGCTGCATCATCTATTATCTATATATAATATTATATATATCTGTCTGACTGCTCAGCTCACACAGCTTATAATTGTGGGGGAGACTGGGGAGCACTACTGCAGTGCCAGTTATAGGTTATAGCAGGAGCCAGGAGTACATAATATATTATATAGTGAGTGACCACCAGACACACAGTGCAGTTTATTTAATATATCCGTTCTCTGCCTGAAAAAAGCGATACACACAGTGACTCAGTCAGTCACATACCATATCTGTGTGCACTGCTCAGGCTCAGGCCAGTGTGCTGCATCATCTATTATCTATATATAATATTATATATATCTGTCTGACTGCTCAGCTCACACAGCTTATAATTGTGGGGGAGACTGGGGAGCACTACTGCAGTGCCAGTTATAGGTTATAGCAGGAGCCAGGAGTACATAATATATTATATAGTGAGTGACCACCAGACACACAGTGCAGTTTATTTAATATATCCGTTCTCTGCCTGAAAAAAGCGATACACACAGTGACTCAGTCAGTCACATACCATATCTGTGTGCACTGCTCAGGCTCAGGCCAGTGTGCTGCATCATCTATTATCTATATATAATATTATATATATCTGTCTGACTGCTCAGCTCACACAGCTTATAATTGTGGGGGAGACTGGGGAGCACTACTGCAGTGCCAGTTATAGGTTATAGCAGGAGCCAGGAGTACATAATATATTATATAGTGAGTGACCACCAGACACACAGTGCAGTTTATTTAATATATCCGTTCTCTGCCTGAAAAAAGCGATACACACAGTGACTCAGTCAGTCACATACCATATCTGTGTGCACTGCTCAGGCTCAGGCCAGTGTGCTGCATCATCTATATATATTATATATCTGTCTGACTGCTCAGCTCACACAGCTTATAATTGTGGGGGAGACTGGGGAGCACTACTGCAGTGCCAGTTATAGGTTATAGCAGGAGCCAGGAGTACATATTATATTAAAATTAAACAGTGCACACTTTTGCTGCAGGAGTGCCACTGCCAGTGTGACTGACCAGTGACCTGACCACACTGACCACCAGTATAGTTAGTAGTATACTTATATTGTGATTGCCTGAAAAAGTTAAACACTCGTCGTGTGACTTCACTTGTGTGTTTTTTTTTTTTTTATTCTATAAAAATAAAACTCATTCTGCTGACAGACAGTGTCCAGCAGGTCCGTCATTATATAATATATAATATATACCTGTCCGGCTGCAGTAGTGATATATATATATTTTTTATATCATTTATCATCCAGTCGCAGCAGACACAGTACGGTAGTTCACGGCTGTGGCTACCTCTGTGTCTCTGCACTCGGCAGGCAGTCCGTCCATAATTGTAATACCACCTAACCGTGGATTTTTTTCATTCTTCTTTATACATACATAGTTACATAGACATCTTCTCTTTATCAACCAGTCTATATTAGCTGCAGACACAGTACAGTACGGTAGTTCACGGCTGTGGCTACCTCTGTGTCTGCACTCGGCAGGCAGTCCGTCCATAATTGTATACCACCTAACCGTGGTTTTTTTTCATTCTTCTTTATACATACATAGTTACATAGACATCTTCTCTTTATCAACCAGTCTATATTAGCTGCAGACACAGTACAGTACGGTAGTTCACGGCTGTGGCTACCTCTGTGTCTGCACTCGGCAGGCAGTCCGTCCATAATTGTATACCACCTAACCGTGGATTTTTTTCAGTCTTCTTTATACATACATAGTTACATAGACATCTTCTCTTTATCAACCAGTCTATATTAGCTGCAGACACAGTACAGTACGGTAGTTCACGGCTGTGGCTACCTCTGTGTCTGCAGTCGGCAGGCAGTCCATAATTGTATACTAGTATCCATCTCCATTGTTTACCTGAGGTGCCTTTTAGTTGTGCCTATTAAAATATGGAGAACAAAAATGTTGAGGTTCCAAAATTAGGGAAAGATCAAGATCCACTTTCACCTCGTGCTGAAGCTGCTGCCACTAGTCATGGCCGAGACGATGAAATGCCAGCAACGTCGTCTGCCAAGGCCGATGCCCAATGTCATAGTACAGAGCATGTCAAATCCAAAACACCAAATATCAGAAAAAAAAGGACTCCAAAACCTAAAATAAAATTGTCGGAGGAGAAGCGTAAACTTGCCAATATGCCATTTACCACACGGAGTGGCAAGGAACGGCTGAGGCCCTGGCCTATGTTCATGGCTAGTGGTTCAGCTTCACATGAGGATGGAAGCACTCAGCCTCTCGCTAGAAAAATGAAAAGACTCAAGCTGGCAAAAGCAGCACAGCAAAGAACTGTGCATTCTTCGAAATCCCAAATCCACAAGGAGAGTCCAATTGTGTCGGTTGCGATGCCTGACCTTCCCAACACTGGACGTGAAGAGCATGCGCCTTCCACCATTTACACGCCCCCTGCAAGTGCTGGAAGGAGCACCCGCAGTCCAGTTCCTGATAGTCAGATTGAAGATGTCAGTGTTGAAGTACACCAGGATGAGGAGGATATGGGTGTTGCTGGCGCTGGGGAGGAAATTGACCAGGAGGATTCTGATGGTGAGGTGGTTTGTTTAAGTCAGGCACCCGGGGAGACACCTGTTGTCCGTGGGAGGAATATGGCCGTTGACATGCCAGGTGAAAATACCAAAAAAATCAGCTCTTCGGTGTGGAGGTATTTCACCAGAAATGCGGACAACAGGTGTCAAGCCGTGTGTTCCCTTTGTCAAGCTGTAATAAGTAGGGGTAAGGACGTTAACCACCTCGGAACATCCTCCCTTATACGTCACCTGCAGCGCATTCATAATAAGTCAGTGACAAGTTCAAAAACTTTGGGTGACAGCGGAAGCAGTCCACTGACCAGTAAATCCCTTCCTCTTGTAACCAAGCTCACGCAAACCACCCCACCAACTCCCTCAGTGTCAATTTCCTCCTTCCCCAGGAATGCCAATAGTCCTGCAGGCCATGTCACTGGCAATTCTGACGAGTCCTCTCCTGCCTGGGATTCCTCCGATGCATCCTTGCGTGTAACGCCTACTGCTGCTGGCGCTGCTGTTGTTGCCGCTGGGAGTCGATGGTCATCCCAGAGGGGAAGTCGTAAGCCCACTTGTACTACTTCCAGTAAGCAATTGACTGTTCAACAGTCCTTTGCGAGGAAGATGAAATATCACAGCAGTCATCCTACTGCAAAGCGGATAACTGAGGCCTTGACAACTATGTTGGTGTTAGACGTGCGTCCGGTATCCGCCGTTAGTTCACAGGGAACTAGACAATTTATTGAGGCAGTGTGCCCCCGTTACCAAATACCATCTAGGTTCCACTTCTCTAGGCAGGCGATACCGAGAATGTACACGGACGTCAGAAAAAGGCTCACCAGTGTCCTAAAAAATGCAGTTGTACCCAATGTCCACTTAACCACGGACATGTGGACAAGTGGAGCAGGGCAGGGTCAGGACTATATGACTGTGACAGCCCACTGGGTAGATGTATGGACTCCCGCCGCAAGAACAGCAGCGGCGGCACCAGTAGCAGCATCTCGCAAACGCCAACTCTTTCCTAGGCAGGCTACGCTTTGTATCACCGCTTTCCAGAATACGCACACAGCTGAAAACCTCTTACGGCAACTGAGGAAGATCATCGCGGAATGGCTTACCCCAATTGGACTCTCCTGTGGATTTGTGGCATCGGACAACGCCAGCAATATTGTGTGTGCATTAAATATGGGCAAATTCCAGCACGTCCCATGTTTTGCACATACCTTGAATTTGGTGGTGCAGAATTTTTTAAAAAACGACAGGGGCGTGCAAGAGATGCTGTCGGTGGCCAGAAGAATTGCGGGACACTTTCGGCGTACAGGCACCACGTACAGAAGACTGGAGCACCACCAAAAACTACTGAACCTGCCCTGCCATCATCTGAAGCAAGAAGTGGTAACGAGGTGGAATTCAACCCTCTATATGCTTCAGAGGTTGGAGGAGCAGCAAAAGGCCATTCAAGCCTATACAATTGAGCACGATATAGGAGGTGGAATGCACCTGTCTCAAGTGCAGTGGAGAATGATTTCAACGTTGTGCAAGGTTCTGATGCCCTTTGAACTTGCCACACGTGAAGTCAGTTCAGACACTGCCAGCCTGAGTCAGGTCATTCCCCTCATCAGGCTTTTGCAGAAGAAGCTGGAGGCATTGAAGAAGGAGCTAAAAGGGAGCGATTCCGCTAGGCATGTGGGACTTGTGGATGCAGCCCTTAATTCGCTTAACAAGGATTCACGGGTGGTCAATCTGTTGAAATCAGAGCACTACATTTTGGCCACCGTGCTCGATCCTAGATTTAAAGCCTACCTTGGATCTCTCTTTCCGGCAGACACAAGTCTGCTGGGGTTGAAAGACCTGCTGGTGACAAAATTGTCAAGTCAAGCGGAACGCGACCTGTCAACATCTCCTCCTTCACATTCTCCCGCAACTGGGGGTGCGAGGAAAAGGCTCAGAATTCCGAGCCCACCCGCTGGCGGTGATGCAGGGCAGTCTGGAGCGACTGCTGATGCTGACATCTGGTCCGGACTGAAGGACCTGACAACGATTACGGACATGTCGTCTACTGTCACTGCATATGATTCTCTCAACATTGATAGAATGGTGGAGGATTATATGAGTGACCGCATCCAAGTAGGCACGTCACACAGTCCGTACTTATACTGGCAGGAAAAAGAGGCAATTTGGAGGCCCTTGCACAAACTGGCTTTATTCTACCTAAGTTGCCCTCCCACAAGTGTGTACTCCGAAAGAGTGTTTAGTGCCGCCGCTCACCTTGTCAGCAATCGGCGTACGAGGTTACATCCAGAAAATGTGGAGAAGATGATGTTCATTAAAATGAATTATAATCAATTCCTCCGCGGAGACATTGACCAGCAGCAATTGCCTCCACAAAGTACACAGGGAGCTGAGATGGTGGATTCCAGTGGGGACGAATTGATAATCTGTGAGGAGGGGGATGTACACGGTGATATATCGGAGGGTGAAGATGAGGTGGACATCTTGCCTCTGTAGAGCCAGTTTGTGCAAGGAGAGAATAATTGCTTCTTTTTTGGGGGGGGGTCCAAACCAACCCGTCATATCAGTCACAGTCGTGTGGCAGACCCTGTCACTGAAATGATGGGTTGGTTAAAGTGTGCATGTCCTGTTTTGTTTATACAACATAAGGGTGGGTGGGAGGGCCCAAGGACAATTCCATCTTGCACCTCTTTTTTCTTTTCTTTTTCTTTGCATCATGTGCTGATTGGGGAGGGTTTTTTGGAAGGGACATCCTGCGTGACACTGCAGTGCCACTCCTAGATGGGCCCGGTGTTTGTGTCGGCCACTAGGGTCGCTAATCTTACTCACACAGTCAGCTACCTCATTGCGCCTCTTTTTTTCTTTGCGTCATGTGCTGTTTGGGGAGGGTTTTTTGGAAGGGACATCCTGCGTGACACTGCAGTGCCACTCCTAGATGGGCCCGGTGTTTGTGTCGGCCACTAGGGTCGCTAATCTTACTCACACAGCCACCTCATTGCGCCTCTTTTTTTCTTTGCGTCATGTGCTGTTTGGGGAGGGTTTTTTGGAAGGGACATCCTGCGTGACACTGCAGTGCCACTCCTAGATGGGCCCGGTGTTTGTGTCGGCCACTAGGGTCGCTAATCTTACTCACACAGCTACCTCATTGCGCCTCTTTTTTTCTTTGCGTCATGTGCTGTTTGGGGAGGGTTTTTTGGAAGGGCCATCCTGCGTGACACTGCAGTGCCACTCCTAGATGGGCCCGGTGTTTGTGTCGGCCACTAGGGTCGCTTATCTTACTCACACAGCGACCTCGGTGCAAATTTTAGGACTAAAAATAATATTGTGAGGTGTGAGGTATTCAGAATAGACTGAAAATGAGTGTAAATTATGGTTTTTGAGGTTAATAATACTTTGGGATCAAAATGACCCCCAAATTCTATGATTTAAGCTGTTTTTTAGTGTTTTTTGAAAAAAACACCCGAATCCAAAACACACCCGAATCCGACAAAAAAAATTCGGTGAGGTTTTGCCAAAACGCGTTCGAACCCAAAACACGGCCGCGGAACCGAACCCAAAACCAAAACACAAAACCCGAAAAATTTCAGGCGCTCATCTCTAGTGTATATATGTATGAGTAATTGGGCCAATCAGCACTCATTAGGGCCCATGTGCCCCTGTTTGCTTTATTGTGTTTGGAAAGAGGGTGACTGCTAAGCATACTTGATATTGTAATTGCTCTGATCTATGCATACCAATTCCAATTCTGACACAGTGCCGGCATAACATTATATGCCGACACCTGATACAGTCCCAATTTACTCGTTTTTTCATTTCTTTACTTCCCATTTACTTATATCCGCGGACTCTCATCTATGATTCACGGGGCAATCCTGTGCCTAACATAGACAGCAGATCCACAATTTTTTCTTTCCTCTCTCCAATTCTTCCTTAGGTGCACTCTCATTGGTAAGTCGGCTAAAGTGGGCCCAAGAAATTACTACCATACCCCACCGATAGAGCCCGATCTCGTCCGATCTTGGAAGCAAAACGGTGGTGGGCTGGGTCAGTATCTGTGAGGGGGACCCCCAGAGAATACCCGGTGTTGTAATTCATGACCTGTCTCAACTATATACCAACAGCAGGATCACCACATTTTTTCTTCAATCATCTCTTTACTTTTTCTTCTTACTTCTTTACTGGATCTTTTTCTTATGTGCCGTTTTTCCCTGACATTCCAAAAAATGTATACATTTTATTATTAACAAGGATCTATACTCCCAATAGCAGTCCAGTCCATTGACCCATTGAGGTCTCATTAACACAAGCCCTGCTTGTGCTGGTTGGATAGGATTTGGGTGTAGAGCCACACTGTCTGCATCCCCCTACAAGTCTATTAGAATGGACTAATCAGAACATTTCCAATTTTTTTCAATCAAGTAATTAATTAATTGGGTTATCTTTCATACTTGCTTTAGTTTTTGACTCATATTTAATCAACCATACCATTGGTGATACGATATCTTTAAGAGACATATGTGGGCTGATCTATATGTGTGTACACAGATACCATTACATTCTTACTGATTAACTGTGGTGTAATATGAAAGTGTGGATCTTTTCTAAAAATAAATAGATAATAAAAGTTATGTTTTAATATTTTCATATAAACAAATCAATACAAGAGTGCACCAACACAAGAGTCTTCTGTAAGCAAATTTTCTTCCAAGTTTCCCTCTGACTCTGGGTGCACCACCAGGTACAAATATTAGGAATTGTTCCTGTACACTGTTTTAATTCTGGTACTATACAATTTTGTCTGGACCTTTTTTGGACTGGTGCTGAATCATACCCTTTTCTCTCAGATGTGTACTCATACAGCTAGTTATATATGACCAGCGCGACTGAGCCAATCTAAAAGATGTGGCATTGTAGGCACAGCAAAAAAACTGCTTACAGTGTTCCAGAGACATTAGGCTGTAACTTTACACACAGGCCCAGCGCTACCCGCTCAGCAAAGGGAAGCAGGGCAGGGAGGTGCCAGGCAGGAGAGGCGCTCTCCTGCTCTGCATCCCCGCTATTGCGCTGCCTGTCTCTCCTGCTGCTGCTGCCGTGCCTGTCACAGTAGAACAGGCAGCAGCGCCGGCAGCTTGAAACCTCCTCTCCTATCCCCAGTGACAGTGTCAGCGGTCAGCACAAAGGGGGTGGAGCTACACGGATGGAGGGGGTGGAGCTACACAGATGGAGGGATGGAGCTACAAGGGCAGAGGGGGCGGAGCTACACGGGACCAGGCTACCTACTGCAGAGATCCAGTCAGTATGTGGTAAGTGGATGGAAAGAGTGTGTGAGAGAAAGTGTGTGTGTATATGTGTGTGTTGTTAATGTGTGTGTGTGTGTGCACGCACACGCAGTTCAGGATTTTGGGGTGGGGCACACAGTCACGTGTCTCCCCTGTCATTTTCAGGCATTTTATTTATTTTTTTAATTGCTGTCTGCAACATATCCAGGCTGCGGTGACAGGAGAGGACTTTACTGGCAGTTGGGATGTC
Source organism: Pseudophryne corroboree (assembly GCF_028390025.1). Taxonomy (NCBI): domain Eukaryota; kingdom Metazoa; phylum Chordata; class Amphibia; order Anura; family Myobatrachidae; genus Pseudophryne; species Pseudophryne corroboree. The sequence goes on along the minus strand of NC_086448.1, from coordinate 220,708,736 downwards.
TACACTGTGGGGCTACCTCTCTTATGGGTCTTACCCCTCACAGCCTCTCCCCAGTGCCAGCTGCTGTTGGAATTTCTCCACAGGACCTCCTGCATCCATCCCCACAACCCCTGTCCCGTCCCCTCAGTCCTCTTCCCCCATATCCCTTGCAGCCATACCCACAGCCTGTTCCAAAAGCCGTCCTGCTTTACCCAGGAATCTGTCCCCTTTGGCCGCTGTATTCTGTCCCCACAGCCCTTTCTCCTCTTTAGCCAGGGTTCTAACCCCTGCAGCCTTTCTGCTGCGTCCACTGTATTCTGTCCCTGCAGCCAGTGTGTCCTGTCAGCGCAGTACTCTAACCCTTGCAGCTGCTGCATAAATGACTGGGTCTCTGAGATAACACCATGAACTTCAGTCTCAGGTAAGTAATTAGCAGGGCTGCAAGTTTGGCGGTACGGGTCAGTAGTGCGTACCGGCAAGAAATTGCCAGCATGCCCGACCGCCATGCTTGCAGCCATTGCTGTGTGACGGGAGGCGAGCGCAGCGTGTGCCTCTCCTGCCCCTCAATGCTCAGTGAAGTGCGGTCTCTGGCGACGGCAGCGGCGTGAATCTCAAATAAGGCGCTGGTTCATTAGCCAATCAGAGCTTGCGGACCCGCAGCCTCATTTGAGATACACGCCGCCGGAGACCGGACTTCACTGAGCATTGAGGGGCAGGAGAGGCGTGCGCTGCGTTCTCCCCTAACACAGCAGCAGAAGCAACAACAGCAGCGGTAATTAGTGGAAAGGGTTTTCATGTGATTCTGGTGGGGGTAGCGAGTTTACTGTGCTGTGGGTAGTATTTGGGGGGGTTTCTTGCTAGTTGCGGGTGCTGCTAATGAGGGTGGGAGGGGGGCCAGTGTCTCTGGTTGTGGGTGCTACTGACGGTAGGAGGGGTCATGGGTTTTGCTGGGAGCCGCAGGCAAAAAGGACACAGCAGGGAGGAATATAAAAAGACCACATGTCACCCACTGCCTCCATCTTACCAACTTCCTTCCATTTCACCCACTATCTCCATGTCACCATCTGCCTCTCCCTGTTACCCCCGCTTCTCTATTGTCTCTGTCACCCACTGACTCCATATCACCCATTGCCTCCCCAGTTACCATTTCCTTGTGAGACCACACCCCTTTTTTGACACGCGCTGCAGGCGCGCCTGTCCCTTTTTAAAGTATGGGCGGGCAGAAATTTATAGTTTGCAGGGTGGCGCCGAACACCCTAGCACCGGCCCTGTTTACACACATACAAAGTTGCAGATCAAGCAATGTAACTTGGCGTGAGAAAAAGCTGCAGCCGCTACATTGTAGCACTTCAGATATAGATTCAGACCCATCTGCATACAAATGATGTACATCAGATTGATCAGTGTAATCTAGCAGAGTCGATTTCCGCTTCAAGTTTTTATAGCTGTGAATGAGATGCAGTATTTGAGCGACAAATATTGTCTGCGCAGTCAATCAGGATTTGGCTGTTTGGAGCAACTGTATGAGGACACATTTGTATGCTTGCTAATATTTTATTATCCACATGAATAAGTGGAATGAGGCGATTCACACTTCTTATGGTGAAGGTTCAGTCCTCTGCAAGTAGGGGTGAATCCATTTTCCTCCACTTTTCCTCCATTTGATGTAGTAGTTACACCTATAAAATGACTCTTGTCACCATGGGGGTCATTCCGAGTTGTTCGCACGCAAGCTGCTTTTAGCAGCATAGCACATGCTAAGCCGGCGCCTACTGGGAGTGAATCTTAGCTTCTTAAAATTGCGAACGAAAGATTCGCAATTTTGCGATAAGACATCTCTGTGCAGTTTCTGAGTAACTCGAGACTTACTCGGCATCTGCGATCAGTTCAGTGCTTGTCGTTCCTGGTTTGACGTCACAAACACACCCAGCGTTCGCCCAGACACTCCTCCGTTTCTCCAGCCACTCCCGCGTTTTTCCCAGAAACGGTAGCGTTTCTTCACACACTCCCATAAAACGGCCAGTTTCCGCCCAGAAACACCCACTTCCTGTCAATCACATTACGATCACCAGAACGAAGAAAAAACCGTGAGTAAAATTCCTAACTGCATAGCAAATTTATTTGGCGCAGTCGCAGTGCGGACATTGCGCATGCGCACTAAGCGGAAAATCGCTGCGATGCGAAGAAATTTATCGAGCGAACAACTCGGAATGACCCCCCATGATCTTCCCTTTCTGGAAAACTTATCATGTTAAGATTTTTTCTCTTTTTAATTAATAATGTGAAAGTGCTTGATCTAATCGTCTACACTTGAACTGTTTTTAAATGAAAACCAGAAAGCAGAGAAATATCACCAAATGCTACTGTGGGGTGCCGCAGGGAGAGAGGAGAGGGGAGAGGAGTGTGGGTACTAATTACCCAGGCCCAGGCCTGATGGAGGGGCCTGAATCTGTTACCACCCCCTGTTACCTGGCAACAGTAGCTGTGCTTAATGTATTGTTTTTCCTGTATTGTCTCTATGGAAGTGTAGCCATGCCTCCAGCAATTACTTCCCCACCCCTCAAAAAAAAAGTACATGGCCCTGGCCAGGTTCTCTACTGCCATGCCTGCTCACAGCAGACACACTGATGTTCCATAGAGCCTTGAGAGGTGAGAAATGGCTCTACAGTACACTTTACACTTGCCACCAAACACGGCTATGATTTGTATACTGGTGGTTAGAGTGAGCTCTGCTCATTTGTTCATAATCTCCCTGAACGTCCAGAAGACTTGCAAATTTCGGGAAGTCCTTAGAAACCCAGGCGCAACAGGCTGCTGTCTCGCATGTTGCCAACTTCCTAGGGAAATGGTTGTGACGGGTGGGTTAATAAGGCGATTCTCAGATAATTCTATCATCACTGCCCCTACCCTTCCGGAGGAGTGATTAAAGAGACGGAAACATGGCTTTGTGTGGTATAGTCTGCACCAAATTGTATAGTGATCATTAAACTGCTCTGCTTTGCATGCTTGCCACCAATGGACTCACTTTGGTAGGAATGCAGCTGAGAATGGTGTACATATGACAGTATGTGATGGGCATGTGGCTATATACAGTATAATGAATTGTGCTACATAATATGATATCCATGGGACTATATAATATTCTTAACAGCTGGGCCTGATATGCACAACATTTACTTTCAAGCCATACCATGCATGACATGTATTAAGTTCTCCACTGTGCCATGTGCTGTGCATTGCAGCAGTACTCAGGCAAAGTCAGCTGGATATGTGGAGATTCCAGGATCAGCCACCATGGTGTGAGCTTCTGAATAATGTACAGAAAAAAGTGCAATGCAGCAGCTTCCAGCAACATCTCCTGGTAACTATTTGGCACAAAAAGTTCACAAAAGTGCAGCCACCAGCCGGACCCCCTACCCCTTTCCTAAACAAGTATGGGTGCTGTGTGTCCAGGGACCAGTTCAATAAGCATTAGGGTTTCTGCAATGTTGGCAAGGGCTGTACACAGTGATCAGAGCCTACGCGATGTAACAGATGGTCTGTGCAATGATACCGGAAATATATGCTACTTGTCTGGAAGACCTGCACATTAAAAATGAAGTTTACTAATGGGGAGAGGTCACTGGCATCTTGTACATCAGGATGCCAACTGCATCCCATGGGGAGAATAGATTAAGCATGAGGTCCCATAAGAGATGATACATCTCTGTAGGATATCATTGCTAGCGCAGCAGTGAGAGGCATAGCCAGAAGTTTGTGAGCCCCAGAGCAACATTTAGAAGAAGCCCCTGTCCTTATGCATCTGGAGAAACAGCTCTCCACAGCATTTTGTGATTTTGTGCCCTAGATCCTTTTCTGAACCGTAGTAGTGGCCTAGCTTATTTTATGCCCCATTGTAGTACCCTAGTTTACATTATGTCACATTGTAGGGCTGCCAGTACACATTATGCAACATAGTACTGCAACTTCACATTATAGCATACAGTGCCCTCATTTCCCATTGTACCTCATTGCAGTGACCCGGTTCATATTATGTAACATTATATTATGCCCTTCATTTCATTTATACCACATTACAATGAGCAGGTCCAGGGGCATAACTAGGCTCCAAGGCCAAAGTCTGTAAGGGCCCCTATGTACCACCACCCAATGGAGATAAATATATGTAATTGTGACAGGGTATTAGCCCCTCTGAGCTCTGAGCCCCAAAGCTGCTGCACTCCCTGCACCTATGGTAGCTACACCCTTGACTGCAGTGTTTCTTGTACCATATTGCCATGAATCGTTTGCAAGACCTCATCATGACAGGCTCCTACCTGACCTCGGCTCACACTTCATGGAATTTACTTATTATTTTATATTTATATGGCTGCAAGAGTTATGTAGCGCCATACATGGGGACAAGAACAAACATCACATTATATTTATATATATATATATTAGTGATGAGCGGGTTCGGTTCCTCGGAATCCGAACCCCCCCGAACTTCACCCATTTTACACGGGTCCGAGGCAGACTCGGATCCTCCCGCCTTGCTCGGTTAACCCAAGCGCGCCCGAACGTCATCATCCCGCTGTCGGATTCTCGCAAGATTCGTATCCTATATAAGGAGCCGCGCGTCGCCGCCATTTTCACTCATGCATTGGAGAGGATAGGGAGAGGACGTGCAGCGTCCTCTCAGTTGTGTTCAGTGTGCTACAAATATCTGTGCTCAGTGTGCTGCAAGTATCTGTGCTCAGTGTGCTTGCAAATATCTGTGCTGAGTGTGTTGAAAATATCTACGTTCTCTGCCTGAAAAACGCTCCATATCTGTGCTGCATTGTAGTATAGGAGGACAGGACAGTGCAGAATTTTGCTGTCCAGTGACCACCTGTATTGCAGTATGGTACAGTAGTCCACTGCTCTACATACCTCTGTGTCGTCAAGTATACTATCCATTCATCCCTGTGGTGCATTTTAGTTGTTGTGCGGTGTATATATAGTAGGAGGACAGTGCATAATTTTGCTGACCACCAGTATATAATATATAGCAGTACGGTACAGTAGTCCACTGCTCTACCTACCTCTGTGTCGTCAAGTATACTATCCATCCATACCTGTGGTGCATTTTAGTTGTTGTGCGCAGTAGAAGGAGGACAGTGCATAATTTTGCTGACCACCAGTATATAATATATAGCAGTACGGTACAGTAGGCCACTGCTCTACCTACCTCTGAGTCGTCAAGTATACTATCCATCCATCCCTGTGGTGCATTTAAGTGGTGCGGTGTATATATAGTAGGAGGGCAGTGCATAATTTTGCTGACCGCCAGTATATAATATATAGCAGTACGATACAGTAGGCCACTGCTCTACCTACCTCTGTGTCGTCAAGTATACTATCCATCCATCCCTGTGCTGCATTTAAGTGGTGCGGTGTATATATAGTAGGAGGACAGTGCATAATTTTGCTGACCGCCAGTATATAATATATAGCAGTACGGTACAGTAGGCCACTGCTCTACCTACCTCTGTGTCGTCAAGTATACTATTCATCCATACCTGTGGTGCATTTTAGTTGTTGTGCGGTGTATATATAGTAGGAGGAGAGTGCATTATTTTGCTGACCACCAGTATATAATATATAGCAGTACGGTACAGTAGGCCACTGCTCTACCTACCTCTGTGTCGTCAAGTATACTATCCATCCATCCCTGTGGTGCATTTAAGTGGTGCAGTGTATATATAGTAGGAGGACAGTGCATAATTTTGCTGACCACCAGTATATAATATATAGCAGTACGGTACAGTAGGCCACTGCTCTACCTACCTCTGTGTAGTCAAGTATACTATCCATCCATCCCTGTGGTGCATTTAAGTGGTGCGGTGTATATATAGTAGGAGGACAGTGCATCATTTTGCTGACCACCAGTATATTATATATAGCAGTATGGTACAGTAGTCCACTGCTCTACCTACCTCTGTGTCGTCAAGTATACTATCCATCCATACCTGTGGTGCATTTTAGTTGTTGTGCGGTGTATATATAGTAGGAGGACAGTGCATAATTTTGCTGACCACCAGTATATAATATATAGCAGTACGGTACAGTAGGCCACTGCTCTACCTACCTCTGTGTCGTCAAGTATACTATTCATCCATACCTGTGGTGCATTTTAGTTGTTGTGCGGTGTATATATAGTAGGAGGAGAGTGCATTATTTTGCTGACCACCAGTATATAATATATAGCAGTACGGTACAGTAGGCCACTGCTCTACCTACCTCTGTGTCGTCAAGTATACTATCCATCCATCCCTGTGGTGCATTTAAGTGGTGCAGTGTATATATAGTAGGAGGACAGTGCATAATTTTGCTGACCACCAGTATATAATATATAGCAGTACGGTACAGTAGGCCACTGCTCTACCTACCTCTGTGTAGTCAAGTATACTATCCATCCATCCCTGTGGTGCATTTAAGTGGTGCGGTGTATATATAGTAGGAGGACAGTGCATCATTTTGCTGACCACCAGTATATTATATATAGCAGTACGGTACAGTAGTCCACTGCTCTACCTACCTCTGTGTCGTCAAGTATACTATCCATCCATACCTGTGGTGCATTTTAGTTGTTGTGCGGTGTATATATAGTAGGAGGACAGTGCATAATTTTGCTGACCACCAGTATATAATATATAGCAGTACGGTACAGTAGGCCACTGCTCTACCTACCTCTGTGTCGTCAAGTATACTATCGATCCATCCCTGTGGTGCATTTAAGTGGTGCAGTGTATATATAGTAGGAGGACAGTGCATAATTTTGCTGACCACCAGTATATAATATATAGCAGTACGGTACAGTAGGCCACTGCTCTACCTACCTCTGTGTCGTCAAGTATACTATCGATCCATCCCTGTGGTGCATTTAAGTGGTGCAGTGTATATATAGTAGGAGGACAGTGCATAATTTTGCTGACCACCAGTATATAATATATAGCAGTACGGTACAGTAGGCCACTGCTCTACCTACCTCTGTGTCGTCAAGTATACTATCCATCCATCCCTGTGCTGCATTTAAGTGGTGCGGTGTATATATAGTAGGAGGGCAGTGCATAATTTTGCTGACCGCCAGTATATAATATATAGCAGTACGGTACAGTATGCCACTGCTCTACCTACCTCTGTGTCGTCAAGTATACTATCCATCCATCCCTGTGGTGCATTTAAGTGGTGCGGTGTATATATAGTAGGAGGACAATGCATAATTTTGCTGACCGCCAGTATATAATATATAGCAGTACGGTACAGTAGGCCACTGCTCTACCTACCTCTGTGTCATCAAGTATACTATCCATCCATCCCTGTGGTGCATTTAAGTGGTGCGGTGTATATATAGTAGGAGGGCAGTGCATAATTTTGCTGACCGCCAGTATATAATATATAGCAGTACGGTACAGTAGGCCACTGCTCTACCTACCTCTGTGTCATCAAGTATACTATCCATCCATAATTGTGGTGCATTTTAGTTGTCGTGCGCAGTATATATAGTAGTAGGCCATTGCTATTGATATATTACTGGCATATAATTCCACACATGAAAAAATGGAGAACAAAAATGTGGAGGGTAAAATAGGGAAAGATCAAGATCCACTTCCACTTCATGCTGAAGCTGCTGCCACTAGTCATGGCCGAGATGATGAAATGCCATCAACGTCGTCTGCCAAGGCCGATGCCCAATGTGATAGTAGAGAGCATGTAAAATACAAAAATCAAAATTTCAGTAAAATGACCCACAAATCAAAATTAAAAGCGTCTGATGAGAAGCGTAAACTTGCCAATATGCCATTTACGACACGGAGTGGCAAGGAACGGCTGAGGCCCTGTCCTATGTTCATGGCTAGTGGTTCAGCTTCACATGAGGATGGAAGCACTCATCCTCCTGCTAGAAAACTTAAAAGAGTTAAGATGGCAAAAGCACAGCAAAGAACTGTGCGTTCTTCTAAATCACAAATCCCCAAGGAGAGTCCAACTTGGTCGGGTGCGATGCCTGACCTTCCCAACACTGGACGGGAAGAGGTGGCACCTTACACCATTTGCACGCCCCCTGCAAGTGCTGGAAGGAGCACCCGCAGTCCAGTTCCTGATAGTCAAATTGAAGATGTCACTGTTGAAGTACACCAGGATGAGGATATGGGTGTTGCTGGCGCTGGGGAGGAAATTGACAAGGAGGATTCTGATGGTGAGGTGGTTTGTTTAAGTCAGGCACCTGGGGAGACACCTGTTGTCCGTGGGACGAATATGGCCATTGACATGCCTGGTCAAATTACAAAAAAAATCACCTCTTCGGTGTGGAATTATTTCAACAGAAATGCGGACAACTGGTGTCAAGCCATGTGTTGCCTTTGTCAAGCTGTAATAAGTAGGGGTAAGGACGTTAACCACCTAGGAACATCCTCCCTTATACGTCAACTGGAGCGCATTCATCACAAGTCATTGACAAGTTCAAAAACTTTGGGTGACAGCGGAAGCAGTACACTGACAACTAAATCCCTTCCTCTTGTAACCAAGCTCCTGCAAACCACACCACCAACTCCCTCAGTGTCAATTTCCTCCTTACACAGGAAAGCCAATAGTCCTGCAGGCCATGTCACTGTCAAGTCTGACGAGTCCTCTCCTGCCTGGGATTCCTCCGATACATCCTTGTGTGTAACGCCTACTGCTGCTGGCGCTGCTGTTGTTGCTGCTGGGAGTCAATCGTCATCCCAGAGGGGAAGTCGGAAGACCACTTGTACTACTTCCAGTAAGCAATTGACTGTCCAACAGTCCTTTGCGAGGAAGATGAAATATCACAGCAGTCATCCTGCTGCAAAGCGGATAACTCAGGCCTTGGCAGCCTGGGTGGTGAAAAAAGTGTTTCCGGTATCCACCGTTAAGTCACAGGGAACTAAAGAATTGCTTGAGGTACTGTGTCCCCGGTACCAAATACCATCTAGGTTCCACTTCTCTAGGCAGGCGATACCGAAAATGTACACAGACGTCAGAAAAAGAGTCACCAGTATCCTAAAAAATGCAGTTGTACCCAATGTCCACTTAACCACGGACATGTGGACAAGTGGAGCAGGGCAGACTCAGGACTATATGACTGTGACAGCCCACTGGGTAGATATATTGCCTCCCGCAGCAAGAACAGCAGCGGCGGAACCAATAGAAGCATCTCGCAAACGCCAACTCGTTCCTAGGCAGGCTACGCTTTGTATCACCGCTTTCCAGAAGAGGCACACAGCTGACAACCTCTTACGGAAACTGAGGAACATCATCGCAGAATGGCTTACCCCAATTGGACTCTCCTGGGGATTTGTGACATCGGACAACGCCACCAATATTGTGCGTGCATTACATCTGGGCAAATTCCAGCACGTCCCATGTTTTGCACATACATTGAATTTGGTGGTGCAGAATTATTTGAAAAATGACAGGGGCATGCAAGAGATGCTGTCTGTGGCCCGAAGAATTGCAGGCCACTTTCGGCATTCAGCCACCGCGTGCCGAAGACTGGAGCACCAGCAAACACTCTGTTAGGATCTCCTGCTCTGTGCTGCCACGTCGCCATGGCAACCGGGAGGTAAGTGTTAGCGAAGTAACCTGAGCGCAGCTGATACTCCGGTCCGGGTTTTAACTGTGTAGTGGTTACAGGCTCTGTGCACGGCAGGGAATCCGGTGCTGGTTTTGTGCTCACAGTCTGTGAGATCTGAGTGGGGCGTGGACAGCACCTGCTATATAAACCATCCTCTCAGGCTAGGCAAATGCTGCTGAATCTTTGTTTGTTAGTCAGTTCCAGAGAGTTAGCTAGTACTGTGTGACTTTGTATTTACTTGTTGCTTACTGCGAATAGGCCTTGGGATTCGGTACTTCATTCTGCCAATCCGGACCTAGCAGTAAGACTGGAGTCAGTTGTTTGACCTGCTGGGGTTCTTTTGCTATTCTGTGAACCCAGCAGGTTTGCGGCTGTACTCTCAGACCTGCTTGCTTAATCCTCCCTCACTGTGCAGGGCGTCCAGGTGTCAGTTTAGTGGCAGTAAGCTGAACCTGTGCCCTGCAAGTGGGGGTTAGGATTGTGGATACTCTCCTTGTGTCTATATTTCTATCTCTGACCAAGGAGTTTATTCCCACACCCGTTGGTAACCCTTTGGGTTTTTCTCTGTTGCTCTTAGCAACATCATTTCTGGTGCTCCACATGTTAAATCACTACACCTCGCTTCATTGTCCGCTCTATTCCATCTGAGCATTCCTGACACTAGGGAGACACCCAATTCCTGAGGCTTTGGGCTTCTCCGTTCACTTTGTGTTTATTAGTTATTCCTTCACCTCCTGTGTATGTTATGTTATACTGTCTGTGAATTCGTTTGCTTCGCTTCCCTCTCTGTTCATACACCGGTATACTCCTGTTAGCACTGGTGTGCGTAACATATTCAGCAGCCCTACTCCTGTTGAAATTTTGTGGGAATATGGAGCATACCCCTCAAAATACTTTGTAACAGGTGGTCGATCAGGTGCAGGTCCTGACTCGACAATTTAATGAGATGTCCATTAAAATGAACACCCCGCAGGCCGCTAGCGGAGCTCCCGCAGCAGCAGTGGCAAGTTCAGGGGTTAAGGAGCCGAAAGTAAATCTCCCGGATCGTTTTTCTGGAGATCGCTCGCAGTTCTTTTGTTTCAAGGAGAGCTGTAAGCTATATTTCAGGCTTAGGCCCCAGTCTTCTGGGTCGGAGATTCAGCGGGTGGGCATGGTGATTTCCTTGCTACAAGGAGACCCACAGGTCTGGGCATATGGGTTACAGCCTGACTGTCCGTCGCTTAAAAGTGTTGATGCTTTTTTTACGGCACTGGGTATTTTGTATGATGACCCTGACAAGATGGCTTCAGCCGAGGCTCAGACTACGGTTCTTAAGCAAGGGCGACGGCCAGCTGAGGTTTATAGTACGGAGTTTCGGAGGTTGGCTCATGATACCCAGTGGAATGACCCAGCCCTGAGAAACCAGTACCGAAGGGGCCTTTCTGACCAGATAAAGGACCAACTGGTACAATATCCCTCGCCTGATAGCTTAGATCAGCTCATGCAGTTATCCATCCGGGTGGATAGACGGCTGAGAGAGCGTAGGCTTGAAAGGGAGACCGCAGTTTCCTTTTTTCCCAAGGGAACCTCAGACTCTGAGGAATATTCCGAGGAGCCTATGCAGATTGGGGCTACCCGCCTCTCCTCGCGTGAGAAGACGCGGAGGAGACAGCAGGGTTTGTGTTTGTACTTTGGGAATAAAGGTCATGTTGTAGTATCATGCCCAGAAAAAACGGAAAACTTCAGGGCCTGAGGGTGATGGGAAATATCCTGTCAGGCCAGAAGTCAGAATTTCCCAAAAAGACTTTTCTCATTCTGGTGACTTTGGAGATCCGCGGTCAAAATGTCAAGACTGAGGCCTTTGTTGACAGTGGGGCCGATGGGGTTTTCATGGACCGTCAATTCGCCCTGGAACACTCTGTTCCCTCAGTACCTTTGGCATCAGAGATTGAGATCTGTGGGTTAAACGGGGAACCATTGTCCCAGGGTAAAATTACCTCCTGCACCAGCCAAATTCCTTTGTTTATTGGAGCCACACACTCTGAAAAATTGTCTTTTTATGTGACTGTCTGTTCTTTTGCCCCATTGGTTTTGGGGTTACCCTGGTTAAGGGCCCATAACCCTCAATTTGACAAGGTCTCTGGGGAGATTCTTAGTTGGGGTAGTGATTGTTTCAGGAGTTGCTTGAGCCTTCCAGTCAGGCTCTCGCAGCTAAGTTTGCCAGGATTGCCAGGATGTTATGCAGATTTCTCTGACGTCCTAGTGGATGCTGGGAACTCCGTAAGGACCATGGGGAATAGCGGCTCCGCAGGAGACTTGGCACAAAAGTAAAAGCTTTATGACTAGCTGGTGTGCACTGGCTCCTCCCCCTATGACCCTCCTCCAAGCCTCAGTTAGATTTTTGTGCCCGGCCGAGAAGGGTGCATGCTAGGTAGCTCTCCTGAGCTGCTTAGAGTAAAAGTTTAAATAGGTTTTTTATTTTCAGTGAGACCTGCTGGCAACAGGCTCACTGCATCGTGGGACTAAGGGGAGAAGAAGCGAACTCACCTGCATGCAGAGTGGATTGGGCTTCTTGGCTACTGGACATTAGCTCCAGAGGGACGATCACAGGCTCAGCTTGGATGGGTCCCGGAGCCGCGCCGCCGGCCCCCTTACAGAGCCAGAAGAGCGAAGAGGTCCGGAAAAATCGGCGGCAGAAGACGTTCCTGTCTTCAATAAGGTAGCGCACAGCACTGCAGCTGTGCGCCATTGCTCTCAGCACACTTCACACTCCGGTCACTGAGGGTGCAGGGCGCTGGGGGGGAGCGCCCTGAGACGCAATAAAACACGTTTTAAACCTTATATGGCTAAAGAAATGCATCACATATAGCTCCTGGGCTATATGGATGCATTTAACCCCTGCCAGTTTTCCTAAAAAAAGCGGGAGAAAAGGCCGCCGAAAAGGGGGCGGAGCCTATCTCCTCAGCACACAAGCGCCATTTTCCCTCACAGCTCCGCTGGAAGGACGGCTCCCTGACTCTCCCCTGCAGTCCTGCTACAGAATCAGGGTAAAACAAGAGAGGGGGGGCACTAATTGGCAGATAATACAAATACAGCAGCTATAGAAGGGAGAAACACTTATATAAGGTTATCCCTGTATATATATAGCGCTCTGGTGTGTGCTGGCAAACTCTCCCTCTGTCTCCCCAAAGGGCTCGTGGGGTCCTGTCCTCTATCAGAGCATTCCCTGTGTGTGTGCTGTGTGTCGGTACGATTGTGTCGACATGTATGAGGAGGAAAATGATGTGGAGGCGGAGCAATTGCCTGTAATAGTGATGTCACCCCCTAGGGAGTCGACACCTGACTGGATGGTCGTATGGAAGGAATTACGTGACAGTGTCAGCACTTTGCAAAAAACTGTTGACGACATGAGACAGCCGGCAAATCAGTTAGTGCCTGTCCAGGCGTCTCAAACACCGTCAGGGGCTCTAAAGCGCCCGTTACCTCAGATGGTCGACACAGACCCAGACACGGATACTGACTCCAGCGTCGACGGTGACGAGACAAACGTAATGTCCAGTAGGGCCACACGTTACATGATCACGGCAATGAAGGAGGCTTTGAACATTTCTGATACTACAAGTACCACAAAAAGGGGTATTATGTGGGGTGTGAAAAAACTACCCATAGTTTTTCCTGAATCAGATGAATTAAATGAGGTGTGTGACAAAGCGTGGGTTTCCCCCGATAAAAAACTGCTGATTTCTAATAAATTATTGGCATTATACCCTTTCCCGCCAGAGGTTAGGGCGCGTTGGGAAACACCCCCTAGGGTAGATAAGGCGCTCACACGCTTATCAAAACAAGTGGCGTTGCCGTCTCCTGATACGGCCGGCCTCAAGGAACCAGCTGATAGAAAGCTGGAAAATATCCTAAAGGGTATATACACACATACTGGTGTTATACTACGACCAGCAATCGCCTCAGCCTGGATGTGCAGCGCTGGAGTGGCTTGGTCGGATTCCCTGACTGAAAATATTGATACCCTGGATAGGGACAGTATATTATTGACTATAGAGCATTTAAAGGATGCATTACTATATATGCGAGATGCACAGAGGGATATTTGCACCCTGGCATCAAGAGTAAGTGCGCTGTCCATTTCTGCCAGAAGAAGTTTATGGACACGACAGTGGTCAGGTGATGCGGATTCCAAACGGCATATGGAAGTTTTGCCGTATAAAGGGGAGGAGTTATTTGGGGTCGGTCTATCGGACCTGGTGGCCACGGCGACGGCTGGGAAATCCACCTTTTTACCCCAGGTCACCTCTCAGCAGAAAAAGACACCGTCTTTTCAAACTCAGTCCTTTCGTCCCCATAAGGGCAAGCGGGCAAAAGGCCACTCATTTCTGCCCCGGGGCAGAGGAAGGGGAAAAAGACTGCAGCAGGCAGCCTCTTCCCAGGATCAGAAGCCCTCCCCCGCTTCTGCCAAGTCTTCAGCATGACGCTGGGGCTTTACAAGCGGACTCAGGCACGGTGGGGGCCCGTCTCAAAAATGTCAACGCGCAGTGGGCTCACTCGCAAGTGGACCCCTGGATCCTGCAGGTAGTATCACAGGGGTGCAAATTGGAATTCGAGACGTCTCCCCCTCGCCGGTTCCTGAAGTCTGCTCTACCAACGTCTCCCTCCGACAGGGAGGCAGTATTGGAAGCTATTCACAAGCTGTATTCCCAGCAGGTGATAATCAAGGTACCCCTCCTACAACAGGGAAAGGGGTATTACTCCACGCTGTTTGTGGTACCGAAGCCGGACGGCTCGGTGATACCGATTTTAAATCTGAAATCATTGAACACTTACATAAAAAGGTTCAAATTCAAGATGGAGTCACTCAGAGCAGTGATAGCGAACCTGGAAGAAAGGGACTATATGGTGTCTCTGGACATCAAAGATGCTTATCTCCATGTCCCAATCTACCCTTCTCACCAAGGGTACCTCAGGTTTGTGGTACAAAACTGTCATTATCAGTTTCAGACGGTGCCGTTTGGATTGTCCACGGCACCACGGGTCTTTACCAAGGTAATGGCCGAAATGATGATTCTTCTTCGAAGAAAAGGCGTCTTAATTATCCCTTACTTGGACGATCTCCTGATAAGGGCAAGGTCCAGGGAACAGTTAGAGGTCGGAGTAGCACTATCTCAGGTAGTGCTACGTCAGCACGGGTGGATTCTAAATATTCCAAAATCGCAGCTGATTCCAACAACACGTCTACTGTTCCTAGGGATGATTCTGGACACAGTCCAGAAAAAGGTGTTTCTCCCGGAGGAGAAGGCCAGGGAGTTATCCGAGCTAGTCAGGAACCTCCTGAAACCAGGACAAGTGTCAGTGCATCAATGCACAAGGGTCCTGGGAAAGATGGTGGCTTCTTACGAAGCGATTCCATTCGGAAGATTCCATGCAAGAACTTTTCAGTGGGATCTGCTGGACAAATGGTCCGGATCGCATCTTCAGATGCATCAGCGGATAACCCTATCTCCAAGGACAAGGGTGTCTCTCCTGTGGTGGTTGCAGAGTGCTCATCTTCTAGAGGGCCGCAGATTCGGCATTCAGGACTGGATTCTGGTGACCACGGATGCCAGCCTGAGAGGCTGGGGAGCAGTCACACAGGGAAGAAATTTCCAGGGCTTGTGGTCAAGCATGGAAACGTCTCTTCACATAAATATCCTGGAACTAAGGGCAATTTACAATGCCCTAAGTCAAGCAAGGCCTCTGCTTCAGGGTCAGTCGGTATTGATCCAATCGGACAACATCACGGCAGTCGCCCACGTAAACAGACAGGGCGGCACAAGAAGCAGGAGGGCAATGGCAGAAGCTGCAAGAATTCTTCGCTGGGCGGAAAATTATGTGACAGCACTGTCAGCGGTGTTCATTCCGGGAGTGGACAACTGGGAAGCAGACTTCCTCAGCAGACACGACCTCCACCCGGGGGAGTGGGGACTTCACCCAGAAGTCTTCCACGTGATTGTAAACCGTTGGGAAAAACCAAAGGTGGACATGATGGCGTCTCGTCTCAACAAGAAACTAGACAGATATTGCGCCAGGTCAAGGGACCCTCAGGCGATAGCGGTGGACGCTCTGGTAACACCGTGGGTGTACCAGTCAGTGTATGTGTTCCCTCCTCTGCCTCTCATACCCAAAGTATTGAGAATCATAAGAAGGAGAGGAGTAAGAACTATACTCGTGGCTCCGGATTGGCCAAGGAGGA
The DNA here is from genome assembly GCF_028390025.1 of Pseudophryne corroboree. Lineage (NCBI taxonomy): Eukaryota > Metazoa > Chordata > Amphibia > Anura > Myobatrachidae > Pseudophryne > Pseudophryne corroboree. Next base: position 220,692,924 of record NC_086448.1, on the reverse strand, counting down.
CTTGGTACCCGGAACTTCAAGAGATGCTCACGGAGGACCCATGGCCTCTACCTCTAAGAAAGGACCTGCTCCAGCAGGGACCTTGTCTGTTCCAAGACTTACCGCTGCTGCGTTTGACGGCATGGAGGTTGAACGCCGGATCCTGAAGGAAAAAAGCATTCCAGATGAAGTCATCCCTACCCTGATCAAGGCCAGGAAGGATGTAACCGCAAAACATTATCACCGCATTTGGCGAAAATATGTTGCGTGGTGTGAGGCCAAGAAGGCCCCTACAGAGGAATTTCAACTGGGTCGTTTCCTGCATTTCCAGCAAACAGGACTATCTATGGGCCTAAAATTAGGGTCCATTAAGGTTCAAATTTCGGCCCTGTCAATATTCTTCCAAAAAGAACTGGCTTCAGTGCCTGAAGTTCAGACGTTTGTCAAAGGGGTACTGCATATACAGCCTCCTTTTGTGCCTCCAGTGGCACCTTGGGATCTCAATGTAGTGTTGAGTCTCCTAAAGTCACATTGGTTTGAACCACTCACCACTGTGGAATTAAAATATCTCACATGGAAAGTGGTCATGCTGTTAGCCCTGGCTTCAGCCAGGCGTGTCTCAGAATTGGCGGCTTTATCATATAAAAGCCCTTACCTAATTTTTCATTCAGACAGGGCAGAACTGAGGGCTCGCCCTCAATTTCTCCCTAAGGTGGTTTCAGCGTTTCACATGAACCAGCCTATTGTGGTGCCTGCGGCTACTAGGGACTTGGAGGACTCCAAGTTGCTGGACGTAGTCAGGGCCCTGAAAATATATGTTTCCAGGACGGCTGGAGTCAGAAAATCTGACTCGCTGTTTATCCTGTATGCACCCAACAAGCTGGGTGCTCCTGCTTCTAAGCAGACGATTGCTCGTTGGAATGGTAGTACGATTCAGCTTGCACATTCTGTGGCAGGCCTGCCACAGCCAAAATCTGTAAAAGCCCATTCCACAAGGAAGGTGGGCTCATCTTGGGCGGCTGCCCGAGGGGTCTCGGCTTTACAACTTTGCCGAGCAGCTACTTGGTCAGGGGCAAACACGTTTGCTAAATTTTACAAATTCGATACCCTGGCTGAGGAGGACCTGGAGGTCTCTCATTCGGTGCTGCAGAGTCATCCGCACTCTCCCGCCCGTTTGGGAGCTTTGGTATAATCCCCATGGTCCTTACGGAGTTCCCAGCATCCACTAGGACGTCAGAGAAAAAAAGAATTTACTTACCGATAATTCTATTTCTCATAGTCCGTAGTGGATGCTGGGCGCCCATCCCAAGTGCGGATTGTCTGCAATACTTGTATATAGTTATTGTTACAAAAATCGGGTTGTTTATTGTTGTGAGCCATCTTTTCAGAGGCTCCTACGTTTATCATACTGTTAACTTGGTTCAGATCACAAGTTGTACGGTGTGATTGGTGTGGCTGGTATGAGTCTTACCCGGGATTCAAGATCCTTCCTTATTATGTACGCTCGTCCGGGCACAGTATCCTAACTGAGGCTTGGAGGAGGGTCATAGGGGGAGGAGCCAGTGCACACCAGCTAGTCATAAAGCTTTTACTTTTGTGCCCAGTCTCCTGCGGAGCCGCTATTCCCCATGGTCCTTACGGAGTTCCCAGCATCCACTACGGACTATGAGAAATAGAATTATCGGTAAGTAAATTCTTATTTTTGCGGATGTGTTGTCCAAAAAAGTTGCGGAGGTACTACCTCCCCATCGCCCCTATGACTGTGCCATTGATTTGTTGCCAGATGCTAAGCTTCCCAAGAGCAGGTTGTACTCCCTGTCACGTCCTGAGACTCAGGCTATGGCAGAGTACATTCAGGAGAACTTGGCTAAGGGATTTATCAGACCCTCACAGTCCCCAGTTGGGTCGGGGTTCATCTTCGTGGGTAAAAAGGACGGTTCGTTGCGACCCTGCATCGACTTCAGGGAATTGAACCGTATCACGATTAAAAACTCGTACCCGCTGCCTCTCATTTCGGTTTTGTTTGACCAGCTTCGTACTACCACCATTTTTTCTAAGATTGACCTACGCGGTGCTTACAATCTAATCCGAATAAGAGAGGGGGATGAATGGAAGACTGCCTTTAATACCCACTCAGGGCATTATGAATATTTGGTGATGCCTTTTGGGCTCTCTAATGCCCCGGCAGTCTTCCAGGAATTCATGAACGATGTGCTCAGGGAATATTTGGATAGATTCTTAGTTGTTTATCTAGATGACATCCTAATCTTCTCTCATTCCCTGGAGGAACATCGGAAGCATGTACGCTTAGTCCTCCAGAAACTCAGAGACCACCAGCTTGGGGCGAAGCTGGAGAAGTGCGAGTTTGAAGTCCAGCAAATCGCATTTCTAGGGTATATTATCTCCTCAGAAGGTTTCCAAATGGAGGGTTCTAAGGTGCAGGCAGTCCTGGATTGGGTGCAGCCCACTAGTTTGAAGGCGCTTCAGCGTTTTCTGGGCTTTGCGAATTTTTATAGACGGTTTATCGCTGGATTTTCGTCTATAGTGGCCCCCTTGGTGGCACTCACTAAGAAAGGGGCGGATGTTGCTCACTGGTCTTGTGAGGCCAAAGCGGCCTTTGTCCATCTCAAAAGGGCATTTGTCTCAGCCAAGGTGCAGCGACACCCAGATCCAGAGCGTCCTTTTGTGATAGAAGTGGATGCCTCTGAGATAGGTATTGGGGCAGTGCTCTCTCAGATGGGGGTGTCTGATAATCGCCTTCATCCCTGTGCTTACTTTTCCCGTAAATTTTCATCTGCCGAGATGAATTATGATGTGGGTAACCGGGAATTGTTGGCTATAAAGGATGCACTCGGGGAGTGGAGACACTGGCTTGAGGGGGCTAAGTTTGTGGTCTCAATTCTCACCGACCATAAGAATCTGGCATATTTAGAGTCAGCGAAGCGGCTCAATGCCAGGCAGGCACGATGGGCTTTGTTTTTTGCTCGCTTTCATTTTTTGATAACATATCGCCCTGGGTCAAAAAACATCAAGGCTGATGCGCTCTCGCTGAGTTTTGCTCCAGTTCAAGAGACCACCGAGGAGCCATTGTCCATTGTGTCCCCATCATGTATAAAAGTGGGCATTACCCAGGACCTCTTGTCATTAGTCCTTAGAGCACAGGAGCAGGCTCCTCCAGACCTTCCGGTAGGTCTCTTGTTTGTGCCTCCTAGGTTAAGACAGCGAGTGTTCCTGGAATTCCATGCCAAGAGGTCGGCAGGGCATCCGGGTATTGCCAGAACTCGGGAGTTGCTGTCTAGGGTGGTGTGGTGGCCCTCGGTGGCTAGGGATGTGGATCAGTGGGTTCGGGCATGTGACGTTTGTGCCCGAAATAAAACTCCTAGAGGGGTTCCTGTCGGCCCATTACATTCACTCTCTATTCCGTCTAAGCCATGGACCCACATTTCCATGGATTTTGTGGTGGACTTGCCCAAATCCTCGGGGATGACAGCCATTTGGGTTGTCATTGACAGGTTTTCGAAGATGGCGCATTTCGTTCCACTGGTTGGGTTGCCATCGGCCAGACGCCTGTCTGAGTTATTTATGCAGCATGTTGTGCGCCTCCACGGGTTGCCACTTGATGTGGTCTTTGACCGTGGATCCCAGTTTGTGGCCAAATTCTGGAGGGCATTTTGTTCTGATCTCCAGATTTCTGTGAGCTTGTCGTCAGGCTACCATCCACAGTCTAATGGGCAGACTGAGAGGGTGAACCAGTCCTTGGAGCAGTTCCTCAGGTGTTATGTCTCCAAGTGTCATACTGACTGGGTTGCTCATCTGTCCATGGCGGAGTTTGCCTATAACAACGCGGCTCACTCTGCTACAGGTATCTCTCCCTTCCTTTGTGTGTATGGGCATCATCCTAAGGCCAATTCTTTTGACCCCCTGGATTCCACGCCTGGTGGTTCCTCTGTTGTTTCGGTCCTTAGGGGTATTTGGAGGAAAGTGAAGAAAGCCCTTGTGTCTGTGTCATTAGTGACCAAAAGGGTTTTTGATAAGCGGAGAAGACCCTGCAGCTTCAAATTAGGAGACTTCGTCTGGTTGTCCACCAAGAATTTGAAGTTGAGACAGCCATCTCATAAGTTAGGCCCCCGGTTCATCGGCCCTTATAAGATCACCAGGGTTATCAATCCGGTGGCATTTCAGTTAGATCTGCCCCGTTCATTGGGTATCAATAAAACATTTCATTGTTCCCTTTTAAAACTGGCGGTTAGTAATCCTTCTTCCAGTGGAAGACCTTCTCCTCTTCTGATACGGGGTCAGAGGGAGTTTGTGGTTGAAAGGGTTCTTGACTCCAAGATGGTTCGGGGTCGGCTGTCATTTTTGGTGCACTGGAAGGGGTATGGCCCGGAGGAGCGGTCGTGGGTGCGCAGTTGTGATCTTCATGCCCCCAGACTGATACGCTCTTTCTTCTCGCAGTTCCCCGATAAACCCGGTGGTAGGGGTTCTTTGACCCCTCGTCAGAGGGGGGGTACTGTTAGGATTTCCTGCTCTGTGCTGCCACGTCGCCATGGCAACCGGGAGGCAAGTGTTAGCGAAGTAACCTGAGCGCAGCTGATACTTCGGTCCGGGTTTTTACTGTGTAGTGGTTACAGGCTCTGTGCACGGCAGGGAATCCGGCGCTGGTTTTGTGCTCACAGTCTGTGAGGTCTGAGTGGGGCGTGGACAGCACCTGCTATATAAACCATCCTCTCAGGCTAGGCAAATGCTGCTGAATCTTTGTTTGTTAGTCAGTTCCAGAGAGTTAGCTAGTACTGTGTGACTTTGTATTTACTTGTTGCTTACTGCGAATAGGCCTTGGGATTCGGTACTTCATTCTGCCAATCCGGACCTAGCAGTAAGACTGGAGTCAGTTGTTTGACCTGCTGGGGTTCTTTTGCTATTCTGTGAACCCAGCAGGTTTGCGGCTGTACTCTCAGACCTGCTTGCTTAATCCTCCCACACTGTGCAGGGCGTCCAGGTGTCAGTTTAGTGGCAGTAAGCTGAACCTGTGCCCTGCAAGTGGGGGTTAGGATTGTGGATACTCTCCTTGTGTCTATATTTCTATCTCTGACCAAGGAGTTTATTCCCACACCCGTTGGTAACCCTTTGGGGTTTTTTCTGTTGCTCTTAGCAACATCATTTCAGGTGCTCCACATTTTAAATCACTACACCTCGCTTCATTGTCCGCTCTATTCCATCTGAGCATTCCTGACACTAGGGAGACACCCAATTCCTGAGCCTTTGGGCTTCTCCGTTCATTTTGTGTTTATTAGTTATTCCATCACCTCCTGTGTATGTTATGTTATACTGTCTGTGAGTTCGTTTGCTTCGCTTCCCTCTCTGTTCATACACCGGTATACTCCTGTTAGCACTGGTGTGCGTAACACACTCCTGAACCTGCCCTGCCATCATCTGAAGCAAGAGGTGGTAACGAGGTGGAATTCAACCCTCTATATGCTTCAGAGGATGGAGGAGCAGCAAAAGGCCATTCAAGCCTATACAGCTAACTACGATATAGGCAAATGAGGGGGAATGCACCTGACTCAAGCGCAGTGGAGAATGATTTCAACGTTGTGCAAGGTTCTGCAACCCTTTGAACTTGCCACACATGAAGTCAGTTCAGACACTGCCAGCCTGAGTCAGGTCATTCCCCTCATCAGGCTTTTGCAGAAGAAGCTGGAGAGATTGAAGGAGGAGCAAATACACAGCGATTCCGCTAGGCATGTGGGACTTGTGGATGGAGCCCTTAATTCGCTTAACCAGGATTCATGGGTGGTCAATCTGTTGAAATCAGAGCACTACATTTTGGCCACCGTGCTCGATCCTAGATTTAAAACCTACGTTGTATCTCTCTTTCCGGCAGACACAAGTCTGCAGAGGTTCAAAGACCTGCTGGTGAGAAAATTGTCAAGTCAAGCGGAACGTGACCCGTCATCAGTCTGGAGCGAGTGCTGACATCTGGTCCGGACTGAAGGACCTGCCAACGATTACTGACATGTCGCCTACTGTCACTGCATATGATTCTGTCACCATTGAAAGAATGGTGGAGGATTATATGAGTGACTGCATCCAAGTAGGCACGTCAGACAGTCCGTACGTATACTGGCAGGAAAAAGAGGCAATTTGGAGGCCCTTGCACAAACTGGCTTTATTTTACCTAAGTTGCCCCCTCCAGTGTGTACTCCGAAAGAGTTTTTAGTGCAGCCGCTCACCTTGTCAGCAACCGGCGTACGAGGTTACTTCCAGAAAATGTGGAGAAGATGATGTTCATCAAAATGAATTATAATCAATTCCTCCGTGGAGACATTCACCAGCAATTGCCTCCAGAAAGTACACAGGGACCTGAGATGGTGGATTCCAGTGGGGACGAATTAATCTGTGAGGAGGGGGATGTACACAGTGAAAGGGGTGAGGAATCGGAGGATGATGAGGAGGTGGACATCCTGCCTCTGTAGAGCCAGTTTGTGCAAGAAGAGATTGATTGCTTCTTTTTTGGTGGGGGCCCAAACCAACCAGTCATTTCAGTCACAGTCGTGTGGCAGACCCTGTCGCTGAAATGATGGGTTTGTTAAACTGTGCATGTCCTGTTTATACAACATAAGGGTGGGTGGGAGGGCCCAAGGACAATTCCATCTTGCACCTCTTTTTTCTTTCATTTTTCTTTGCATCATGTGCTGTTTGGGGACTATTTTTTGAAGTGCCATCCAGTCTGACACTGCAGTGCCACTCCTAGATGGGCAAGGTGTTTGTGTCGGCCACTTGGGTCGCTTAGCTTAGTCGTCCAGCGACCTCGGTGCAAATTTTAGGACTAAAAATAATATTGTGAGGTGTGAGGTATTCAGAATAGACTGGAAATGAGTGTAAATTATGGTTATTGAGGTTAATAATACTATGGGATCAAAATGACCCCCAAATTCTATGATTTAAGCTGTTTTTGAGGGGTTTTTGTAAAAAAAACACCCGAATCCAAAACACAACCGAATCCGACAAAAAATTTTCTGGGAGGTTTTGCCAAAACGCGCCCGAATCCAAAACACGGCCGTGGAACCGAATCCAAAACCAAAACACAAAACCCGAAAAATGCCCGGTGCACATCACTAATATATATATATATATATATACATACAGCGGTATGACTTGGCACTCAATATTGGGAAAAGATTACTTGCTGCGGTGCCCTCTGGGGAACTGATCCAGATCCTTAATAGTGTACTGGAAGCAGCGGCACTCAGAAGTCTGGTCTGGTACAAAAAAAAGCCTTTATTCCGGTCCAAATAAAGGCTTTATTTGTACCAGACCAGACTGCTGAGTGCCGCTGCTTCCAGTACACTATATATATATATATATATAAAACATAATTACAACATTCAAACTCTCTCAGCAAAGCGTAATGACGCAAATAGTCCAATCCTGCACCCGTCACTGGACACCCGTATCTCCTCTCCGGGCCTCTCCAGGAAAGATTATCAAAGTAAACAAACAGGGCCGTTTCGAGAGTTGGGCAAGCCATGCAATAGAGAGCAGCGCCGGCCCACAGCTAGTGTGTGCAGTATTCTATGCAGTCTGGTCGGCCACATATAATACTGTGAAAATGTCCATCCCAAAATGGCCACCACCTGAGAGACGACAGTTGTGAATGAAGCTAGAGTAGGCTGCAGCCATTTTGGAAGGGACATTTACTAGTAGAGGAATGCACGTGTGAACAGAGCTCCCCGGAAGTGCCGGGACACCAGACTGACAGGATAGGGAGTGCGCAAACAAGATGCTGAGCTGGCATACTGCATTTAACCCCTGACAACAAACAGCTATTTTTGAAGGGGCATTACTGTGTGGGCATAACATGATGTCAGGGGCACCATTGTGTGGAGCGTAAATAATATGGTGTTAATGTGCACTATTATGTAGAGCATAATAAGGTGTAAGGGGTACTTAATGTTATAAGGGGCATTTTGGTTGTGTGGCATGAAGTTTAAGGGGCAGTATGGTGTGGGGCTTAATACAGTGCAGTGAGCATTAATGTGTGGGGTATAGTATGGTGCAAGGAGCATTACTGTGTATGGCTTAACATGGTGCAAGGGGCATTACTGTGTATGGCTTAATATGGAGCAGAGGGCATCACTGTGTGGGGCATAATTTAGTAGAATTTTTCTTTCCTGTGGTGGCCGAGATCTGGGGATGCAGGGTCAAAAACTGTGGTGTAAAGTAGTCTTTTCCTGCAAGGACATGCCCATTTTTGCATGGCCACACCCATTTTAGTGAGGCCACACACCCTTTCCGGGAGGGAGGGGTGCATTTTAGAATGTGTATGGGGGTGAGGGGGGAAATTTTTTTACTGTCTGCACTGGGATCTAGATTGGCTAGAAACGCCTCTGTAAACAATTATTTACATAATTTCATAAAAGGAACAAAGGGTCTGTCCATGAGAGATAACAGATGTGCCCCTACGGGTGTGTGCAATGTGACATGACACTGTGCAATGTGACTATCAGACTATGCAAAATTGATTATTGTCTGTGCACTGTGTCTGGGGATCTGTGTAATATGACTGCAAATGTGGCTTCTGTGATATTGTGGGAGAACTAACTAGCACACTGTGGAGATCTAAACACTTTATAATGGGGTGTGGTATTGAAGGTCAATCACAATTAGGTCGAATGTGTCTAGGTTGACCACTATTGGTTGACAGTAACTAGGTCGACAGGTCAAAAGGTCGACATGAGGTTTTAATCTTTTTTTTTTTTGTCTTTTTCGCTGTACAGTGACCGGGAACCCCAATTAGGGCACCACGCTGCTGCGCTCGCCATGCTTCGGGCAAGTTACCGTTCCCAATCATAGTCCATGTGAATCGTAAAGTATGAAGAAGTACAAAAAAAGAAAAAAAATGAAAAACTCATGTCGACCTTTGAAACCTATCGACCTAGAACATGTCGACCTAGAGACCCTGTCGACCTAGAAACCCTGTCGACCTAGTTACTGTCGACCAATAGTGGTCAACCTAGACACTGTCGACTTAAGTCTTGTGTACCTAATGTACCTAATACAGTTGTTCACTAACTCTACACTAATTGTATTCCTCTTATGTCAGAGTGGCTTAGAATGAGACTGGCCCTGCTGGCAAACTGATAACAAATAATGCTCGCCAATTCTTTAATTTACTGAAATCTGTTAGGAAACTGTGGCCAAATTTAGTTGTGTTTTGTTTAACTTAACAGAGGCATTTTATTGGGTTATTTACTAATTGCTGCTAAGCGTAGCGACTTTCTCCAAACAAATGTATGACTTTTGTACAAGTTTCCTTTCAGAATGTGTACACAATAGCACATCTGTTATGATGCAGAGCTGTAGTTTCATCCCCTGGCTTATTTCTTTCACATTAGCACCCACAGAGACGTTTTAACACTGAATCATTTGCAAACCACATGTGCTACAAGGGCAGAAATAAGAGTCATAAATTATGAGTGCTTTCCCAAGTGGCTGCTAGTGGCTAATAGCAGTGTTACTTATGCATATGTTTTGCACACAATTTATCTGCAGTATGTGTCTCTTCACAATGTGCAGCCAGAAGTCTGTCTTGAGTTTACATTATGTTGCAGTGCTAATAAAAACTGTCATGAGTAAATGCAGTTAACAATATGTCTTCTAATTAATTTGTTAACCTAAACTGAAAGGCATGGCGGAAAAATTAATAATAAGATTTTAATATTTCATAAATCACTTCTTTCTGGACATGACATTATGTCAGATTAAAATAATCATATTATGTTACTATATCTTTGATACTAGCAATATGTGAGTTAGTAGTTAAGTTATTGAAATATAGCAGAAACAGATGTGAATGAATGAATGTTCATTCCCTCACAGTTTAGTCTTGTAACCTGTGGTAGCATTTAAAGCTGCTGTACCACACACAGGGGGTTATTCAGAGTTGTTAGCAAACCTAGCAAACCAAAAAAGCACACTAATGGACAAAACCATGTTACACTGCAGGTGGGGCAGGTGTAATGGCGTCAGAAGGCGGGTGCCCTCGGAAGGGGTGACGCCAAAGTGCCAGCTCTTCTGCAGTGACAGGAGCCGAGTGCTGCAGTGAGATAATCTCCTGCAGCACTCAGCTCCTGTCACAGATAAGAGCCGGCACACACACAATCCAGTCTCCGGGGGCAGCCAGCATGACCCGTGAGGCTATGCCCCTTTTAAAATAGACCATGCCCCCTTTTTGGACACCCGCGGCTCCAGCGGCCTAAGCGGGGAGGGGGTGTAATATTACAGAGTGTGCTCCGGGTGTCACCACACCCAGTGACGCCTCTGGGCAGATGTAACATGTAACATGTGCAGAGAACTTACATTTGGGTGGGGTGTGTTCAAACTGAAATCTAAATTGCAGTGTAAAAAAGCAGCCAGAATTTACAATATAGCCCATCCAAATCTAAATCTCACCGCACATGTTATATCTGCCCCACCTGCAGTGCAACATGGTTTGCTAATTAGTGTGCCTGAATAATTCCCACTATTCATTTGAAAAATAAGTTAAAGATTACACAAGCAGGACCCATGGGGCTGCTCTGTGTAGTCTTTTACTTTGGGCCATAGTTGAAACCCACTAGTACTGTGTTGTCTAACTCCAGCACTAAAGGTGCATACACACGGTGAGATTCGGGCTAACCCCGATTCTCACTGTGCAATAGGGACTAGGGCGAGTATTTACTAAAAATCTGAGTTTGGACGATTTGTGTTTTTTTTTCTAAGTCCCAATCCGGGAATTCACTAAGCAGAAAACTCGGCAGTGTCTGGTCTATTCGTAATGGTTTGATTGGCAAAGTTCTGAAATACGAATGAATAGACCATCGGTCAAACGCGGCTGTTATTTCATACAATACGGGCATTCACTATTCATTCGTATTTGGGTGTTAGTCTCTGAGTGCTCAAGTGCGGGTCTATTTTTTTTCGATTCGTTAAAAAAAGCAGCAAAAAAAATAGACCTGCTTTTTCCAGTCGAGTTTGGATAACTATGCACGGATCAGTGAGATCTGTGCATGGTTATCTATGGGAAAGGGTCTGTTTAGTGTAAAAACTGAAAAAAAAATTGCGTGGGGTCCCCCCTCCTAAGCATAACCAGCCTCGGGCTCTTTGAGCCGGTCCTGGTTGAAAAAATATGGGGGGAAAAATGACAGGGGTTCCCCCATATTTAATCAACCAGCACTGGGCTCTGCGCCTGGTCCTGGTTCCAAAAATACGGGGGACAAAAAGCGTAGGGGTCCCCCGTATTTTTGAAACCAGCACCGGGCTCCACTAGCCAGGTACATAATGCCACAGCAGGGGGACACTTTTATAGTGGTCCCTGCGGCCCTGACATTACATAACCAGCTAGTCACCCCTGGCCGGGGTACCCTGGAGGAGTGGGAACCCCTTAAATCAAGGAGTCCCCCCTCCAGCCACCCAAGGGCCAGGGGTGAAGCCCGAGGCTGTCCCCCCCATCCAAGGGTGGCGGATGGGGGGCTGATAGCCTTTTGAAGAAATGTGAATATTGTTTTTAGTAGCAGTACTACAAGTCCCAGCAAGCCTCCCCCGCAAGCTGGTACTTGGAGAACCACAAGTACCAGCATGCGGTGGAAAACCGGGCCCGCTGGTACCTGTAGTACTACTACTAAAAAAATACCCCCCAAAAAACAGGACACACACACACACACACACCGTGAAAGTATAATTTAATTACATACATGCACACCTCCAAACATACATACTTACCTATGTTCACATGAGGCTCTGTCCTCTTGTCCCTGTAGAATCCTTGGGGTACCTGTGAAAAAAATTATACTCACATTATCCAGTGTAGATTGTGTCCAATGTATAATTCACGTACTTGGCAAAACAAAAAAACGGAAACCCGACCACGCACTGAAAGGGGTCCCATGTTTACACATGGGACCCCTTTCCCCGACTGCCAGGACCCCCCTGACTCCTGTCAAAGAGAGTCCCTTCAGCCAATCAGGTAGCGCCACGTCATGCCACTCTCCTGATTGGCTGTGTGCTCCTGTAGTGTCTGTGAGGTAGCACACGGCAGAGATACAATGTAGCGCCTATGCGCTCCATTGTAGCCAATGGTGGGAACTTTGCGGTCAGCGGTTGACCGAAAGTAACCTCACCGCTGACCGCAAAGTTCCCACCATTGGCTACAATGGAGCGCATAGGCGACGTGGCACTCCCTGATTGGCTGAAGGGACCCTCTTTGACAGGAGTCAGGGGGGGTCCTGTCAGTCGGGGAAAGGGGTTCCATGTGTAAACATGGGACCCCTTTCAGTGCGTGGATCGGGTATGCGGTTTGTTTTTTTGCCAAGTACGTGGATTATTAAAAAAGGACACGACACACTAGATTTAGGTGAATATAATTTTATTTTCAGGTACCCTGGAATCGACGTCGAGACGTGGGCCGAGTCGGCATCTGAACATAGGTAAGTATGTGTGTGTCGGAATGTATGTAATAAAGTTGTACTTTCAAGGTGTGTGTGTCCTGTTTTTATTTGGGTATTTTTTTTGCAGAAGAACTATAGGTACCAGCGGGCCCGTTTAACCCCCGCATGCTGGTACTTGTGGTTCTCCAAGTACCAGCTTGCGGGGGAGGCTTGCAGGGACTTGTAGTTCTTGTGCAAAAAACAATATTCTTTTATTTTACACTTGGCTATCAGCCCCCCATCCGCAGCCCATGGATGGGGGGGACAGCCTCGGGCTTCACCCCTGGCCCTTGGGTGGCTGGAGGGGGGGACCCATTGATTTAAGGGGTTCCCACTCCTCCAGGGTACCCCGGCCATGGGTGACTAGTTAGTGATTTAATGCCAGGGCCGCAGGGACCTATATAAAAGTGTCCCCCGGCTGTGGCATTATCTCTCTGACTAGTGGAGCCCGGTGCTGGTTCAAAAAATACGGGGGACCCCTACGCTTTTTATCCCCCATATTTTTTGCACCAGGACCAGGCGCAGAGCCCGGTGCTGGTTGATCAAATATGGGGGAACCCTTGTCAATTTTTTCCCCATATTTTTTCAACCAGGACCGGCTCAAAGATCCCGAGGCTGGTTATGCTTAGGAGGGGGGACCCCACGTAATTTTTTTCAGATTTTTAAAAACTTTTAAAACCTTTTTGAGGTACACAATGAAGCCCTGCACGGATCTCACAGATCCGGCCGGGATTCCTTGTATTTTGTCAGGCAGTGTTTTACTCATCACTCCCGTAAAACACTGCCTGATATTACGAATCACATCGACATCGGAAAATACGAATTGTGAAAAGTCGGCAGCTTAGTGAATGACCGTATCAGGATTCAAAAAGTTGCAGTAAAATGCACCCGATACCAATTAGTGATGAGCGGATTCGATTTTACTCGGTTCTCAATACGGCATCTTATTGGCTATCCAAAACACGTGACATCCGTGAGCCAATAAGATGCCGTTTTGAGAACCGAGTAAAACCGAGTAAAACCGAATCCGCTCATCACTAGATACCATTCGAGTTCAAACACCCTTAAAACCGGCCAAAACACGAATCTTTGTAAATATACCCCTAGATCATTATCGCAAGCATATAACGACTGTGCTTGCGATACTGACTATGGTGGTCATTCCCAGTTGATCGCTCGTTATTTTTTTTTCGCAATGGAGTGATTAGTCGCTAATGCGCATGCGCAATGTCCGCAGTGCGACTGCGCCAAGTAAATTTGCTATTAAGTTAGGTATTTTACTCACGGCATTACGAGGTTCTGGTGATCGTAGTGTGATTGACAGGAAGTGGGTGTTTCTGGGCGGAAACTGCCCGTTTTATGGGTGTGTGCGAAAAAACGCTGCCGTTTCTGGGAAAAACGCGGGAGTGTCTGAAGAAATGGGGGAGTGTCTGGGTGAACGCTGGGTGTGTTTGTGACGTCAAACCAGGAACGAAACTGACTGAACTGATCGCAGTGGCAGAGTAAGTCTCGAGCTACTCAGAAACTGCTAAGAACTGTCTATTCGCAATTCTGCTCATCTTTCGTTCGGAATTTTACTATGCTAAGATTCACTCCCAGTAGGCAGCGGCTTAGCGTGTGCAAAGCTGCTAAAAGCAGCTTGCGAGCGAACAACTCGGAATGAGGGCCCTGGTTTTGCCGAACTGCTAAAAAAATTCCTGCTGCGATCAACTTGGAATTACCCCCCATGTGTACACACCTTTAGGGAATTCTTAAGCTGGGATCACACTTGTCCAGCAGATCAGACTGTGTATACAATCCATACTTGCCTACCTGACTCTCTCCAGGGGGTAAATTTACTAAGGTGGGAGGGCCAGATACATAAATGCCCCCACAGTGCCAGATACATAAATGCCCCCAGTGCTAGATATGCCCCCACAGTGCCAGATACATAAATGCCCCCACAGTGCCAGATACATAAGTGCCCCTACAGTGCCAGATACATAAATGCCCCCACAGTGCCAGATACATAAATACCCCCACAGTGCAGATATAACCCCACAGTGCCAGATATGACCCCACAGTGCCCTGCCTGCTCCAATACATAAATGCCCCCAGTGCCCGATCCATAAATGCCCAATACCTGTGGTGCTGGGAGCCATGAGGGGGAGTGCTGTTGAGGGCGCGAGCAGACTCTTCAAAACTCTTGTGTGCATGCTATGCGTGCTGTGCGGCGCCGGCGTCTGACATAAGACGCCGGCATCGCATAGAGCGCACACAAGAGTTTAGGCCGGTGCCAGGACACTGCAGGCTGGCTCCAGGCATGAATATGGCGGCACCAGCGCGCGGCGCCCATTAAGGGTGGCGCCCCACGCGGCCGCTCTATTCAAACATGCCTGGAGCCGGCCCTGGCAGGTTACCGCTAACTTTATGAGTTTATTAACTTGACTTCAGTTGCTTCAATTTCAATAAAAACTAAAATAATGTGGGAGTCCTAAAACTTTTGACGGGTAGTGTTTCTGAACACATATTACATTTTCTTGGGAAGGCACCCTGGCAATATAACTCTGGATGAGTACTGAGCATCTGTGGCTGAATTGTATTTAGAATTCACTTAAAATTACAGCATTAATCTACATTACTTTATTACCTAAATTCTCTAGTACTATGTATCCTACAGGTCCAAGCTGGTAACTGTTAATACTCAATCTATGTCATACAATCAAACATCAGCTGGATTTAAAACACCCGGAGTGACCAGCATTTATCAAGTGACAGTTGTTTTGCTAACATTTTGATAAATTCTTGCTTTCTTATAGTATCAAAAAGAATGAAACTATATTATATGAAACATAACAATATGTTGGCTGTGTACTGTAATTTTGCAGGCAATGGGGAATAAGTTTTAGGCAATCTGTGGGTCTCCAGCTGTTGTATTGAAACGTGTGTTGCTAGCTGGTAGGACATACTTGGAGGTAGTTCAAGAGAATTTGTAGAACCATACTGTAGAGGATAGGCTTTCCAAACACACAGTCGAGGTTTAAGAGACAGAAGTAGCAACAGAACATGCTGTCTATAGACATTCGATAAACTTCTCCTGCTGGTAGACAGCTGTTGTACATTGGCAGGAGTTAGACATTTTAGCAATAAGATATCTTGTAGAATCTTAATTAGCATTGTATAAGAGTCCGAGTCTCAAAATACTCAGAGGAAAGGTGCAGAATCGTTTTAGTGCAATATATTTTATTGAAAAATTTATTTATGTATTTCGTCCAAGACTTTCCTACAAATTATAATCGGTGGTGATTCCTAGGAGTAACGTTTGCTATATACACACTGTGTAGAAATTACTATGAGCATGTTAGTCTTTTACACCTACAAAAACACAAAATGTATTCAGGAATTTAAATTTACATACTTGTTGTTGCAGCAATAATTGACAGTTATAGGCATCGAAACACTAATTAATATGTATGACAACCAATTATTTAGTTGCAAAAGTAGAGGTTCCATGCTGTGAACATATCAAGACAACACATCCTTGCCAGCACTGTAAGGTTATCCTATCAGTAATTACAAGTGGTAGCAGTTGAAACTAGAATTAGCTCTGCAAATTTCTAACAGATATTTTGGGTATCATACACCATTGAATTTATACTTGAATAATAAAATACACATTTAAATACAGCATATGTGCACAAATATTTATACTTGTGACCGCCTGCATTTTCAGTAGCGTGTCTTGATTCCTGGGATAGGAAGGGATGGGCATCGATAAGCCAGGTACAGTAAGGATGTGTTATCAAAAATGGGATAGAGGTACACCTGGACAAAGAAGCATATTGCCTGTCAGTTGGTATATGTCTTGCTGGTTCTAAACCCCTGGCGCAAAATATATATCGATGATAATGATGATGCATTTTGGAGCTGATTCTGTCTAGATCCCACCCACTGATGATAGCCAGAAAAAAAAAAACACATGGAACAACCCCACACTGTCAAAAAAAATATCATAAAGAAAAGTTACATCATGTGTTACAAATGGTAATGAGAAAAGAATGCACATGAAAAAAGAAGACCACGGGGAAAAAAACCCAGTCATAATGCAATTTCCCTGTGGGCTTTTTTCCATGTGTTTTTTTTTCCATAGAACCCCCACTGATAGTGTATAAATCATTAGTGTGGCTACTATAAATATGAAGTTGTGGCCATACTGTATATTCACATTTCGTAAATGATATTTGCATTCAGCACGCAGCAATTAAGAATATTTCTCTTATTTGCTTCGTGCTGAATGCTCTGCTGCCTTAGCCTCAACGACCTCTGATGGGAGCTATATCACCTATACTGTACACTATCTGTAACAGTATTGATTTCTGACCTACAGCTAACTACTTGTCTTCTATGCATAAAATGTGTACACATAGCCATATACTGTATTTGTGTTGTAAGACTTTCATTTTCCATCTTTGTAGGAACAAGTATGTTTCTTATTTATAGTATGTTAACAAGAAATTGTTCTCCTTTTCAGCTTACATAACAGGCCAGACAATAGGTCTATTCGTGGTCAACAAATAGATGTTTACATTTGATTAAGTGGCCTAGACATCTAAAATACGCAAAGGTAAAGGGCTATTTGTCCTACATTAGAATTCAATACAACAATAGATTTCACAATATTGTACAAGTGACCAGGGACTCCAATGACATGTGTATGGAGATATGATCCCTTGACCACCTCTCAGAATTCTGGGTTAAATAGAGGGTCACGTCAGACTGATGGCAGCCTCCATTGAGACCTGAGACTGGCAATAGGGTTCCTTTGACTGACAAAACCTAGGCGCTACGCAGCGACAGGAGGCTCCCTGGGACTACACCTTATGCTAGGACTCTGCTTATCCTGTATAACTGCCTTAAGGAACGTGGATAAGTATATTTTAATTATTGTCAATGATATTGTAAATAAATGATTTGTTAAACTGTATTAGTGTTCCTGACTCTCACTATACTTCCGATATAATAGTCCCACTGGGAACAAAATTTGGTGTAAGAAGCGGGATCGTAAGAATTAATAGTGATCAGGAGACCTAATACAGTTGTTTTATGTGTGCCTCTGTCTCACTGCCATATGAGGGAGGTATCACATTGTACTGTATGTTTCTCTCTGATTCTTTGCTAGATGAGAGAGGTATTTTGTGATTTAGTGGAAAATCACAGTGTATGTTTGTCTGTTTCCCTCTGTCTCATCCATATGAGAGGTTTTGTGATTTAGCAGTAGGAAATTACAGTGTATGTTTGTCTGTCCTGTACTGTATGTTTCTCTCTGTCTCATCCATATGAGAGATGTTTTGTGATTTAGAAGAAATCACAGTGTATGTTGGTCTGTCCTGTATGTTTCCCTCTGTCTCATCCATAGGAGAGAGGTTTTGTGATTTAGAAGTAGGAAATCAGTGTATGTTTGTCTGTCCTGTACTGTATGTTTCTCTCTGTCTCATCCATATGAGAGAGGTTTTGTGATTTAGCTAAAGAAATCAGTGTATGTGTGATCAGATACAGGATCACGATATATCAGAGTGCTTATATATAAAAATAAAATAAAAACCTGTTCTGGTTTAAGGCTAAAACTGATAAAGTTAAGGGTGTAACTTTACCATCATGGGTGTCAAAATATGGACATTGGACCCCATGTATGCGTGAAGCATGCAAATATGTTACCTTGGTCCATTTAGCGGACCCCAGAAATGCTGTGGTAAATATTGATTTACATAAAATGACAAAAGGTGAACAAGTACAATGTGCTCATGTATTTTATATGTGTGCTCAGGCTTTGTTTGCAACAGAGGAAGAAACGGTTAAGTTAACTGATGAACACTGTATTGAAAGAACAACTAGCTGTCTTACGTACATGTATTAGAGATCAGGGAAAATAGATTGAAACTGTAAAAGATAATGCCACCCAATATGTTGTAAATGTATTGAACCAGAAACAATTGAACAGGCGAAGGCAGACAGTTGACCCTTTACTTGTTAGAACTGTTGTAGAAGGAAACAATTGGGATGGACTGTGTAGAATAGACCCAGAGGAATTCACAGATGATGGAATTGAGTTTGAGGTGAATGGCAGAAAATTACACCCAGTAACCACCTCCAAAGTAATATCACATAAGAAGTAGTGATGAGCGGGTTCGGTTCCTCGGAAACCGAACCCCCCCCCCGAACTTCACCCATTTTACACGGGTCCGAGGCATACTCGGATTCTCCCGTATGGCTCGGTTAATCCGAGCATGCCCGAACGTCATCATCCCACTGTCGGATTCTCGCGAGATTCGGATTCTATATAAGCAGCCGCGCGTCGCCGCCATTTTCACTCGTGCATTGGAAATGTTAGGGAGAGGACGTGGCTGGCGTCCTCTCCATTTATTAATAATATTTGTGCTGCTTATTGCTTAATTGTGGGGACTGGGGAGCAGCTGTATTATATAGGAGGAGTACAGTGCAGAGTTTTGCTGACCAGTGACCACCAGTATATGTTGTCTGCCAGATAAACACTCCATATCTGTGCTCAGTGTGCTGCATATATCTGTGCTCACACTGCTTAATTGTGGGGACTGGGGAGCAGCTGTATTATATAGGAGGAGTACAGTGCAGAGTTTTGCTGACCAGTGACCACCAGTATACATTGTCTGCCTGAAAAACACTCCATATCTGTGCTCAGTGTGCTGCATATATCTGTGCTCACACTGATTAATTGTGGGGACTGGGGAGCAGCTGTATTATATAGGAGGAGTACAGTGCAGAGTTTTGCTGACCAGTGACCACCAGTATACGTTGTCTGCCTGAAAAACACTCCATATCTGTGCTCAGTGTGCTGCATATATCTGTGCTCACACTGCTTAATTGTGGGGACTGGGGAGCAGCTGCATTATATAGGAGGAGTACAGTGCAGAGTTTTGCTGACCAGTGACCACCAGTATACGTTGTCTGCCTGAAAAACACTCCATATCTGTGCTCAGTGTGCTGCATATATCTGTGCTCACACTGCTTAATTGTGGGGACTGGGGAGCAGCTGTATTATATAGGAGGAGTACAGTGCAGAGTTTTGCTGACCAGTGACCACCAGTATACGTTGTCTGCCTGAAAAACACTCCATATCTGTGCTCAGTGTGCTGCATATATCTGTGCTCACACTGCTTAATTGTGGGGACTGGGGAGCAGCAGTATTATATAGGAGGAGTACAGTGCAGAGTTTTGCTGACCAGTGACCACCAGTATACGTTGTCTGCCTGAAAAACACTCCATATCTGTGCTCAGTGTGCTTCATATAACTGTGCTCACACTGCTTACTTGTGGGGACTGTGGAGCAGCTGTATTATATAGGAGGAGTACAGTGCAGAGTTTTGCTGACCAGTGACCACCAGTATACGTTGTCTGCCTGAAAAACACTCCATATCTGTGCTCAGTGTGCTGCATATATCTGTGCTCACACTGCTTAATTGTGGGGACTGGGGAGCAGCAGTATTATATAGGAGGAGTACAGTGCAGAGTTTTGCTGACCAGTGACCACCAGTATACGTTGTCTGCCTGAAAAACACTCCATATCTGTGCTCAGTGTGCTGCATATATCTGTGCTCACACTGCTTAATTGTGGGGACTGGGGAGCAGCAGTATTATATAGGAGGAGTACAGTGCAGAGTTTTGCTGACCAGTGACCACCAGTATACGTTGTCTGCCTGAAAAACACTCCATATCTGTGCTCAGTGTGCTGCATATATCTGTGCTCACACTGCTTAATTGTGGGGACTGGGGAGCAGCAGTATTATATAGGAGGAGTACAGTGCAGAGTTTTGCTGACCAGTGACCACCAGTATACGTTGTCTGCCTGAAAAACACTCCATATCTGTGCTCAGTGTGCTGCATATATCTGTGCTCACACTGCTTTATTGTGGGGACTGGGGACCACCAGTATATTATATAGGAGGAGTACAGTGCAGAGTTTTGCTGACCAGTGACCACCAGTATATATAGCAGTACGGTACGGAAGGCCACTGCTCTACCTACCTCTGTGTCGTCAAGTATACTATCCATCTAGATTCTATACCTGTGGTGCATTTTAGTTTTGCAGTTTGCTGACAGTGACCACCAGTATATATAGCAGTACGGTACGGAAGGCCACTGCTCTACCTACCTCTGTGTCGTCAAGTATACTATCCATCCATACCTGTGGTGCATTTCAGTTGTGCGCACTATAAATAGTAGTAGGCCACTGCTATTGATACTGGCATATAATTCCACACATTAAAAAATGGAGAACAAAAATGTGGAGGGTAAAATAGGGAAAGATCAAGATCCACTTCCACCTCGTGCTGAAGCTGCTGCCACTAGTCATGGCCGAGATGATGAAATGCCATCAACGTCGTCTGCCAAGGCCGATGCCCAATGTCATAGTAGAGAGCATGTAAAATTCAAAAAACAAAAGTTCTGTAAAATGACCCAAAAATCAAAATTAAAAGCATCTGAGGAGAAGCGTAAACTTGCCAATATGCCATTTACGACACGGAGTGGCAAGGAACAACTGAGGCCCTGGCCTATGTTCATGGCTAGTGGTTCAGCTTCACATGAGGATGGAAGCGCTCATCCTCTCGCTAGAAAACTGCAGTGCCACTCCTAGATGGGCCAGGTGTTTGTGTCGACCACTTGTGTCGCTTAGCTTAGTCACACAGCGACCTTGGTGCGCCTCTTTTTTCTTTGCATCGTGTGCTGTTTGGGGACTATTTTTTTGAAGTGCCATCCTGCCTGACACTGCAGTGCCACTCCTAGATGGGCCAGGTGTTTGTGTCGGCCACTTGGGTCGCTTAGCTTAGTCACACAGCTACCTCATTGCGCCTCTTTTTTTCTTTGCATCATGTGCTGTTTGGGGACTATTTTTTTGAAGTGCCATCCTGCCTGACACTGCAGTGCCACTCCTAGATGGGCCAGGTGTTTGTGTTGGCCACTTGGGTCTTTGTGTCGGCCACTTGGGTCGCTTAGCTTAGTCACACAGCTACCTCATTGCGCCTCTTTTTTTCTTTGCATCATGTGCTGTTTGGGGACTATTTTTTTGAAATGCCATCCTGTCTGACACTGCAGTGCCACCCCTAAATGGGCCAGGTGTTTGTGTCGGCCACTTGGGTCGCTTAGCTTAGTCATCCAGCGACCTTGGTGCAAATTTTAGGACTAAAAATAATATTGTGAGGTGTGAGGTGTTCAGAATGGTTCCGGTATGAATGGTCGACCATGTTATGGTCGACAGTCATTAGGTCGACCACTATTGGTCAACATGGACACATGGTCGGCACATGAAAATGGTCGACACGTGAAAGGTCGACACATGAAAAGTTCGACATGAGTTTTTTTACTTTTTTTGGTGTCGTTTTTTGCGTAATGTGACTGGGAACCCCAATTAGTGCACCGCGTCCCCTCGCATGGCTCGCTTCGCTCGCCATGCTTCGGGCATGGTGCCTTCACTCCGCTACCGCTTCGCTCGGCACAGATTACCGTTCCAATCGTAGTCCACGTGGATCGTAAAGTATGGAAAAGTTCCCCAAAAGAAAAAAAAGTTAAAAAGCTCATGTCGACCTTTTCATGTGTCGACCTTTCATGTGTCGACCATTTCCATGTGTCCATGTCGACCATGTCAATGTCGACCAATAGTGGTCGACCTAATGACTGTCGACCATAACATGGTCGACCATCTGAACGGATACCGTTCAGAATATACTGGAAATGAGTGGAAATTATGGTTATTGAGGTTAATAATACTATGGGATCAAAATGACCCCCAAATTCTATGATTTAAGCTGTTTTTGAAGGTTTTTTTGTAAGAAAAAACCGAATCCAAAACACACCCGAATCCGACAAAAATTTTCAGGGAGGTTTTGCCAAAACGCGTCCGAATCCAAAACCAAAACACAAAACCCGAAAAATTTCCGGTGCACATCACTAATAAGAAGCAGAAAAAAGATAGAAGAAATGTGTCAGGTGACTCTGCATCAAACAGCTTAAATCATAGAGTGAGGAGGAGGAGTCAGAAAAAGTTGGGCGATGACACCACCACAGACACCCGTAATTATACCCCTAGTGAAATTACTGAGTTGGTTGCAAAATACAGGCAGCACAAGGGACAGGGACTTTTGCAATGGGTCCTACAGATATGGGATAATGGAGGAGACTCTATAATGCTGTACACCACTGAAGCATTGGGGCTGGGTTCCATCTGTGCAGATCCACGAGTCAGACGGCAGTTACAAAATCACAAAGTTGGATTACATGTCCGTTCTTTATTGTATAGGGTGAGAGAGGCAATAGCTACTGTGTATGACCATCCCTCTGATCTCATTCCCCTTGACCCTTGGCCAGATTTGTGTGCAGGGATTGAACGATTGAGAGTGCTGGCATGTATGACTGCTTTTCATAAAAATGTGGGGGGGAGACAGGTTGAAGTTGATTGGGAAGGTCCTGATATGACCCATGTCACACAGCATATGATGTCTTTCTTTCTACAATCAGCCCCACTGCATTTGAGAATGTCTTTGTTCACTCTTTCACCTGACACAGCTAAGCAGGTTACTGTGTTTGAAATGATTACTGTGTTAGAACAGAAGAGTTTATTGCAACCAAAGGGAGTAGCTCCAGACAAAGTAGTCCAAGCTAGGGCGCTGGCCACCCCTGCTACCCAGTACAAAAGCAAGATGTGGCATGATAGACCCCCCAATAGATACAGACGTACACGTAATCAAATGTTTTTTGATCTGTTGAATGCCGGGGTCCCAAAAGATAAGATTGATGGCATTGGAAATGATGCTATGTTTAAAATGTGGAAAAAGATACAGTCTAAGCTCAAAAGTGAACCAGTTAGTAGACAAAACAATGAAATGGGGAGGGAAAGCTGGTACAGATTACACAACCCTTTACCCACACAGCCAAAAGCCCTTATGCAGAGGCACAGGAAATGCTAAGGGAGGTGCCCCAAGCGGGTGGGAACACTGGGACTTCCCCCTGGCCAATGTCACAGCCCCTATGAAGGGGAGGCAGGTCCCGGGAAGCAAAGATACCCTACAGTATTTGTTTAATGAAACACCGGGACTGACGCCCTTTTGCTAATGTTAGCATACAGTGGAATAAAAACACACAAACATAGTACGCAGCCCTGCTCGATACTGGTGCTGAGGTTTCCCTATTTCATCGGGCAGGCATCCTACATGACACCTCATTGGGCAAACATACATGGGTTGCTGTAGAGGGACTAGGAGGTATGCAGACATGGGGGTATATTTACTAAAATTCGTATTTGTACCGATTTGGAGTGAGATTCATCACGAATGACATCGAATGTGTAAATTTGCAACTTTTTGAATTTGTTACTCCTCATTTTTTAAGCTGTCGTATTTGTATTTTTCGTGCTTTCCAATGTCGATGTCATTCGTGGTTTTGTGAGGTAGAATGCGGCCGATTTATTGGTTTTGCGGACGTGTTATGAGGTTTTTTTTACGACTGCGTCACATTTTGGTTACGGCAGTGTTTGTCCGTTCACGGAAGCGTTTTTTTCCTAAGTTTTGTTTTTGTCACTCGTCCGTGATTGGTTTGATTCGTGATGGAGGAGTGTCTGTGCACATTACTATAAAAACGCCCCAAAC
Organism: Pseudophryne corroboree; assembly: GCF_028390025.1. Classification (NCBI taxonomy): domain Eukaryota; kingdom Metazoa; phylum Chordata; class Amphibia; order Anura; family Myobatrachidae; genus Pseudophryne; species Pseudophryne corroboree. The sequence goes on along the minus strand of NC_086448.1, from coordinate 220,668,830 downwards.
CGTCCGAACCTCGTGGGTTTAGCTAGTGGAGAGGTGAGAGGAAGGTGTGTTAGGAGTTGGTGAGTTGTTTGGAGTTTTTGGCGGTTTTGAGGAGGTTCTTTGTGATTGTTGAGTGCTGTACTGTGTGTGTAAGTAGTCTTGTCATACTTGTTGTGTAGTTATTTAAAAGTCTGTCTAGTTTTTTGTCATTGTTTTTTTTCACATCTATTGTCATTGTTTGTGAGTGAGTGAGTGAGTAAGTGAGTGAGTGAGTGAGTGTGTGTGTGTGTTTGGTGTGTGGTGTGTAGTGGTAGTGGAGGAGTGTGTTTACTGTATTTTTTTCTCAGTGTTATTTGTTGTTTGTCCTAATTATGTCCCAGTCAGAGGTGAGTGAGAGGGAGGAGGTGAGTGAGGTGGAGGAGGTGAGTGAGGTGGAGGAGGTGAGTGAGAGGGAGGAGGTGAGTGAGGTGGAGGAGGTTAGTGAGGAGGAGGGGGAGGTTGTTGCTGCGGCCTCCAGTGATAATGATGGTGTTGTGGCTCCGCAGCCACGCACCACTACAAAGACTGGCCGCAATGTAAAATTCAGTTACGCAGAAAATATGGCTTTGGTGCAGGAGCTGATGAGGCATCATCGGCAGTTGTTTGGCCATGATGCTGCAAAGGTGTCGTCACGCAGGAAGACTGTTCTGTGGGGGAAGGTCGTGGCGGCTGTGAATAGTGAGGGTGTGGTGAGGCGGACCGAGGACACGTGTTGTAAGCGTTTCTACGACATAAAGCGCCGTGTCAAGGCGAAGATGGCCAAGGAGGCTAAATCAGCCCGCCAAACCGGGGGTGGACACCCCTTCCGTGCATCTTACCGTGATTGGGAGGAGCCTGTGCGTGTACTCATTCTGCCAGAAGTGGTTGGTGCCACTCCTGTCCGGGATTCGGATCGGCCAAGGCAGGATGGTGAGTGTTTTTAATTTTTTTAAATTTTTTTAACATCTGTGCTTTGTCCTTAGTTGTCTGAAATGTCTTCTATCTAATTGTGATTGTCAGTTTGTTCATTCTTCTAATGTGTTGGTGTTGTAGTGCAGGCCTGCCCAACCTGTGGCTCTCCAGCTGTTGTAAAACTACAAGTCCCATCATGCCTTGCCACAGTTTTGCTATTAGGGAATGCTAAAACTGTGGCAGGGCATGCTGGGATGTGTAGTTTTACTACATCTGGAGAGCCACAGGTTGGCCAGGCCTGATGTAGTGTTATTCTCAGTTATGTATTTTTTTATCCTTTGTATAGTATTTTTTTCTGGTTGCCTTGGCCTTTTTCTGGTGTTTTATGTCAAAAGTAAATGTTTGTAGGTGTATTTTAAAGAAGTGTGATGAATATGTTTTTTACAATGTTTTTTTTAGATACATTTCATAGCATTTATGTTTATTGTGTGTTGTTCTGGGTTGTCCTTTGTGTGCTTGATGTGTTTTTTCATGCATATTTGGTTGTGATGTTTCCAAGTTTTAGCAGATACTTGTGGCTAGTGTTTGATTCTTAGCATCAAAATTTGGGACCTTAGCGTGCAAGATTGTGGTTGTGTCAAGCTACGACGTTTTGGTTTTAAGTAGTATAATTGTTTGCATTATGCGCCTTTGTGTATGGATTATTTTGCCATTTTTTTAAAAATTTAAAGTATACACACCCAATGAAGTCAGGCAGAAAAGCATAAGCATCATTTAGTTTACTTCTCATCAGGTACCACATATGTTTACATCACAATAAGGAATTTGCATAAACATATTCTTAAACAAAGTATGTTCATAAGGACAATCTTCATATTTCTATAGTACGCCAGAGAAGCAGCACAGCCAGGCCACATCCAACACTGCCAAGAGATGCAGATGGTGGCAATGCAGGTAAGATTTAACTGTAAACACATATTCTGCAAACACATAGAAACACAAAATGTTAATGATTATCTTATCACATAGGTTCTTCTTCTGCAAATCCCCCTCCCCTAAGGCGGCCATCACAGGGCTCGGTTACTGTGGCTACGAGGCCACCCAAGAGACGCAGTCTTGAGGCTGAAGCTCCAGCACCAGCATCACCATCCCAACGGCGCATCTCCGCAGTGTCGGCCCTGCCACCACTAGCTCTTTTGGCCAGCCCACAAAGTGAGGATCCACAATCCCCTCAGTTGTCTGGTGAGTAAACATAACAATTACGTGTAAATAAGTTAAAAAACAGTGGTGTAGATTTATTAACCTGGAGAAGGCATAAGGAAGTGAAAAATCAATGATATGTGCAAGGTGATAAAGGCAGCAGTACAAAATAAACACAACTGTGAATGTACATATTGGAGCTGTTTGCCTTGTACCTTTATCACCTTGCACATATCACTGGTTTTTAACTTCCTTAAGCCTTCTCCAGGTTTATACATCTGCACCACTGTTAGTACAGATTTTAAAAAATTACACAAATGATCACTGATCCTTGCAATAATCAACAACAACAAGCAGATGTTGTTAAGGTATTTTTAGATGGTTTAGTGTCAGATGTGATGTTGGCCGTATCAACATATTTTTGTAACATAAATTTTTGACAAAAAAAAACAACATAAATGTTAAGTCTCATCCAATTGTTTTGCATGGCCAACAACACCAGTTTTAAACATAGGGCACCTTAATACTTTTTCAACCATTGTTAATGTGTACATTTTAGATCACTCTATTTGTTAACGTTTTGGGCAGACCACTGACTGCCTTGAACAATGTATGAGTGTATTGGTCAACACATTTATTGTATTGTGTGTGTTGTTCCAAAGGAAGCTTCATACCCAATATGTAAATGTAGTACTTTGTATTTGTTAGAGTTCTTCGTGTTTAAACAGTAATTATGGCTGTGAATCCATCTATTCCCACAAACTTTTAACAACTGAGTAGTGAACGTCAGAAGCCACATATTTTTTTAAAAAGGTGAACAACATAGTTAAGTTTAGGCCCCAATCTATTTAGCAATTACAACATTAATATTAAGAAGTAATGCATGTTGACGTAAAGCTATAGTAAGACCTATGCTATATATTTACTAAATAGTGGCTGTCTTCAACCCCATACAGACCCAGCCATCAGCACAGAGGATGCCCAGCAGGAACGTGACCAGGAGACCTTCACACTCCACCTGCAGCCCATCGATCCTACACAGCCAACCACGGCGCAGGACATACCCCAACCACCACAAACATCCCCCAGCCCCCAATTGAGCACAACACAAGTCCACACACAAATGGGCACTGAGTTTTGGAGCCGTTGGGCCACACAACAGGTGGACCACTATGCGTGCCTCAACACTCACAGCCAATACCTGTCAAGTCTGCCCCATCATCTGCCTAGACTGAGTCGCAACTCAGGCAGACTTATAGTGCAGGTGGGCAGAATCGCAAACTCCATGGAGCAGATGAGGGCAGACAACAGCCAAATGCAATCAAACCTCCAACGCATCTTGGATGAACAGCAGCGGCAGCAACAAACACTCATCCAGATCATCCAACATAACCAAATGATAAATGAGAACCTATCACGAATTATATCCAACAACACTGCTGCTAATACGCAGCTCACAGCAAGCTTGAACAATCTTAGTCAAAGCCTAAGTGTGTTGGCATCACACCATGTGACATCGAGCTCGGGGACAACTACACCAAGCCACACCCCAGTTCGACGCTCAAGTCGAACCCGCACCAACGAGCCAGCACAATCCTCGGCACCCAGCACACATAAAAAAACAACAAATAATAATGCATGCACAGAATATGGTGACCATTAAATTTTGTTGTTTTTATGGATCATAAATTGGTGTGTTCAAAAAAATAAATTGTTAACACGGAATATGTGTATTGTTTAATTCACTCCACAAACCACCTCCACATTAGTGTCTTGGGCCAGATGTGTATTGGTATAAATATATTGTCTGCCCCTAGGTGTCCTCAGCTCAACGTGTGTCTAATCTATGGCACCCAGCACATTGGCCATGGCCGCAAGATCACATAAAGCTACCCTGACTGCATGCCACTGCAACTCCAGGGTAGGGAAGCAGAGAGAGGCATCTATGTGGCCATCCAAGACATCCAAAACCTGAGTGGACATTCCAAAATTAAAGGTGAGTGTCATGACCTGTAATCAATGCAATACTGTGTTCTATTACATTACAGAAGCACCACTTAGACATAGACGTGTATGTATGTTTTAAGTCACCTGAATTACATATTTCTAAAAGGTGGCCTGTGAGATACTAATGACATCGCTAGTCACAGGCTGGAAGCTGCCAGTAGCCATAAAGTGCAACACAGGCAGGAGTTTGTGCAGGCCTGAGACAGAGCGAGAGCGTGCTGTCTCAGGGTCTAGGTTCAGTTTGACAACGTCATACAGAGGGAAAATTTAATTTACATTTAGTCAGAGCATCTGTATAACATGTTCATCAGCAAATTTGATAAAGTTTAAACGACCACTAAAAAAACCAGCCATGCCCAGCCTACGCGGAACATGTACATCCTGCTGACCATGTTCATTTTCCTGGCCTTGGTTTATTGTAGCCTCATGGAGCACTGTCAGGTATCCCCCAGCAAACAAGAAAGCAGTACTACACACAGTAGCAGCCATTTCAGAGTGAGAGAGGAGAAAAATGTGTTTGTGCCCCTTTTAAAGGCCCAAAAAGTCAGGTGTGAGTAATGTAGAATTGGCAACACATGTAAACACGCTTCTTAAAAGCAGGTCTACTTTTTTTAGGCTTTTTGTACGATTAGTATTTTTTCACGGCCGCACATGCATTTTCACGGAAGAGATTTAAAATACGAATGCTTAGTAAATGACCGAGTTCTATACCTATACAGCCGCGTTTGACCGATGGTGTATTCATTCGTATTTTTACTACACAGCCGTAAAAAAAATACGAATGCCCTCATCACTGCCGAGATTTGTGCTTAGTAAATTCCCGAGATGACACTTTGAAGAAAAAACACCAAATCGGTCAAAATCGGGAGCTTAATAAATATACCCCATGGGCTGCCCGGATGCAGTGCAGACTCCAAATAGGGGACGGTCCCTACTTTGATGCTTCAGTGTTGGTTTCTGAGCTCCCCGACAACACAATTGGAATGGATATCTTGAGAGGACTAAAGTCGGTAGTTAGAGGGAGTGCAAAATGGTCACCCATACACATACCATCTCCTGCACAGCCAGCTAACCTGAAGCAATACCGCATACTAGGTGGTTTGAAGGAAATTGGGGACACTGTTCAGGCTCTGCTACAAGATGGAGTATTCCGTGAAGCACAAAGCTATAATGATCAAGTGTATCCTGTGAAAAAGCCAAATGGCTCATACAGACTGTCAATTAACTCTTGGGGACTAAACAAAGCGACACCACCCCTAGCTGCAGCAGTACCTTACATGATTACTTTGGTGGAACAAATCTCAAACACTAATGGACAAATAGCCTTACATGCTAGGGTGGATTTAGGAAACACTTTAGTTTCTGTACCCTTTGCAGCAGACAGTCAAGAATTTATGTGGTCTGCTGAACAAGAAGAGGTTTTTCAAATTGCAAATAGAGATGAGCGCCTGAAATTTTTCGGGTTTTGTGTTTTGGTTTTGGGTTCGGTTCCGCGGCCGTGTTTTGGGTTCGAACGCGTTTTGGCAAAACCTCACCGAATTATTTTTGTCGGATTCGGGTGTGTTTTGGATTCGGGTGTTTTTTTCCAAAAACACTAAAAAACAGCTTAAATCATAGAATTTGGGGGTCATTTTGATCCCAAAGTATTATTAACCTCAAAAACCATAATTTACACTCATTTTCAGTCTATTCTGAATACCTCACACCTCACAATATTATTTTTAGTCCTAAAATTTGCACCGAGGTCGCTGTGTGAGTAAGATAAGCGACCCTAGTGGCCGACACAAACACCGGGCCCATCTAGGAGTGGCACTGCAGTGTCACGCAGGATGTCCCTTCCAAAAAACCCTCCCCAAACAGCACATGACGCAAAGAAAAAAAGAGGCGCAATGAGGTAGCTGTGTGAGTAAGATTAGCGACCCTAGTGGCCGACACAAACACCGGGCCCATCTAGGAGTGGCACTGCAGTGTCACGCAGGATGGCCCTTCCAAAAAACCCTCCCCAAACAGCACATGACGCAAAGAAAAAAAGAGGCGCAATGAGGTAGCTGTGTGAGTAAGATTAGCGACCCTAGTGGCCGACACAAACACCGGGCCCATCTAGGAGTGGCACTGCAGTGTCACGCAGGATGGCCCTTCCAAAAAACCCTCCCCAAACAGCACATGACGCAAAGAAAAAAAGAGGCGCAATGAGGTAGCTGACTGTGTGAGTAAGATTAGCGACCCTAGTGGCCGACACAAACACCGGGCCCATCTAGGAGTGGCACTGCAGTGTCACGCAGGATGTCCCTTCCAAAAAACCCTCCCCAAACAGCACATGACGCAAAGAAAAAAAGAGGCGCAATGAGGTAGCTGTGTGAGTAAGATTAGCGACCCTAGTGGCCGACACAAACACCGGGCCCATCTAGGAGTGGCACTGCAGTGTCACGCAGGATGTCCCTTCCAAAAAACCCTCCCCAATCAGCACATGATGCAAAGAAAAAGAAAAGAAAAAAGAGGTGCAAGATGGAATTATCCTTGGGCCCTCCCACCCACCCTTATGTTGTATAAACAAAACAGGACATGCACACTTTAACCAACCCATCATTTCAGTGACAGGGTCTGCCACACGACTGTGACTGATATGACGGGTTGGTTTGGACCCCCCCCAAAAAAGAAGCAATTAATCTCTCCTTGCACAAACTGGCTCTACAGAGGCAAGATGTCCACCTCATCTTCACCCTCCGATATATCACCGTGTACATCCCCCTCCTCACAGATTATCAATTCGTCCCCACTGGAATCCACCATCTCAGCTCCCTGTGTACTTTGTGGAGGCAATTGCTGCTGGTCAATGTCTCCGCGGAGGAATTGATTATAATTCATTTTAATGAACATCATCTTCTCCACATTTTCTGGATGTAACCTCGTACGCCGATTGCTGACAAGGTGAGCGGCGGCACTAAACACTCTTTCGGAGTACACACTTGTGGGAGGGCAACTTAGGTAGAATAAAGCCAGTTTGTGCAAGGGCCTCCAAATTGCCTCTTTTTCCTGCCAGTATAAGTACGGACTGTGTGACGTGCCTACTTGGATGCGGTCACTCATATAATCCTCCACCATTCTATCAATGTTGAGAGAATCATATGCAGTGACAGTAGACGACATGTCCGTAATCGTTGGCAGGTCCTTCAGTCCGGACCAGATGTCAGCATCAGCAGTCGCTCCAGACTGCCCTGCATCACCGCCAGCGGGTGGGCTCGGAATTCTGAGCCTTTTCCTCGCACCCCCAGTTGCGGGAGAATGTGAAGGAGGAGATGTTGACAGGTCGCGTTCCGCTTGACTTGACAATTTTGTCACCAGCAGGTCTTTCAACCCCAGCAGACCTGTGTCTGCCGGAAAGAGAGATCCAAGGTAGGCTTTAAATCTAGGATCGAGCACGGTGGCCAAAATGTAGTGCTCTGATTTCAACAGATTGACCACCCGTGAATCCTTGTTAAGCGAATTAAGGGCTGCATCCACAAGTCCCACATGCCTAGCGGAATCGCTCCGTGTTAGCTCCTTCTTCAATGCCTCCAGCTTCTTCTGCAAAAGCCTGATGAGGGGAATGACCTGACTCAGGCTGGCAGTGTCTGAACTGACTTCACGTGTGGCAAGTTCAAAGGGCATCAGAACCTTGCACAACGTTGAAATCATTCTCCACTGCACTTGAGACAGGTGCATTCCATCTCCTATATCGTGCTCAATTGTATAGGCTTGAATGGCCTTTTGCTGCTCCTCCAACCTCTGAAGCATATAGAGGGTTGAATTCCACCTCGTTACCACTTCTTGCTTCAGATGATGGCAGGGCAGGTTCAGTAGTTTTTGGTGGTGCTCCAGTCTTCTGTACGTGGTGCCTGTACGCCGAAAGTGTCCCGCAATTTTTCTGGCCACCGACAGCATCTCTTGCACGCCCCTGTCGTTTTTTTAAAAATTCTGCACCACCAAATTCAAGGTATGTGCAAAACATGGGACGTGCTGGAATTTGCCCATATTTAATGCACACACAATATTGCTGGCGTTGTCCGATGCCACAAATCCACAGGAGAGTCCAATTGGGGTAAGCCATTCCGCGATGATCTTCCTCAGTTGCCGTAAGAGGTTTTCAGCTGTGTGCGTATTCTGGAAAGCGGTGATACAAAGCGTAGCCTGCCTAGGAAAGAGTTGGCGTTTGCGAGATGCTGCTACTGGTGCCGCCGCTGCTGTTCTTGCGGCGGGAGTCCATACATCTACCCAGTGGGCTGTCACAGTCATATAGTCCTGACCCTGCCCTGCTCCACTTGTCCACATGTCCGTGGTTAAGTGGACATTGGGTACAACTGCATTTTTTAGGACACTGGTGAGTCTTTTTCTGACGTCCGTGTACATTCTCGGTATCGCCTGCCTAGAGAAGTGGAACCTAGATGGTATTTGGTAACGGGGGCACACTGCCTCAATAAATTGTCTAGTTCCCTGTGAACTAACGGCGGATACCGGACGCACGTCTAACACCAACATAGTTGTCAAGGACTCAGTTATCCGCTTTGCAGTAGGATGACTGCTGTGATATTTCATCTTCCTCGCAAAGGACTGTTGAACAGTCAATTGCTTACTGGAAGTAGTACAAGTGGGCTTACGACTTCCCCTCTGGGATGACCATCGACTCCCAGCGGCAACAACAGCAGCGCCAGCAGCAGTAGGCGTTACACGCAAGGATGCATCGGAGGAATCCCAGGCAGGAGAGGACTCGTCAGACTTGCCAGTGACATGGCCTGCAGGACTATTGGCATTCCTGGGGAAGGAGGAAATTGACACTGAGGGAGTTGGTGGGGTGGTTTGCGTGAGCTTGGTTACAAGAGGAAGGGATTTACTGGTCAGTGGACTGCTTCCGCTGTCACCCAAAGTTTTTGAACTTGTCACTGACTTATTATGAATGCGCTGCAGGTGACGTATAAGGGAGGATGTTCCGAGGTGGTTAACGTCCTTACCCCTACTTATTACAGCTTGACAAAGGGAACACACGGCTTGACACCTGTTGTCCGCATTTCTGGTGAAATACCTCCACACCGAAGAGCTGATTTTTTTGGTATTTTCACCTGGCATGTCAACGGCCATATTCCTCCCACGGACAACAGGTGTCTCCCCGGGTGCCTGACTTAAACAAACCACCTCACCATCAGAATCCTTCTGGTCAATTTCCTCCCCAGCGCCAGCAACACCCATATCCTCCTCATCCTGGTGTACTTCAACACTGACATCTTCAATCTGACTATCAGGAACTGGACTGCGGGTGCTCCTTCCAGCACTTGCAGGGGGCATGCAAATAGTGGAAGGCGCATGCTCTTCACGTCCAGTGTTGGGAAGGTCAGGCATCGCAACCGACACAATTGGACTCTCCTTGTGGATTTGGGATTTCAAAGAACGCACAGTTCTTTGCGGTGCTTTTGCCAGCTTGAGTCTTTTCAGTTTTCTAGCGAGAGGCTGAGTGCTTCCATCCTCATGTGAAGCTGAACCACTAGCCATGAACATAGGCCAGGGCCTCAGCCGTTCCTTGCCACTCCGTGTGGTAAATGGCATATTGGCAAGTTTACGCTTCTCCTCCGACAATTTTATTTTAGGTTTTGGAGTCCTTTTTTTTCTGATATTTGGTGTTTTGGATTTGACATGCTCTGTACTATGACATTGGGCATCGGCCTTGGCAGATGACGTTGCTGGCATTTCATCGTCTCGGCCATGACTAGTGGCAGCAGCTTCAGCACGAGGTGGAAGTGGATCTTGATCTTTCCCTAATTTTGGAACCTCAACTTTTTTGTTCTCCATATTTTATAGGCAGAACTAAAAGGCACCTCAGGTAAACAATGGAGATGGATGGATTGGATACTAGTATACAATTATGGACGGACTGCCACGGTTAGGTGGTATAAAAAAACCACGGTTAGGTGGTATATATTGTAATACAATTATGGATGGACGGACTGCCTGCCGAGTGCCGACACAGAGGTAGCCACAGCCGTGAACTACCGCACTGTACACTGGTTGATAAAGAGATAGTAGTATACTCGTAACAACTAGTATGACTGACTATGACGGTATAAAGAATGAAAAAAAAACCACGGTTAGGTGGTATATATTGTAATACAATTATGGATGGACGGACTGCCTGCCGAGTTCCGACACAGAGGTAGCCACAGCCGTGAACTACCGCACTGTACACTGGTTGATAAAGAGATAGTAGTATACTCGTAACAACTAGTATGACTGACTATGACGGTATAAAGAATGAAAAAAAAACCACGGTTAGGTGGTATATATTATAATACAATTATGGATGGACGGACTGCCTGCCGACTGCCGACACAGAGGTAGCCACAGCCGTGAACTACCGCACTGTACACTGGTTGATAAAGAGATAGTAGTATACTCGTAACAACTAGTATGACACTATGACGGTATAAAGAATGAAAAAAAAACCACGGTTAGGTGGTATATATTATAATAATACAATTATGGATGGACGGACTGCCTGCCGAGTTCCGACACAGAGGTAGCCACAGCCGTGAACTACCGCACTGTACACTGGTTGATAAAGAGATAGTAGTATACTCGTAACAACTAGTATGACTGACTATGACGGTATAAAGAATGAAAAAAAAACCACGGTTAGGTGGTATATATTGTAATACAATTATGGATGGACGGACTGCCTGCCGAGTTCCGACACAGAGGTAGCCACAGCCGTGAACTACCGCACTGTACACTGGTTGATAAAGAGATAGTAGTATACTCGTAACAACTAGTATGACTGACTATGACGGTATAAAGAATGAAAAAAAAACCACGGTTAGGTGGTATATATTGTAATACAATTATGGATGGACGGACTGCCTGCCGAGTTCCGACACAGAGGTAGCCACAGCCGTGAACTACCGCACTGTACACTGGTTGATAAAGAGATAGTAGTATACTCGTAACAACTAGTATGACTGACTATGACGGTATAAAGAATGAAAAAAAAACCACGGTTAGGTGGTATATATTATAATACAATTATGGATGGACGGACTGCCTGCCGACTGCCGACACAGAGGTAGCCACAGCCGTGAACTACCGCACTGTACACTGGTTGATAAAGAGATAGTAGTATACTCGTAACAACTAGTATGACACTATGACGGTATAAAGAATGAAAAAAAAACCACGGTTAGGTGGTATATATTATAATACAATTATGGATGGACGGACTGCCTGCCGACTGCCGACACAGAGGTAGCCACAGCCGTGAACTACCGCACTGTACACTGGTTGATAAAGAGATAGTAGTATACTCGTAACAACTAGTATGACACTATGACGGTATAAAGAATGAAAAAAAAACCACGGTTAGGTGGTATATATTATAATACAATTATGGATGGACGGACTGCCTGCCGAGTGCCGACACAGAGGTAGCCACAGCCGTGAACTACCGCACTGTACACTGGTTGATAAAGAGATAGTAGTATACTCGTAACAACTAGTATGACTGACTATGACGGTATAAAGAATGAAAAAAAAACCACGGTTAGGTGGTATATATTATAATACAATTATGGATGGACGGACTGCCTGCCGACTGCCGACACAGAGGTAGCCACAGCCGTGAACTACCGCACTGTACACTGGTTGATAAAGAGATAGTAGTATACTCGTAACAACTAGTATGACACTATGACGGTATAAAGAATGAAAAAAAAACCACGGTTAGGTGGTATATATTATAATACAATTATGGATGGACGGACTGCCTGCCGACTGCCGACACAGAGGTAGCCACAGCCGTGAACTACCGCACTGTACACTGGTTGATAAAGAGATAGTAGTATACTCGTAACAACTAGTATGACACTATGACGGTATAAAGAATGAAAAAAAAACCACGGTTAGGTGGTATATATTATAATAATACAATTATGGATGGACGGACTGCCTGCCGAGTTCCGACACAGAGGTAGCCACAGCCGTGAACTACCGCACTGTACACTGGTTGATAAAGAGATAGTAGTATACTCGTAACAACTAGTATGACTATGACGACGGTATAAAGAAAGAAAAAAAAATACCACGGTTAGGTGGTATATAATTATACAATTATGGATGGACGGACTGCCTGCCGAGTGCCGACTGCCGACACAGAGGTAGCCACAGCCGTGAACTACCGCACTGTACTGTGTCTGCTGCTAATATAGACTGGTTGATAAAGAGATAGTATACAACTAGAGATGAGCGGGTTCGGTTTCTTTGAATCCGAACCCGCACGAACTTCACTTTTTTTTTCACGGGTCCGAGCGACTCGGATCTTCCCGCCTTGCTCGGTTAACCCGAGCGCGCCCGAACGTCATCATGACGCTGTCGGATTCTCGCGAGACTCGGATTCTATATAAGGAGCCGCGCGTCGCCGCCATTTTCACACGTGCATTGAGATTGATAGGGAGAGGACGTGGCTGGCGTCCTCTCCATTAGAATAGATTAGAAGAGAGAGAGAGAGAGAGAGATTGTGCAGACAGAGTTTACCACAGTGACCAGTGCAGTTGTTGTTAAGTTAACTTTTATTTAATATATCCGTTCTCTGCTATATCCGTTCTCTGCCTGAAAAAAACGATACACAGCAGTCACACAGTGTGACTCAGTCTGTGTGCACTCAGCTCAGCCCAGTGTGCTGCACATCAATGTATAAAAGCTTATAATAATTGTGGGGGAGACTGGGGAGCACTGCAGGTTGTTATAGCAGGAGCCAGGAGTACATAATATTATATTAATTTAAAATTAAACAGTGCACACTTTTGCTGCAGGAGTGCCACTGCCAGTGTGACTAGTGGTGACCAGTGCCTGACCACCAGTATAGTAGTATATTGTTGTATACTATCTCTTTATCAACCAGTCTATATTAGCAGCAGACACAGTACAGTGCGGTAGTTCACGGCTGTGGCTACCTCTGTGTCGGCAGTCGGCACTCGGCAGGCAGTCCGTCCATCCATAATTGTATAATTATATACCACCTAACCGTGGTATTTTTTTTTCTTTCTTTATACCGTCGTCATAGTCATACTAGTTGTTACGAGTATACTACTATCTCTTTATCAACCAGTGTACAGTGCGGTAGTTCACGGCTGTGGCTACCTCTGTGTCGGCAGTCAGCAGGCAGTCCGTCCATCCATAATTGTATTATTATAATATATACCACCTAACCGTGGTTTTTTTTTCATTCTTTATACCGTCATAGTGTCATACTAGTTGTTACGAGTATACTACTATCTCTTTATCAACCAGTGTACAGTGCGGTAGTTCACGGCTGTGGCTACCTCTGTGTCGGCAGTCGGCAGTCCGTCCGTCCATCCATAATTGTATTATAATATATACCACCTAACCGTGGTTTTTTTTTCATTCTTTATACCGTCATAGTGTCATATTAGTTGTTACGAGTATACTACTATCTCTTTATCAACCAGTGTACAGTGCGGTAGTTCACGGCTGTGGCTACCTCTGTGTCGGCAGTCGGCAGGCAGTCCGTCCATCCATAATTGTATTATAATATATACCACCTAACCGTGGTTTTTTTTTCATTCTTTATACCGTCATAGTCAGTCATACTAGTTGTTACGAGTATACTACTATCTCTTTATCAACCAGTGTACAGTGCGGTAGTTCACGGCTGTGGCTACCTCTGTGTCGGCACTCGGCAGGCAGTCCGTCCATCCATAATTGTATTATAATATATACCACCTAACCGTGGTTTTTTTTTCATTCTTTATACCGTCATAGTGTCATACTAGTTGTTACGAGTATACTACTATCTCTTTATCAACCAGTGTACAGTGCGGTAGATCACGGCTGTTGCTACCTCTGTGTCGGCAGTCGGCAGGCAGTCCGTCCATCCATAATTGTATTATAATATATACCACCTAACCGTGGTTTTTTTTTCATTCTTTATACCGTCATAGTGTCATACTAGTTGTTACGAGTATACTACTATCTCTTTATCAACCAGTGTACAGTGCGGTAGTTCACGGCTGTGGCTACCTCTGTGTCGGCAGTCGGCAGGCAGTCTGTCCATCCATAATTGTATTATAATATATACCACCTAACCGTGGTTTTTTTTTCATTCTTTATACCGTCATAGTCAGTCATACTAGTTGTTACGAGTATACTACTATCTCTTTATCAACCAGTGTACAGTGCGGTAGTTCACGGCTGTGGCTACCTCTGTGTCGGAACTCGGCAGGCAGTCCGTCCATCCATAATTGTATTACAATATATACCACCTAACCGTGGTTTTTTTTTCATTCTTTATACCGTCATAGTCAGTCATACTAGTTGTTACGAGTATACTACTATCTCTTTATCAACCAGTGTACAGTGCGGTAGTTCACGGCTGTGGCTACCTCTGTGTCGGAACTCGGCAGGCAGTCCGTCCATCCATAATTGTATTACAATATATACCACCTAACCGTGGTTTTTTTTTCATTCTTTATACCGTCATAGTCAGTCATACTAGTTGTTACGAGTATACTACTATCTCTTTATCAACCAGTGTACAGTGCGGTAGTTCACGGCTGTGGCTACCTCTGTGTCGGAACTCGGCAGGCAGTCCGTCCATCCATAATTGTATTACAATATATACCACCTAACCGTGGTTTTTTTTTCATTCTTTATACCGTCATAGTCAGTCATACTAGTTGTTACGAGTATACTACTATCTCTTTATCAACCAGTGTACAGTGCGGTAGTTCACGGCTGTGGCTACCTCTGTGTCGGAACTCGGCAGGCAGTCCGTCCATCCATAATTGTATTATTATAATATATACCACCTAACCGTGGTTTTTTTTTCATTCTTTATACCGTCATAGTGTCATACTAGTTGTTACGAGTATACTACTATCTCTTTATCAACCAGTGTACAGTGCGGTAGTTCACGGCTGTGGCTACCTCTGTGTCGGCACTCGGCAGGCAGTCCGTCCATCCATAATCATCATAACCATCCGGTGCAAATTTTAGGACTAAAAATAATATTGTGAGGTGTGAGGTATTCAGAATAGACTGAAAATGAGTGTAAATTATGGTTTTTGAGGTTAATAATACTTTGGGATCAAAATGACCCCCAAATTCTATGATTTAAGCTGTTTTTTAGTGTTTTTGGGAAAAAACACCCGAATCCAAAACACACCCGAATCCGACAAAAAAAATTCGGTGAGGTTTTGCCAAAACGCGTTCGAACCCAAAACACGGCCGCGGAACCGAACCCAAAACCAAAACACAAAACCCGAAAAATTTCAGGCGCTCATCTCTATATACAACAATATACTACTATACTGGTGGTCAGGCACTGGTCACCACTAGTCACACTGGCAGTGGCACTCCTGCAGCAAAAGTGTGCACTGTTTAATTTTAAATTAATATAATATTATGTACTCCTGGCTCCTGCTATAACAACCTGCAGTGCTCCCCAGTCTCCCCCACAATTATTATAAGCTTTTATACATTGATGTGCAGCACACTGGGCTGAGCTGAGTGCACACAGACTGAGTCACACTGTGTGACTGCTGTGTATCGTTTTTTTCAGGCAGAGAACGGATATAGCAGAGAACGGATATATTAAATAAAAGTTAACTTAACAACAACTGCACTGGTCACTGTGGTAAACTCTGTCTGCACAATCTCTCTCTCTCTCTCTCTCTTCTAATCTATTCTAATGGAGAGGACGCCAGCCACGTCCTCTCCCTATCAATCTCAATGCACGTGTGAAAATGGCGGCGACGCGCGGCTCCTTATATAGAATCCGAGTCTCGCGAGAATCCGACAGCGTCTTGATGACGTTCGGGCGCGCTCGGGTTAACCGAGCAAGGCGGGAAGATCCGAGTCGCTCGGACCCGTGAAAAAAAAAGTGAAGTTCGTGCGGGTTCGGATTCAAAGAAACCGAACCCGCTCATCTCTAATTGCAAAGCAAGCTATCACGGTGCATAATGTTCTGAGTCCACTACAGTCAAATCAGCCATTCTTTCTGGATGTAACTACCACAGAGCATGGAACGTCTCGGGGCTTATGGCAGGAAAATGCAATCAAGGGACAAAAGAAGAAGCCCATTGGATTCTGGGCAAAGCAGTTTTCCTCAGCACAAAGACAATACTCTCCCTTAGAAAATACTTTTCTAGCTGCATATACTGCCTTCCAACATATAGAGAGCACAACCAAACAAAAGCCAATCGCAATACGTACAGACCTCCCTATTGCAGGATGGCTGAGGCAAGAAGGATTTGAATCACGTTCTGCTGTTGCACGGAAGCCAATGGTACAGAACTGGAAGTGGTACTTATCAGAGAGGGGAGGAGTAGCTTCTCAAGATCCATCTCAAGTCACCTGCCACCTTAAGGAATTGTTAATTTCCAATCCGATAGCATGGAACAGCTACCCCCCTCCGTTGAAAGAAGAATCTCCAGTTTCAACTGCTGAACATTACTCCAGTTTAACAGATGAAGAGCAGAAGATTGCTTGGTTTACAGATGGCTTCTCTACCCTGACACAAAGGGGCCGAACTTGGACTGCCACAGCATTCCAATCTGTACTGGAGGAAGTTATATATGCGAATGGTGAAGGGGGACCCAGCCAAAATGCAGAACTGCAAGCTGTACTGATGCTTCTACAAGAGACAGATGGTCTTTGGTTAATCTACACTCAGGCCCGGCGCTACCCGCTCAGCGAAGGGATGCAGTGCAGGGAGGCGCTGGGACGGAGAGGCGCTCCCCCTGCTCTGCATTCCTTCCCTGCTGCGCCGTCCTGACTCCCCTGCTGCTGCTGCTGCTGCTGCTGCGCCTGTCACTGTATGACAGGCACTGGCAGCGCCGCTTGTAGCATAAAAATCCTTCTCCCTCCCCTGTGTGACAGGACAGCGCTGTGTACGGGACAGAAGGGGGCGGAGCTAAGCGGGCAGAAGGGGCGGGGCTAAACGGGACAGAAGGGGGCGGAGCTACACGGACCAGGCTGCTGTAGTGTAGGGAGACTGGCTTAGGTAAGTGAAGTGTGAGAGTGAAATGTGTGTGTGTGTGTGTGTGTGTGTGTGTGTGTGTGTGTGTGTGTGTGTGTGTGTGTGTGGTATGTCTGTGTGCGTTTATGTGTGCTTTAAGGACGCTACTACTACAAGGGGGGCATTACGTGTAACGACGCTACTACTGGGGGGTCATTACGTATAAGGACGCTACTAATGGGGGCATTACGTGTAACGACGCTACTAATGGGGGCATTACGTTTAAGGACGCTACTAATGGGGGCATTACGTGTAACGACGCTACTAATGGGGGCCATTACGTGTAACAACGCTACTACTGGGGGGTCATTACGTATAAGGACGCTACTACTACAGGGAGGGCATTACGTGTAACGACGCTACTAATGGGGGCCATTACGTGTAACAACGCTACTACTGGGGGGTCATTACGTATAAGGACACTACTAATGGGGGCATTACGTGTAACGACGCTACTACTGGGGGGTCATTACGTATAAGGATTCTACTACTATATTACGTGTAACGATGCTACTAATGGGGGCCGTTATGTGTAACGACGCTACTAATGGGTGCCATTACGTGTAACGACGCTACTCCTGGGGGGTCATTACGTATAAGGACGATACTACTACTTGGGGGCATTATGTATAGGACGCTACTATTACTGGGGCGGCATTACGTATAACAATACTACTACTGGGGGAGGGCATTACGTATAAGGACGCTACTACTGGGGGGGGCATTATGTATAAGGACGCTACTACTACTGGGGGCGCATTATGTATAAAGACGCTTCTACTACTGGGGGTGCACTACTTATAAGGATGCTACTACAACTGGAGGGGGCATTACGTATAAGGACGCTACTACTACTAGGGGGAATTACGTATAAGGACGCTTCTACTACTGGGGGTGCACTACGTATAAGGACGCTACTACTACTTGGGGGGCATTATGTATAAGGATGCTACTACTACTGGGGGGGCATTACGCATAAGGATGCTACTACTACTGTGGGTGCATTACGTATAAGGACACTACTACAACTGGAGGGGGCATTACGTATAAGGACGCTACTACTACTAGGGGGAATTACGTATAAGGACGCTTCTACTACTGGGGGTGCACTACGTATAAGGACGCTACTACAACTGGAGGGGGCATTACGTATAAGGACACTACTACTACTAGGGGGAATTACGTATAAGGACGCTTCTACTACTGGGGGTGCACTACGTATAAGGACGCTACTACAACTGGAGGGGGCATTACGCATAAGGATGCTACTACTACTGGGGGTGCACTACGTATAAGGACGCTACTACTACTGGGGGGGCATTACGTATAAGGATGCTACTACAACTTGAGGGGGCATTACGTATAAGGACGCTACTACTACTAGGGGGAATTACGTATAAGGACGCTTCTACTACTGGGGGTGCACTACGTATAAGGACGCTACTACTACTGGGGGGGCATTATGTATAAGGATGCTACTACTACTGGGGGGGCATTATGTATAAGGATGCTACTACTATTGGGGGGCATTATGCATAAGGATGCTACTACTACTGGGGGTGCACTACATATAAGGACGCTACTACAACTGGAGGGGGCATTACGCATAAGGATGCTACTACTACTGGGGGTGCACTACGTATAAGGACGCTACTACTACTGGGGGGGGCATTACGTATAAGGACGCTACTACAACTTGAGGGGGCATTACGTATAAGGACGCTACTACTACTAGGGGGAATTATGTATAAGGACGCTACTACTACTGGGGGGCATTATGTATAAGGATGCTACTACTACTGGGGGGGCATTATGTATAAGGATGCTACTACTACTGGGGGGCATTATGTATAAGGATGCTACTACTACTGGGGGGCATTATGCATAAGGATGCTACTACTACTGGGGGGCATTATGTATAAGGATGCTACTACTACTGGGGGGGCATTATGCATAAGGATGCTACTACTACAGGGGGGCATTACGTATAAGGACGCTACTACTACTGGGGGGGCATTATGTATAAGGATGCTACTACTACTGGGGGGCATTACATATAAGGACGCTACTACTACGGGTGGGGCATTACGTATAAGATGAATAAGATTGTGCTACATTGTGGCGTAATTTTGAATGGGGGTACTATTGTGTGGCTATGCCCCTTGTGAGACTACACTCCTTTTCCCGGCGCGCGCCAAAGGAATATGGGAGGGTGCAAATTTATAGTTTGCAGGGGGGCGCAAAACACCCTAGCACCGGCCCTGTCTACACTGACAGTTGGGCCCCATATAAAGGTCTCACTATTTGGATGCCCTCATCAAAAGAAGACGATTGGAGAACCAATTCCAAGCCTTTATGGGCTGGGCCTGAAATATGGAATCAACTTTGGAACTACAATTCATCCAGCTCTATCTCAATTGTTCATGTAAATGCACACACAGGTTTCTCACCTAATGACACAGCTGATGCCCTTGTACAAATCAAATCAGCCACTCAATCACCAGTGGCGGAAGATGAAAAAATGTACATATACAACCTGGGATGGTGGGCGCATGAAGAAATGTGGACATAGTGGAGCAGAAAGAACCTATGATAGGGCAAAGGAGAACCATGTGTATTTGGTGTACCATACTCCATTTTATCCAAATGCAGCAGGATTAATAGGAAGAATAAATGGCCTCCTTAAGGAACAAATACGCAATAGAATGCCCATGCACACTTTAAAGGGTTGGGACAGTGTCCTACAGGAGGCAGAATGCTGTTTGAATGAAAGGGTCCTTACAGGAACCACCCCCTTTCAGAGATTGTTAGAGCCCATGCCACCCAGGCCACCTCACTGTGTCATATTCAGACCTAAGTATAAGCTCCTAATTGATAAGAACAATAGGGACAACCAGGTTAGGAAAAAGAAGGGGGAGATAGCAGCATTAGGGCAAGGAAAAACATACTATGTTCTGGTTGAAGGTGATGCTAACCCTGCCTATCATTTGTATCCCAGAGCATGTTGATAAGAAACTTAGCACTTGTTTATTTTTCCCAACAGGTTGAACCAAGATGTATGCCGGCCTGAGGGAATCTCGCCCTGACCAAGGAGTATGGTGCTATGAATCAGGCACATCCTTGATGATAGTTGGATTCATCTTTTTGTTTTCTTTGGATCATGTTTGAACAGCATACAGTAGACCAGACATTAACTTTGAAAGCAAATGTAAAAAGATCCAGTAGATTACTCTATGGATTGGATTCAGTTTGGAAGTAAAAGAATATTGGATCCGCATTACCCAAATTCCTCAAAAACTTTTGCATATGTAGCTACTCCTGTTAGCTTGAGAGAGTTGAGCCAATGGGAGGAAGGATGGAAATTTGACTGATCAAAAGTTTGGAACTATTATACACACACCGTAGTTTATATAATTTTTTTTACGTTTTTATTTATTTTCTATAATTATTATGTATAATGTGATTAAAATAGTATTTCTATTATTGTTTAAATGTTGTAAGGTTATATAGATGCAAAGAGGTTTTGACACTCAGGTTGATGGGTCACTATGATAATATTGGACATTATCACCAGAAGCCAAGGGTGGATTGTAACAGTATTGATTTCTGACCTACAGTACAGCTAACTATTTGTCTTCTATGTATAACATGTGTACCCATAGCCATATACTGTATTTGTGTTGTAAGACTTTCATTTTCCATCTTTGTAGGAACAAGCTGTTTGTTATTTATAGTATGTTAACAAGAAATTGTTCTCCTTTTTAGCTTACATAATAGGCCAGACAATAGGTCTATTCGTGGTCAACAAATATATGTTTACCTTTGATTAAGTGGCCTAGACATCTATTTTACGCAAAGGTAAAGGGCTATTTGTCCTACATTAGAATTCAATACAACAATAGATTTCATAATATTGTACAAGTGACCAGGGACTCCAATGACATGTGTATGGAGATATGATCCCTTGACCACCTCTCAGAATTCTGGGTTAAATAGAGGGTCACGGCAGACTGATGGCAGCCTCCATTGAGACCCGAGATTGGCAATAGGGTTCCTTTGACTGACAAGACCTAGGCACTAATCCCACTGGGAACACTATCCTTTCTGTAAAGTAATTTTTCCTCAGGTTTCCTTTGACCCTCCTACACCTACTTTTAGAGTTAGCATGTGTCCTCATGTTCTAATACTTCTTTCTCTTTGATGAATGTCCCCTTCCTGTACATACAGTGGCCTGATCGTAGCAGCAACTTTGTCAGCAGATTGGCAAAACCATGTGCACTGCAGGGGGAAGGCAGATATAACATATGCAGAGAGGATTAGATTTGGGTGGGTCATATTGTTTCTGTGCAGGGTAAATACTGACTGCTTTATTTTTACACTGCAATTTAGATTTCAGTTTGAACACACCCCACCCAAATCTAACTCTCTCTGCACATGTTATATCTGCCCCCCTGCAGTGCACATGGTTTTGCCCATTTGCTAACAAAGTTTCTGCTACGATCAGGTCTGAATTAGGCCCATTATCTTGTTAGAACGCTTGATAAACAGTGTGATGCCGATGCCGTCCACTTCCACAAATACACCAATTTGAGAATTGCCATATGCGACGTGCGGGGTCACTTTTGACACACGGGATTACTTAAATACCTTCAGCTGCCACCAGCAAAGACTTTTCATCATATTACGGACGTTGCAGGCGTCTTTAGCTTTACCTGTCACGCACACACTGCAATACTCAGAAAAATAGGTAGACGTGAGCCACACAGGCCTTTATTTCATAAAAACAACAGAATCAGAACTAAAATTAGAATTTTAATTTCAAGAATACTTCAGAGCTTTAGTTACAAAAAGGTTACAAAGATTATTAAGAATATTTTAAAAACACACACAGAATTCAGCAATCTCAATAAATGAAAAGAAATAAAAACTGCAGAAACCCTAATTCACTTACGCGAACAAATTTTTGGTATTTCTACTGTGGAGGATTTCACAGAATAACTCAGGTCATCTCCAACAGTGTTGAGTCCCCAAGAGATCACCCTTTCTGTTTTCATGAGGGAGACAGATATAGTCTCCAGCTTCATCCTGCCCCCTCCCTTGGGATTTTTAACTACTTCCCTGCTGGGCACTACACATACACCAGGTTTTACATACTTAGTGATAGAAAGAAATACAGGAGAGGGTGTAGCCCAAAGGCATTGAAATCTCCTTCAAAGAGAGTGAGGTCTGTGAGGATCTGCACCTTGTCACCCCTGGACAGCTTTATGACTAGCCAGGAAGTTTTGGCTTAGTTATTTAAACATGTGGACTTCTTTTACTTCCCATCAGGTAATTGATCCGGCCATCTCCCTCTTATCAGTATTTCTAACCTCCTGGTCTGGTCATTGTACATGTCATCTCAAACTTTATGGTCTGCAGATCTCCACCAGCCTGGATGTATGAAGGTTAAACACAGGACATTGCCTGTCAGCCATTTTGACACATCTAAGCTGAAAGAATACAAAATTATTTATATACAGTCACTTGAAAACATTATTGGTGATTATTCCTGTAAGTAATCACCACACCTTAGATCACATATAATTTGTGATCCTGCTTTCTGTATTTAATATGACATACAGTATTTGAAAGCTTCTATCATGTCTGCCCGTTCTCTTCTCTGCTCCAAACTATACATACAGTATTAAGATCTTTTAGTCTTTCCTGGTAAGTTTTGGGGTGTAGGTTTGTACCATTTTAGTTGCCCTTCTTTGTACAGTCTCTAATGTATTTATATCCTTCTGAAGATATGGCATGCAGAACTGAACACAGTATTCGACTAGTTGAGGCAGTGCCAATAATCTATACAGTGGAATTTTTACTTCTTTCTGCTTCTGATTCCTCTCCTTAAGCAACCACGCATTTGACTTACCTTCCTTAATACTTTGATATACAGTATTGCTTTCTTGTCTTGGTTTTCTCATGGCCAGCTTTATGTGGCTTACACACAAGTTTCAAGCTTTGGCAATCTGTATATTTTAGCACCAGAAAGAAAAACATTCAACGTTATCTACTAAATAGCCCTGCGGTGAACTTCACTACAGTACTTTGGTTTTTGTTCTTCATAACATTACTTTAACTGTTACTCAGATGTCCATATACAAAATCCCCTTTCAATTTAATTCTAATGAAGTTTGATCATGGACTTACCCTGGCAACGTGTTAGGGTCTCCTGCCCTGTGCTGCCACGTCGTCATGGCAACCGGGAGACAAGTGCTAGTGGAGTAACCTGAGCGCAGCTGATACTCCGGTTCGGGTCTTTTGCTGTGCAGTGGTTATAGGCTCTGTGCACGGCAGGGGATCCGGTGCTGGTTTTTGTGCTCACAGTCTGTGAGGTCTGAGTGGGGCGTGGACAGCACCTGCTTTATAAGGCCTCTTTTCAGGGTAAGCAGATGCTGCTGAATCTCTGTTGGTTAGTCAGTTCATGAAAGTTAGCCAGTACTGTGTAGCTTTGTATTTGTTTGTTGCTTACTGCAAATAGGCCTGGGGATTTGGTATTACACTCTGCCAATCCAGACCTAGCAGTAAGACTGGAGTCAGTCGTTTAGCTTGCTGGGGTTCTGTTATTACTCTGTGAACTTAGCAAGTTTGCGGCTGTATTCTAACACTTGCCTGTCTAATCCTGTCTCACTGTGCTAGGTGTCAGGGGTCAGTTTAGTGGCAGTAAGCTTAAACCTGTGCACTGCAAGTGAGAATCAGGATTGTGGAGGCTCTCCTTGTGTCTATCATTCCATCTCTGACCAAGGAGTTTACTGCCACACCCATTGGTAACCCTTTAGGGTTTTGCTGTTGCCCTTAGCAACAGCATTTCGGGTTCTCTACGTATTAAAACACAACATCTTGCTTTTTACATCTGAGCAGTTCTAATACAAGGGAGATACCCAGTTCCTTAGCCTCTGGGCTTCTCTGTTCACTGTGTGTGTATTTTGTTACCCTATCACCTTCTGTGTACGTTATGTCATATTCCCCAGTTTGTCTGTGAGTCCATTTGTTTTGCATAACAGTTCAAACACCAGTACATTCCTGCAGGCACTGGTGTGCATAACACAACGCTGGATACTACAGCTAGTATTGTAGTCAAATTAGGTATGGGACTTTAGCATATTTTATAAAGTCATATTTCTACACTTTGTCACTCCTGGCAGCAACCAATTGCATATGCTACTGTATTCTCCTGGCGTAATCCTGGCACACGCATATGCTACTGTTTTCTCCTGATGTAATCCTGGCACATGCTACTGTATTCTCCTGGTGTAATCCTGGCACATGCATATGCTACTGTTTTCTCATGGTCTAATCCTGGCACATGCATATGCTACTGTATTCTCCTGGTCTAATCCTGGCACATGCATATGCTACTGTTTTCTCCTGGTCTAATCCTGGCACATGCTACTGTATTCTCCTGTTGCAAACCTGGTCCATATGCTGTTGCATTCTTCTGGTGTAAACCTGGTGATATGCTGTTGTATCCTCCTGGTATAAACCTGGCACATATGCTATTGTATTCTTCTGGTATAAACCTGGTGCATGTGCTATTGTATTCTCCTGGTATAAACCTGTGCATACACTTTTGTATTCTCCTGGTGTAAACTTGGTGCATATGCTGTTGTATTCTACTGGTATAAACCTGGTGCATATACTATTGTATTCTCCTAGTGTAAACCTGGTGCACTGCATATGCTATTGTATTCTCTTCTGTAAACCTGGTGCATATACTATTGTTATCTCCTGGTGTAAACCCGGTGTATATGCTGTTGTATTCTACTCGTGTAAACCTGGTGCATATACTATTGTATTCTCCTAGTGTAAACCTGGTGCATATGCTATTATATTCCCTTATGTAAACCTGGTGCATATACTATTGTTATCTCCTGGTGTAAACCCGATGTATATGCTGTTGTTTTCTCCTGGTGTTTATGATATTGTTTTCTCCTGGTGTTAACCCGGTGTATATGCTATTGTATCTGATATGCTGGTGTATCTGATATTGTATAAACACCTAATCGCCTGATGAATGCCCCCTCCTCCCTGTGCAAGGTAAATCATTAAACCATAACCATAATGAAATAACAACACTGAGTCCTGCACAAGAGGAAAGGATGGTCAGCTTTATTTAATTTTTAAGATAAATAAATTATTTAAAATTATAACTGAACTAATAGAAGAAGAAAAAGTATAGTTGAAAAAGAAAGAACAACCCCACAATGCAAGATCACCGACTGCGCACACACACACACACACACACACACACACACACACACACACACACACACACACACACCAATCTTCTAATGAAAAGCGAACTGCAGCCCATTACTATGCCCAATATATCCACCTCCCACCCCAATAACACAACATGAGGCCCACAGGAACCAGTGGTACAGCTGACCCTAGTAGGGTAGAATCAGCCTAAGCTATGTATTGGAGGGGAGAGCACCTCAAGCTCCAAAGACAGATGAATACTGCAACCGTTCTTTCCCGCCACAACAAAAGCAGACACCAAGCAACTGAAACAAAACAAAGGAGGAAGGCCAGATAGCAGCCAGCCAGAAAAATCTCCGTAAAATGGATGCCTAAAGCAACTCCGAAAATTCTCCTAAAGCCCCACCTCTCTGTCTCCATTTTATAGGCTAACCAAACCTCTCTACACGCCACAACACTACCTCATCCAAAACAGTAACCCTTTCATGCCTGGAGGCAGACACTCACAGGCTTGGGTGTTTAATTACCTCCATGCATATAAAATGCACTCCATCTCACTAAATTCCCTATTGCTTGATGAATGTCCCCTCCTCCCAATGCAAGGTAAACCATTAAACCATAACCATGAAATAACGACACTGAGACTTGCATAAGGGTAAAGGAAGGTCACCTTCATTTCATTTTTAAACTGATTAAATTGTTTAAAAATAACTGAACTAACTAATAGAAGAAGAAGAAAGAAATACAGACAAAGTATGGTGGCACAGAAAGAATGCCTCATTTTTTTTTTTTTGTAAAGTTATCTTGCAAGTTTTGTTTTTAATGTCCTAATGCTCTGATTGGTTAGAAATTGTTTCTAGCCCCCCACCTTAAAAGGGCAGACTAGATGGGTCAAGAATTTTGAATATAGCTTGGGCGCTACCACCTTAAACACATATGAACAAAGTTAATAGATGAAAAAAGTCTACGATATTGTCCCAGCAAGATTTCCTTATTCTTCCACAGGTCCACCTTTCTCCAAACAATCCTCACATCAAAGAACGTCCTGTGTAGTAAATGTCCTTTTCCCGCTCTTGTCCTGTAATATCCGCTCTAGGGTTGGTGACAATCAGACATTCCGGGACTTGTAGAGATGGATCTGTATATAAGGGGTCTCCATACGATGTGCAGTCGGGCTGAGTCTCTGGATGACAGGGCGGGGTCTGTGTCGCTGTGGCTGCTGGGAGCTGAATCTTACCCCGCCCTGTCATCCAGAGACTCAGCCCGACTGCACATCGTATGGAGACCCCTTATATACAGATCCATCTCTACAAGTCCCGGAATGTCTGATTGTCACCAACCCTAGAGCGGATATTACAGGACAAGAGCGGGAAAAGGACATTTACTACACAGGACGTTCTTTGATGTGAGGATTGTTTGGAGAAAGGTGGACCTGTGGAAGAATAAGGAAATCTTGCTGGGACAATATCGTAGACTTTTTTCATCTATTAACTTTGTTCATATGTGTTTAAGGTGGTAGCGCCCAAGCTATATTCAAAATTTGTATATTTAGATTATTCATTATTGGTGATTGGGAATCACCTGAATATATCTGGGCAGCTTTTAATCCACTAAGCGCTATTGTCTGATCCATATCTCTATATTTAGATGGGTCAAGAAGTTCGTATTTCTATGATTCTATGTTTAGCCAAATCTACTTTAAAGTTGCTGACAAGTGAACCAAAGTCGTAAATACAATTAAAACTCTCATCAAAGCGAAATGTGACAAAAAACAGATGGTAACAGTAACTATATTATATATTCTATGTTGTAACATAGGCACGTTAAAGTGCTTATTACAATTAATTTATATTATATATTTTTCCTTAAGGGTCTCATATATCAGGCAGTTATAGGACCAATTCCTTATTCTGTCACTGCTTAGTTCTGGGGGTTAGGGAAGTCCATCGTGCTAAAAATGTTTAATTTGCTGATTAAAACCTAAAAATTATCGGGATTGGCAAATTGAGAATTTCTCTGACGTCCTAAGTGGATGCTGGGGACTCCGTCAGGACCATGGGGATTAGCGGCTCCGCAGGAGACAGGGCACAAAAGTAAAAGCTTTAGGATCAGGTGGTGTGCACTGGCTCCTCCCCCTATGACCCTCCTCCAAGCCTCAGTTAGATTTTTGTGCCCGGCCGAGAAGGGTGCAATCTAGGTGGCTCTCCTAAAGAGCTGCTTAGAGTAAAAGTTTGTTAGGTTTTTTATTTTCAGTGAGTCCTGCTGGCAACAGGCTCACTGCTACGAGAGACTTAGGGGAGAGAAGTGAACTCACCTGCGTGCAGGATGGATTGGCTTCTTAGGCTACTGGACACCATTAGCTCCAGAGGGAGTCGGAACACAGGTCTCACCCTGGGGTTCGTCCCGGAGCCGCGCCGCCGACCCCCCTTGCAGATGCCGAAAAGTGAAGGTCCAGAAACGGCGGCAGAAGACTCTTCAGTCTTCATAAGGTAGCGCACAGCACTGCAGCTGTGCGCCATTGTTGTCAGCACACTTCATAGCAGCGGTCACTGAGGGTGCAGGGCGCTGGGGGGGGGGCGCCCTGGGCAGCAATGATAGTACCTTATTCTGGCTAAAAATACATCACATATAGCCCCTGGGGGCTATATGGATGTATTTAACCCCTGCCAGGTCTCAGAAAAACGGGAGAAGAAGCCCGCCGAAAAGGGGGCGGGGCTTATTCTCCTCAGCACACAGCGCCATTTTCCCTCACAGAAATGCTGGTGGGAAGGCTCCCAGGCTCTCCCCTGCACTGCACTACAGAAACAGGGTTAAAACAGAGAGGGGGGGCACTTATTTGGCGATATATATATATATATTAAAATGCTATAAGGGAAAAACACTTATATAAAGGTTGTCCCTGTATAATTATAGCGTTTTTGGTGTGTGCTGGCAAACTCTCCCTCTGTCTCCCCAAAGGGCTAGTGGGGTCCTGTCCTCTATCAGAGCATTCCCTGTGTGTGTGCTGTGTGTCGGTACGTGTGTGTCGACATGTATGAGGACGATGTTGGTGAGGAGGCGGAGCAATTGCCTGAAATGGTGATGTCACTCTCTAGGGAGTCGACACCGGAATGGATGGCTTATTAAAGGAATTACGTGATAATGTCAACACGCTGCAAGGTCGGTTGACGACATGAGACGGCCGGCAAACAAATTAGTACCTGTCCAGGCGTCTCAAACACCGTCAGGGGCTGTAAAACGCTCATTTACCTCAGTCGGTCGACACAGACACAGACACGGACACTGACTCCAGTGTCGACGGTGAAGAAACAAACGTATTTTCCTTTAGGGCAACACGTTACATGTTAAGGGCAATGAAGGAGGTGTTACATGTTTCTGATACTACAAGTACCACAAGAAGGGTATTATGTGGGGTGTGAAAAAACTACCTGTAGTTTTTCCTGAATCAGATAAATTAAATGAAGTGTGTGATGATGCGTGGGTTTCCCCCGATAGAAAATTATTGGCGGTATACCCTTTCCCGCCAGAAGTTAGGGCGCGTTGGGAAACACCCTTTAGGGTGGATAAGGCGCTCACACGCTTATCAAAACAAGTGGCGGTACCGTCTCCAGATAGGGCCGCCCTCAAGGAGCCAGCTGAGAGGCTGGAAAATATCCTAAAAAGGTATATACACACATACTGGTGTTATACTGCGACCAGCGATCGCCTCAGCCTGGATGGGCAGCGCTGGGGTGGCTTGGTCGGATTCCCTGACTGAAAATATTGATACCCTTGACAGGGACAGTATTTTATTGACTATAGAGCATTTAAAGGATGCATTTCTATATATGCGAGATGCACAGAGGGATATTTGCACTCTGGCATCAAGAGTAAGTGCGATGTCCATATCTGCCAGAAGATGTTTAATGACACGACAGTGGTCAGGTGATGCAGATTCCAAACGGCACATGGAAGTATTGCCGTACAAAGGAGTTATTTGGGGTCGGTCCATCGGACCTGGTGGCCTCGGCAACAGCTGGAAAATCCACCTTTTTTACCCCAAATCACATCTCAGCAGAAAAAGACACCGTCTTTTCAGCCTCAGTCCTTTCGTCCCCATAAGGGCAAGCGGGCAAAAGGCCAGTCATATCTGCCCAGGGATAGAGGAAAGGGAAGAAGACTGCAGCAGGCAGCCCATTCCCAGGAACAGAAGCCCTCCACAGCTTCTGCCAAGTCCTCAGCATGACGCTGGGGCCGTACAAGCGGACTCAAGTGCGGTGGGGGGTCGTCTCAAGAGTTTCAGCGCATAGTGGGCTCACTCGCAAGTGGACCCCTCGATCCTACAAGTAGTATCCCAGGGGTACAGACTGGAAATTCGAGACGTCTCCCCCTCGCAGGCTCCTGATGTCTGCTTTACCAACGTCTTCCTCCGACAGGGAGGCAGTATTGGAAACAATTCACAAGCTGTATTCCCAGCAGGTGATAATCAAAGTACCCCTCCTACAACAAGGAAAGGGGTATTATTCCACACTATATTGTGGTACTGAAGCCAGACGGCTCAGTGAGACCTATTCTAAATGGGAAATCTTTGAACACTTACATACAAAGGTTCAAATCAAGATGGAGTCACTCAGAGCAGTGATAGCGAACCAGGAAGAAGGGGACTATATGGTGTCCCTGGACATCAAGGATGCTTACCTCCATGTCCCAAATTGCCCTTCTCACCAAGGGTACCTCAGGTTCGTGGTACGGAACTGTCACTATCAGTTTCAGACGCTGCCGTTGGATTGTCCACGGCACCCCGGGTCTTTACCAAAGTAATGGCCGAAATGATGATTCTTCTTCAAAGAAAAGGCGTATTAATTATCCCTTACTTGGACGATCTCCTGATAAGGGCAAGGTCCAGAGAACAGTTGGAAGTCGGAGTAGCACTATCTCAAGTAGTTCTACGACAGCACGGGTGGATTCTAAATATCCAAAATCGCAGCCGTTTCCGACGACACGTCTGCTGTTCCTAGGGATGGTTCTGGACACAGTCCAGAAAAAGGTGTTTCTCCCGGAGGAGAAAGCCAGGGAGTTATCCGAGCTAGTCAGGAACCTCCTAAAACCAGGAAAAGTGTCAGTGCATCATTGCACAAGAGTCCTGGGAAAAATGGTGGCTTATTACGAAGCGATTCCATTCGGCAGATTCCACGCACTTTTCAGTGGGATCTGCTGGACAAATTGTCCGGATCGCATTTTCAGATGCATCAGCGGATAACCCTGTCTCCAGGGACAGGGGTGTCTCTCCTGTGGTGGTTACAGAGTGCTCATCTTCTAGAGGGCCGCAGATTCGGCATTCAGGATTGGATGCTGGTGACCACGGAGGCCAGCCTGAGAGGCTGGGGAGCAGTCACACAGGGAAAAAATTTCCAGGGAGTGTGATCAAGTCTGGAGATTTTTCTCCACATAAATATACTGGAGCTAAGGGCAATTTACAATGCTCTAAGCTTAGCAAGACCTCTGCTTCAAGGTCAGCCGGTATTGATCCAGTGGGACAACATCACGGCAGTCGCCCACGTAAACAGACAGGGCGGCACAAGAAGCAGGAGGGCAATGGCAGAAACTGCAAGGATTTTTCGCTGGGCGCAAAATCATGTGATAGCACTGTCAGCAGTGTTCATTCCGGGAGTGGACAACTGGGAAGCAGACTTCCTCAGCAGGCACAACCTCCACCCGGGAGAGTGGGGACTTCATCGGGAAGTCTTCCACATGATTGTGAACCGTTGGAAAAGACCAAAAGGTGGACATGATGGCGTCCCGCCTGAACAAAAAACTGGACAAGTATTGCGCCAGGTCAAAAGACCCTCAGGCAATAGTTGTGGACGTTCTGGTAACACCGTGGGTGTACCAGTCGGTGTATGTCTTCCCTCCTCTGCTTCTCATACCCAAGGTATTGAGAATTATAAGACGTAGAGGAGTAAGAACTATACTCGTGGCTCCGGATTGGCCAAGAAGGACTTGGTACCCGGAACTTCAAGAGATGCTCACAGAGGACTCATGGCCTCTGCCGCTAAGAAGGGACTTGCTTCAGCAAGTACCATGTCTGTTCCAAGACTTACCGCGGCTGCGTTTGACGGCATGGCGGTTGAACGCCGGATCCTAAGGGAAAAAGGCATTCCGGAAGAGGTCATTCCTACCCTGGTCAAAGCCAGGAAGGAGGTGACCGCACAACATTATCACCACATGTGGCGAAAATATGTTGCGTGGTGTGAGGCCAGGAAGGCCCCATGAAGAAATTTCAACTTGGTCGTTTCCTGCATTTCCTACAAACAGGAGTGTCTATGGGCCTCAAATTGGGGTCCATTAAGGTTCAAATTTCGGCCCTGTCGATTTTCTTCCAGAAAGAATTGGCTTCAGTTCCTGAAGTCCAGAAGTTTGTCAAGGGAGTACTGCATATACAACCCCCTTTTTGTGCCTCCAGTGGCACTGTGGGATCTCAACGTAGTTCTGGGATTCCTAAAATCACATTGGTTTAAACCGCTCAAATCTGTGGATTTGAAATATCTCACAGGGAAAGTGACCATGCTGTTGGCCCTGGCCTCGGCCAGGCGAGTGTCAGAATTGGCGGCGTTTGTCTCAAAAAGCCCATATCTGATTGTCCATTCGGACAGGGCAGAGCTGCGGACTCGTCCCCAGTTTCTCCCTAAGGTGGTGTCAGTGTTTCACCCGAACCAGCTTATTGTGGTACCTGCGGCTACTAGGGACTTGGAGGACTCCAAGTTGCTAGATGTTGTCAGGGCCCTGAAAATATAGTTTCCAGGACGGCTGGAGTCAGGAAGACTGACTTGCTGTTATCCTGTATGCACCCATCAAACTGGGTGCTCTTGCTTCTAAGCAGGCGATTGCTAGTTGGATGTGTAGTACAATTCAGCTTGCACATTCTGTGGCAGGCCTGACACAGCCAAAATATGTAAATGCCCATTCCACAAGGAAGGTGGGCTCCTCTTGGGCGGCTGCCCGAGGGGTCTCGGCTTTACAACTTTGCCGAGCTGATACTTGGTCAGGGGCACACCCTGACTGAGGAGGACCTGGAGTTCTCTCATTCGGTGCTGCAGAGTCATCCGCACTCTCCCGCCCGTTTGGGAGCTTTGGTATAATCCCCATGGTCCTGACGGAGTCCCCAGCATCCACTTAGGACGTCAGAGAAAATAAGAATTTACTTACCGATAATTCTATTTCTCGTAGTCCGTAGTGGATGCTGGGCGCCCATCCCAAGTGCGGATTGTCTGCAATACTTGTACATAGTTATTGTTACAAAAATCGGGTTATTATTGTTGTGAGCCATCTTTTCAGAGGCTCCGCTGTTATCATGCTGTTAACTTGGTTCAGATCACAGGTTGTACAGTGTGATTGGTGTGGCTGGTATGAGTCTTACCCGGGATTCAAAATCCTTCCTTATTGTGTACGCTCGTCCGGGCACAGTATCCTAACTGAGGCTTGGAGGAGGGTCATAGGGGGAGGAGCCAGTGCACACCACCTGATCCTAAAGCTTTTACTTTTGTGCCCTGTCTCCTGCGGAGCCGCTAATCCCCATGGTCCTGACGGAGTCCCCAGCATCCACTACGGACTACGAGAAATAGAATTATCGGTAAGTAAATTCTTATTTTTTTAAATGCCGTTTCCCCAACGGATCCCTGATTATTGCTGTCTGCTGATTAAGCAATCAGATTGGATAATTGGGTCAGAAGAGATGTATGGCCTGCATTATACACTGGATACTATCTTCTTGGTTTAGCATACCTGTAATATGTATCATTCGTAAAATGGCTTTATAGTTCCCCCACTTTCTGGTATTTCACATCTTATTACTATAGACCATTCTGGTTTTTAAACTTAGCACTCCTTTTTTTTTTTAGTTTTTTTAAGTTCATCTTTTGGCACTATTTCCCTGCAGATGCTCGAAAGGTATGCATATCTCAGTTATTGCAAAGCCTTAGGGACTTAATGGAAACAGTATTAATCCTTTCTGTACTCTACTGGTACAGCTATTATAAACACAATGTAACACAAGTTGACGATTCTCCTGGCTTGTTTATTTTTGCTCCTGATTAATTACATTTAACTTACAGCTCCAAATAATCATTCATTTAGAAAGATTTTTCCTCATTATTTGTCAATGAAAAAGATTTATTTGACCACAAGTACATGACCTTTACGGGGTAATGTAATCTATATACTTCGCAATATACTGTGATTTATTTTTTATATACTATACATATATTTTAAAGTAGCACTAGTGTGTATGTGTTCATGTGTCTGTTCATCTTCTCTACTGACCCAGTACCCACACAGATGGAGCAAGTTAAATGAACAACACAGCACTAGGCAGCGTAGAGAAAATGTTTCCTACCACTATGGGGCAGATTTAGCAAGGAGTAATAGTCTTGTCCTCACTCGTTACAAATGTTATACGGTGCTCCAGCCATCAGCATCTGTCATTTTTCAAACACATGACAACAGCTGATTGGCTGGAGCACCATTTAATATTTGTGATAACAAGAATATCACTCATTGTTAAATCTGCCCCTATATTACCACTCTCTTCTCACTCAGGGGGGATTTATCAAAGCTTAGAAATAGATAAAGTACCAACCAATCTGCTCCTAACTATAATTTGACTGTCTGTGTTTGAAAAATGACAGGAGCTGATTGGCTGGTACTTTATCTCTCTCCAAGCTTTCATAAATCTCTCCCTTTATGTGAGGGAACATAGGATGCACAAGGCTTGATTCAGAGTTTGGAGAAAAAGAGCGAGTAACAATGCACCTTGGCAAAACCATGCTACATGGGGAGAATTGAAATGTGTAAAGAGACTTAGAATTGGATGGGGTGTGTCCAAGCTGAAATCTAATTGCAGCATTAAAATAAATTTGTCGAACACTTGTGGGCTACATGCAAAAGCAGCCAGTATTTACCCCACATCCAAAAAAATATTAATGGATTGCATGCATTGAGGGGGTCATTCCGAGTTGTTCGCTCGCAAGCGGATTTTAGCAGATTTGCTCATGCTAAGCCGCCGCCTACTGGGAGTGAATCTTAGCATCTTAAAATTGCGAACGATGTATTCGCAATATTGCGATTACACACCTCGTAGCAGTTTCTGAGTAGCTCCAGACTTACTCGGCATCTGCGATCATTTCACTGCTTGTCGTTCCTGGTTTGACGTCACAAACACACCCAGCGTTCGCCCAGACACTCCCCCGTTTCTCCGGCCACTCCTGCGTTTTTTCCGGAAATGGTAGCGTTTTTTCCCACACGCCCATAAAACGGCCTGTTTCCGCCCAGTAACACCCATTTCCTGTCAATCACATTACGATCGCAAGAACGAAGAAAAAGCCGTGAGTAAAAATCCTAACTGCTTAGCAAATTTACTTGGCGCAGTCGCAGTGCGGACATTGCGCATGCGCACTAAGCGGAAAATCGCTGCGATGCGAAGATTTTTACCGAGCGAACAACTCGGAATGACCCCCTGAATTCCAACATGTTTTGTTCCAGTTACAAAGTTACTTGCTCTTTTTGCTTTGCTCACACAATACACTAAGCTGCCTGTTTATCATTGAATATTTGCCACATATGCCCCTAAAAGAAATGCTATGTTTGTCTCATGTGTATGTATCCTCATGTTTATGCATCCAAAGTTGTATTTGCTTTTGCAGTCATTAGGGGTAATTCCAAGTTGATCGCAGCAGAAATTTTTTTAGCAGTTGGGCAAAACCATGGAGGTCATTCCGAGTCGTTCGCACGGAAAATTTATTCGCATCGCAGCGTTTTTCCGCTTAGTGCGCATGCGCAATGTCCGCACTGCGACTGCGCCAAGTAAATTTGCTATGAAGTTTGGATTTTTACTCACGGCTTTTTCTTCGCTCAGGCGATCGTAGTGTGATTGACAGGAAATGGGTGTTACTGGGCGGAAACAGGCCGTTTTATGGGCGTGTGGGGAAAAACGCTACCGTTTCCGGAAAAAACGCAGGAGTGGCCGGAGAAACGGAGGAGTGTCTGGGCGAACGCTGGGTGTGTTTGTGACGTCAAACCAGGAACGACAAGCACTGAACTGATCGCAGATGCCGAGTAAGTCTGGAGCTACTCAGAAACTGCTACGAGGTGTGTAATCGCAATATTGCGAATACATCGTTCGCAATTTTAAGATGCTAAGATTCACTCCCAGTAGGCGGCGGCTTAGCGTGTGCAATACTGCTAAAATCGCCTTGCGAGCGAACAACTCGGAATGAGGGCCCATGTGCACTGCAGGGGAGGCAGATATAACATGTGCAGAGAGAGTTAGATTTGGGTGTGGTGTGTTCAATCTGCAATCTAATTTGCAGTGTAAAAATAAAGCAGCCAGTATTTACCCTGCACAGAAACAAAATAACCCACCCAAATCTAACTCTCTCTGCACATGTTATATCTGCCCCCCCCCCCCCCCCCCTGCAGTGCACATGGTTTTGCCCAATTGCTAACAAACTTGCTCCTGTGATCAACTCAGAATTACCCCCATTGTCTGGCTGTTACTCTGTGTTCTTCAAGTGGTTGTTGTATAGAAGATCTACAGTAATTAGACATTAGGTCGACCCCATATGGTCTACATGCACTAGGTTGACCGGGAAAAGATAGACAGTAGAAAAGGTTGACAGGGTCAAAAGGTCAACATAGAAATAGTCGACACAGAAAAGGTTGAGACAAGCTTTTTAGTTTTCTTGGGTGTAATTTTCTATGTTTCATGAAATGTGACCACAATTATAGCAAACCTGGAACCTTGCAGGCTCGCTCCACTTACCACACTAGTACATGTATACGTATTGTATTCCCAAACGTAGTCAACTGGTATGGTAAGTCAAGCAAAAGAAAAGTATGTGAAAGCCCCCCAAAAAACCTGTGTAGACCATATGTGTTTTGACCATTGTCATGTCGACCTTTTGAACATGTTGACCTTTTGTACCTGTTGACCTTAAGCACTGTCTAACTGTTGACCTGTTAACCCTGTCAACCTAATGCATGTCGACCATATGGTGTTGGCCTATTGACTATCTAGACCAGTGGTTTACAAACGTGGTCCTCAAGGAACCCCAACAGTTCATGTTTTCCAGGTCACCTAGAAGTGCACAGGTGTACTCATTACTCACTGACACATTTGAAAAGATCCACAGGTGAAGTTAATTATCTCACGTGATCCTGTGAGGAGACCTGGAAAAATGTGAACTATTGGGGGTCCTTGTGGACTGAGTTTGGGATCCACTGATCTAGTCAGTGTAGCTCTATCATCCAGATACCTTTCAAATAGTATTCCTAGAACTGTTCTCATCTCACTTTGAATGTGTAATTAGCACTTCATTTCCCAGTTTGCTAATTAGGCTATGTCTTTTTTGTAGGAATTACGAAACAGCACATTGGGCCTATTTGCAAAATGAATTACAGGGAGTCTTTGTGGGAGGTAATAGTGCGGTGGTGACTGAAACGCAGGTGTGCACGACCATTTCATGGGCATATCACAGCTTGTGACTGCAGTCCAGTAAAGAGTTTAAATGGCCCCTGTGTCCTACCACTGACAGCCATAGGGTAATCCAGGAGGCCAATGATTATCTGATGTAAGTCTGATGGCTGCATCTTCGTGCACAAGCAGTGGATCTCAGACACCTCCAGTGGGAATCTCAATAAAAATCCCGGCAGCTGCGACATTTGCATGTTTTTGCACAACTGCTGCATATGGGATCGTAGCTGTGACAGCATTTGTACGTGGCTCTGCATCAGACCTATTGTTAATAGGTTATCTGGATAGTATGTCAACAGTGTCTGGGTCGGCAGTCAATAGGTCAACACCATATGGTCAACATGCATTAGTTCAATAGGTAAAAAGGATCAAAAGGTTTCTTTAGCAGACTTGGGTGAATACCATCTGGGCAAGATGCTGTATCTGTTTTACATTGATATTAATTTTATAAACAAAAAATACTCTTCACAGCAATATGTGTAATGCAATAGTTCATATTACAATCATTAAAGGTGCAGAAGATATGATGAAAGCTAGAAAGGTTCTACAAAGATTTCAAGAGAGCATGTTATAATAATAATAATAATAATAATAATATTAAAAAAATAAAACTCTATGGAATTTTATAGGAAAAAATGTTTTCTAACATGTTTCACTAAAGCAAAAACTTGAAAAGGTTACCAATGGAGTAAAGTAAAGAGATAGGGCAGTCCTTCATTCATTCATTCAGTATTCTGGTCTCCAAGACAGGCAACTTGCTGGTCTCCCACTACCTACTAATCCCCAAGTAACCCTATGTGTCAGACAGAATAAACTCTGATCTGTAATCATACAATATAAACTCTTTTCAGGGTTTTTTCGCCATTATCTTATACCTGACCCTTACTGTCAAATGGCTTCCTCCATTTCCAGACCCTTTTTTCTAGATCCAGGACAATGGCAAAAATGGCAACATTTGCAAAATAATAAAAATTAACAAAGATATGTCAAAAAGGTAAAAAGTATATATAAATTAAGGCAGTGACTATAAGAGTGATAATGTCCATGATAAAATAATGGATCAAGTTAATAGTTCAATCAAATGCTTTAAAAAAAAAAAAAAGAATTATCCACACATGGGTGACAGAAACATGGTCCTAAATCAAGCAACAACAGTAACCAGCTAACATCAAGCCTAATCAGGGACAATACAGGTTTGTAAATGAAGGGACGATCAGCCAATTATTGTCATTTAACAAGTAAATCAGAAATTAGTTGCTAACATTTTTGCGATTGAACTGAAAGTGAAAATTTACTCAGTGAAAAGTATGTGAATGATATGCTGAAATAACGTAGGATTTCCCCAGATTGGAACATGTAAACAATAATATATCGGTTGCATGATCTGTGGGGGTAAAGAAAATAAAAACAATTGTGAGTTGAAGTGGTTTGGCAAACCCAAGGGGAGTATCAGGGTCTGGGACAGAGTTAGGCACTAGGGTAAGAGTTAGGGTAAGATGGGGGTCAGAAGGCGGGTGAAGGTTAGGGTTGCGCTATTGCAGGTTTAGGCTGTGCAGGGGTAAATTAGGTTTAGGCTGTGGGAGGGGTCACTTAAGATTAGGCTGGAGGAGGGGTGTTTTAGGTTTAGGGGTAGTGCTAAAATACTCAGAAGAAATCGGTATTCTCAGCTTTGGGATTCTACTGTCGGGCTTCCGTGGCTGGATTTCACACCCAACTCATGAAAATAATACTGGAGAGAAGACAAGCCTCACCTGATTTTTTTTTTAACTGGAATTGTTAAGAATGCATAAAAAAAGAAAAAAGTACAAACAAATAAATAAATAAAACAACATTATTAGCCTGCACTCACAGGTCTGCAGCATATTTCCACTTTAGCATTTACCACAAACCAGTATACATCTGCACATCAGAATTTTGTACCATTTTGTATTTACAATAGTCTGCATTCTAGCATACTGCACTGTGTCTGCACTCACACAGGTGCCTGCTGTAACATACCTTTTGTAGAAGATGACACATCAATACCAGTGAACATGGCACAAGCCTCTATTGGCCAAGTTTATGTCCTAATGAGCATACAAAATGTTCCCTTTGTACAGTTTGGTAGTTGCTGGGAATGTACTGTAAATTAAGGTGGGAGGGAAGGTCCCAAGCCGCTAACACTCACTTCTAGCTTATTACTGCCATCCATTACTTTGTGAAACACCTAGTACAGAAATGATGTGCAAAAAGGTATTTAATTAATGTAAACAAAATAATCATCAATATAACTGCAAAGGACATCATTGCTATAGTATCTGATCCATTGGATCCTTCTTGGAAAGTTAACGCAATCTCCACAGACTTCATTTCCCCTGAAGCTGTGTGGGGATTATGATATGTGACACAATGCGGAGAAAGAAATCTATATCCAATGACCTCTGAAGAATTAATGAATGGTGCAGCTGAAAAATAGCCGAGAACGGGAATTGTTAATAATACATGATGGATAGTTCAATACCATGTATAGAAGGAAATTCAATTTTTATCTAACTTGTATGAAGACAGGCAGGCAGGGATTTTTTTTTCCAAGGAGATTGATTTAAGATTCACAGCATGAGGTGTGAGATGCCTTATGGATTCTTTAAAAGCCACAACAGAAATAGAAACTACAAAACAAAGTCAATATCTATTCCTCTCGTACAAGCACAAGTATATATACCCAAGAAACAGTATAGAGACAACAAGACTTATGATACAATTATACTATTATGTTGCTGGGAAACAAATAATGTCATTAGGGGAATTGAGAATGTTCTGATAAGTTGAAGACACAGCGCACACACAATAATAAATAATAAAAGGCACAGTAGAAGAGGCTAACACTATCTGCCAGTCTGGGTAACAGAGGGAGTTGTTATCTGACTCTGGACACAGCCATGAAATACTGAATCAGTTACAGATACGTAGGGTTACTTTTAATTGGCTTCTTGCTTGGACACATGATAATACTTGCCCTACATGTCAGCTTTGTGTTCCTTGTTTTATGAAGTCATTTTATGTAGAAAAAAAAAGAAAATAGATTCAAGGGTATATAGCAAATGAGAGCAATATACATAGCAATGGAAAACATTGGCAACAGATATGGAACTTATTTAGTGGATAAATGTTAGATTAATCATGGATGTAACCAGACTTGCCGATATTCTGGCAGTCTACTATGATGTAGTTCAGTGAGAATGGCACCATCAAGCCATCCAGGACTATCCAGTTTACTCTGGGTGGCAGATGGCCTCTGGGAGACTTGCCTAATTTTTCAGGCATCCTGGAGAGCCAACCAGGCTTCAGCAGCATCCTGGATGTTGCTGAAGAGTAAGCAAGTATTATGGTAACAATTTGTTCTAAACCTTTTTTGCCAGTATGGAAGGCTAAAATGTTCCCTCATATTGCAAAGTACAGCACCTGAATTAATTAATCATTGCCAGGGCCATAACGAGCAGAGTGCAACAGATGCTGCTACTCAAGGTACAAGGCCAAGGTGGTGGTATGTCAAAGTCATGGTGGCACTGTCTCCATCTTGTAGGGTTCCTGAAAAGGGTCCCATCTTCCTGCTTCTGAAATCTTTTTCTGTTTCGTCATGACTTCACATGGGAGTGGAAGGGGTCAGACAAAGGTGCAGAATGCCTTGCTAGAGCAATACTCAGGGATGAATCTAGAGCTTGCTACTGTACATGTGGTGAAATGTGGTAGCAGACTGCCAGTAATTGGGGAATGAGGTTGGGGCTGTCTTGCCTGTCCAGAGGTGAATCCAGCATTGATATTATACAGAGATGGATAAATTACAGCTCACTGAAGCAATGCTTCCTTCCGCCTAAAATGTGATGAAATTAAAAGCTCTGTTATCTCATGTATACCTGCATGCCTCTGCTATTTCATAGACTAAAGCAAACAAAACAGATGAACAATTGCTCATTCTCCAAAGATATTCCAAAATGGCCTGAACACATTTGTTGGTACCCCTTATAAAAGACACAAATCAATTGGATTATATGGATATTTAAATTGCTTTCTTGAATTAGCATGACACATATTCTAACAGTCATTTAGCATGTTTTCAAATGGATAAAAGTAGTCACTCTGCTGTTTAGCATGATTGGTAGTCATTCCGAGTTGTTCGCTCGCTAGCTACTTTTAGCAGCAATGCAAACGCAAAGCCGCCGCCCTCTGGGAGTGTATCTTAGCATAGCAGAATTGCTAACGAAATATTAGCAATTCTGCTATTAAGTATCTCCTTGCAGTTTCTGAGTAGCTCCAGACCTACTCCTAGATTGCGATCACCTCAGTCCGTTTAGTTCCTGGTTTGACGTCACAAACACGCCCAGTCAACCACTCCCACTCCCCCGTTTCTCCAGCCACTCCTGCGTTTTCTGCTGGCACGCCTGCGTTTTTTAGCACACTCCAGGAAAACGCTCAGTCACCACCCAGAAACACCCACTTCCTGTCAATCATTCTCAATCATCAACAGAGCGCCTGAAAAGCTTAGTTCGCGCGTGAGTAAAATAGCATAGTTTTGTGTGAAATTGCTTAGCGCGTGCGCCCTACGGTGCATACGCATGCGCAGAACTGACGGATTTTAGCCTATTAGCAATTCTGCTAAAAATAGCAGCGAGTGAACAACTCGGAATGACCACCATTGTGTGCACCATACTGAATATG
Organism: Pseudophryne corroboree; assembly: GCF_028390025.1. Classification (NCBI taxonomy): domain Eukaryota; kingdom Metazoa; phylum Chordata; class Amphibia; order Anura; family Myobatrachidae; genus Pseudophryne; species Pseudophryne corroboree. The sequence goes on along the minus strand of NC_086448.1, from coordinate 220,627,221 downwards.
TACCAGAGAAAGCAAAGGAGAGTTTTGTCTTAGAAGATCAGACAGAAAATTATAGATAACCACATTAAAGGTAATATCTATAAAATTATGTCCACGCAGCTTGATGTTCCTGTGACTGTAGCCAGCTTCTGGATGTGGACGCAAGAGGAAAATCGACCCTAGATTAAACAGAAGGATAGTGAAAATAGTAAAAGGAAGGAAAACTTCCAAAGCATTACTAGATTAACTCCAAGGTCATGTTTTGTCAGTGTCTGATCGCACCGTCCGACACTTTTTGAGTGACAGTGGGCTTTATGGAAGCAGATTCAGGAGGACTCCACTTTTTAAAAATTGTCTATGGTAGTGTCCAGTGGTCCAGGGCTTCTGGAGACGGGAAAGGCAGGAAGATGAGACACAACTGTTCAACTTTGTGTTTTTTACTCCTGAGTGGGCAGTTCTGAGTATTTTTCTGAGGGGGCATAGACTTACTCCAGGTAGTAGGAAATTATTGCTTACTATAAGTGCTGTGGCAAAAATGACCATCTTACAAGAATGAATACACACAACCCCTATTCATTTTAAATTACAGTATATAGGGAGAAACTTACCTTTATTTTTTGAATGGACTATGGGGTATCCAATTACCCACGATAAAACATCGGGTGCGAAAAACATACACTTTTCCCCCCAATGTTTTACAGATTTTTTTTATCCAATTAGATCGCCTGTCAAAAAATATTTTTTCTCACGAAAACAAACAGGTTCGGTGAAACCTGTGTGTTTTTGCTGTCCGCAGCCCTGTTTTTACATGACAACGGGGCTGCATTCAGGGATTTCACTTTTTCTGCAAAACCCCCAAAAAGCTGTGGCATGCGCTGGCTTATCGGGGCTAATTGGATAGCCCCAGGTGAAGTAATTACCCGCAGCCAATGACCACTTGTAACTGGATACCCCCTATGAATAATAAGGAGAAGGCCTCTTCCTTTTTTAACAAATGTGAAAGTTTTATTGCAACTTTGCCAACCTCAACCAATCCTACATTTATAATAGCATACATCTGACCCAATGGTAAGAAACTTACATTCTTCTGGGTGATGCTCTCATTACATTGCCTGACGGGTGAGTACCAGGCACCAATTTCTTTTACCTTTTTTTCTTTATTGTATCTCATTGACACTAATATTAAAGCATTATGTACGTATTTGTACTTTACACAAATCTTGAGTTATACAAATGCTTACATACAGATGGAGCCATGCTAATTGTGGCTCTGTCTGCATTGCACTGCACCTGCCAAGGCCCACTTATCGCAGCGCCTGGGACACGCATGCGCCAGATCGCCTAGCCGCGCCAGGAGTGCACGTTTGCGAATCAGCCGCATTAGATGAGCACTGCTCCATCTGTATTGTAGTGTATTCTTTTGCTAGGATATGTTTTGTTGTATGTAACTTAACATATCTATGTCTTGCAAAATTGTATATAGTGTTCTTGCTTTAATTAAAAAAAAAAACATAAAAACACCAAACTGAAATGTTCTAAAATCTAAACTGACACAGTGGTATTGGGAGAATGTCCTTTGGACAGATGAGTCAAAACTGGAGCTTTTGGCATCTCACACTGGCTCTATATTCACAGATGAAAAAATGAAGTTGTAAAAGAAAAGACCACCACAACTACTGTGATACATGGACCAGGCTTGATTATGTTTTGAGGCTGCTTTGCTGTGTCTGGCATATGGTGCATTGAATCTGTGCAGGGCACAATGTACTATAAGACTCTCAAGGCATTTTGGAGTGAAATATACTGGCCAGTGTCAGAAAGCTCTGTCTCAGTCATTTGTCCTCCAACAGGATGACCAAAAACACAAAGCTAAAAGCACCCAAGAATGTATTAGAACAGAACATTGAACTGTGGGCCTTCTATGAGCCCTCATCTGAATCCTAATGAACATCTAAGGAAAAAGCTGAAACATGCAGTCTGGAGAAGGCACGCATCTCACAAATGTCAGGTTAAAGGTCCCATCATTCTATCCTTGCCATTTTCATTTGTTTAATTGTTTAAATATTCTGTTGAACCAAAAATGTAATTTTCTATTTTCTATTTCTATTAAACATGAAATAAACAATGCTGGATGCTAATTCCTTTTGTCACTTTCAAGTTAATTCAGTGAAAAACAAAGATTTTCTCTTTTCATGTCTGGGTACCAACAATTTTGTCCACGTCTGTATAAATGTGGCGGGCAGCCTGCTGCTACCTGTTACTGCTGATGAAATGCTTGAGTAGCTCTCCAACTGAAAGTGTACCACAGCCGGAGACAACACTGCTTCCACAGCTCGTGGTTTCTGTCAAATCCAATCAGCGCCCATTACCATGGTAACAGGCCACTGGTGGGCTAAGAGACAGCCATTCTCATCCAATCAGCAGCCTGTTATGGTGTGGTTGTCACTTCTCAGAACAGTTCCACCTCTGCCCTTAGCAGTGATGCTGCTCATTGGCCTCAGACTCCTGCCCGCTCATGACTGCCAGTGGCATAGCCCCAAGTAGTGTTAGATTGATTTGATACTAGCCCAAAAGAGTTCAAGGCAGCTGCAGCCTGGGAGGCACATTGCACCCTGCCCCCCAGCCAAGCCCACCACAGCCCCCAAGCCAGCCTATCCAAACCACCTCAAGGCATCACACTCGTGAGACAAGTGAAGTGTACAAGAGTGTTATACAGACAAGAATAGCTGCTGCATGTGTTAGGAGTGTTACAGGGGTTAAAAATAAATGTGTGAACAATGTTACATATATAAAAACAAATAATAGAAGTGTTATACAGTGCTAAAATAAGTGTTACATTATGATACCAGGAAGCAGCCCAATCAAAGCTACTCAGGGGCCCCACGCCTCAAAACTCACCTCACAACTGAAATACTATATAAATGTATAGGTCTTACCTTAATTGTGCCTTGTTCAAATGTGCAGTCAGAAAATGCTAGGTCCCCAAAATGAAAACAATTAGGGACAGGTGGGGAGGGGTGCTACTCTAGTTGAAAGGGCCTAATGCCTTCAATTGTACATATATTGTACACAATATTGGCTATATGGGAAGGGGCCCTAGATTGCACACCTTTTACAAGTAATGAGAGGTGCTACCTTGCTGAGACCTATAGTGCCACACAGAAATAAAAAAGATGCAGGTGCATTATTCAAACATTACTAAATAGAATTGTAATACATTTTGCAATTATTTTTTACAATAAATCAAGTTTTTTTGCATAATCTTGGCCAGGGTTATGGGCCTACCCACCAAAGTCCAAGTAACCTCATCGGGTAGGTCCCTAACATTGTAAGTGTTCAAGTCTAGGGCATGGGACACCCCCAAGCCAGCCCAGGCAAACCACCCCAAGGCATTACACTAGTGAGACAAGAGGCATGCACAAGAGTGTTATATAGATTACAGCAGCTACTGCATGACAATAGAAGTGCTATAGAGTGCTAAACTAAGTGTTTGATACTCAAGTATACTCCAGAGTTTAGGCTACAAAATAATTAGAATAATACAAAGAAGATATTTCTGATATCTTCTTTTCATATAATTTTTATAGTCAAAATTCTGGAGTATACTGGAGTATAACAAGAGAGGCACTACCTCACCTGCCTCGCCTGACCACACGTTACTAGGAGGGAAATATATTTAAGCTTGGATATAGATAAAGTGGAGATAGATTAAGTACCAACCAATCAGCTCATGACTGTCACTTTTCAAACACAGCTTGTAAAGTGGCAGTTAGACGCTGATTGGTTGGCACCTTAACTCTCGACAAGGTGACATACATCTCACCCATTGGCATTTCTATAATGTGTGCAATGCACTGCACCCATTTTTAAATACTAACCTTTCCGGGACTCCTGCGTCAGGCGCAGCAGGTGCGGCAAAAATCACAGCTAAAATGGATGCCTTGTATGCGCAGTAGTGAAATTAGTCTCCGGAACATAGTGGTTGCTATGTTTCCAGAGACCTGCGCATGTGCAATAGACTCTGAGACAATGCCAGAGCCTACTATGAGAGATGGGGGGCCCATCCAGAGTCTGCACACGGGCTCCCCCCTCCCCCCTTTTAATTTCTAGTCCACTCTGAACACCTCACAGCTCACAATATTGTTTTTATCCAGTTTAGGCCAAAAGGTTGCACCGAGGTAGCTGGATGACTAAGCGACATAAGTAGGTGGCACAAACACCTGGCACTGCAGCTGCAGACAGGATGGCAGTTTTATAAATTATGCCCAAAAAATGCTCCAAAGAGCACATAACGCAAAGAAATAAGGTACAAGATGGAATTGTCCTTGGGCCCACCCACCTTCATGTTGTATATTAATTAAACAGGACATGCAAAGTTTAACAAACCAATCATTTCAGCGAGAGGGACTGTCACTTATGGCAGAAATGATTGGTTTGTTTGGGCCCCCCCCCCAAAAAAAAGAACACCCCCTAGGCCTAGATGGATGCAGCGGCAGGGACCATGTGTCACGCCTGAGGGTTGGGTTTGGTTTGGACAGGCGTTTGTGGATGGAGCTCACACAGAGGAATTATAAATGAACTGAGGAGGCTTTAACCAAGTATGGTGCATAGACTTGAAAGCATTGTTGATGTTTTAGCAGTGACATGCCCAGATGCAATTATAATAAATAAAACTTTTATTAAAGAACAACATCCATGATTCACTGCAGTTACTGTATGCTGACAGAAGAGACCAGGTTAGTCACAGGAATAATAATTAGAATGAAACTGGATTGGACTGAAGAAGACAAAGTTCAAATAACAATAATATCCTAGATTGGACTGTAGAAGACAAAGTTCAAATAACAATAATATCCGATATGAAACTGGATTGGACTGTAGAAGAAAAAAAATCAAATAACAGTAATATCCAAAAGGAAACTAGATTGGACTGTAGTGCTGATCGGGCTTGGTCCAGAATCTTGACACTTGACAGTATTAAAGTAAGACACAGTTCAAATGACAAAAGCATCCGGAATGGAACCAGAATGGACTGGAGTGCTCACCGGGCTTGATCCGGAATCTTAACACTGGTAGTATTGCAGAAAGACACAGTTCACATGACAAAAGCATCTAGAATGGAACCAGAATGGACTGGAGTGCTCACCGGGCTTGATCCGGAATCTTAACACTGGCATTATTGCAGAAAGACAATGAAGAATGAAGAAAGGCAAAGTCCAAATAGCAATGGTAGCCGGAATGGAGTCAGGAAGGACTGGATCATACAAAGTCACTGGAATGAAGGAGCTCAGCACAGAGCTGTTACTTCCTGGATAGAGACTGTTGTACTAGCGAATTGGTAATCCCAGGAAGTTACATTTATACCTTGCAGTGTGGATTAATTGGATGTTGCAGTCAGTTGACGAAAGTAGCTCCAGGATTGGACAATGGAGGATCAGCTGATGGTAGCCAAGATGGCAGTGTCCATGTCTGAATTTGGAGGGAGACTCTGACTAGGCCCAAACACCAGGAAGTGAGAACTAGGGTGTTCAGCACCCCCCTGCAAACTTTAAATCTGCGCCCTCCCATATTTCAGCGTGCACTGGGAAAAGGGATGTGGTCCCATGAGGATGGGGCATGGCCACACAATAGTACCCCCATTTAAAATTATGCCACACAGTAGCACAATCTTATTCACCTTATACGTAATGCCCCACGTAATGCACCACCGTAGTAGTAGCGTCCTTATATGTAATGTCCCCCAGTAGTAGTAGCATCCTCATACATAATGCCTCCCCAGTAGTAGTAGCATCCTTATACATAATGCACCTACAGTAGTAGTAGCATCCTTATACGTAGTGCACCCTCAGTAGTATAAGCATCCTTATACATAATGCCCCCCCAGTAGTAGTAGCGTCCTTATACATAATACCCCCCAGTAGTAGTAGTGTCCTTATACATAATGCCCCCTCAGTAGTAGTAGCGTCCTTATATGTAATGCCCCCCAGTAGTAGTAGTGTCCTTATACATAATCCCCCCAGTAGTAGTAGCGTCCTTATATGTAATGCCCCCAAGTAGTAGTAGCTTCCTTATATATAAAGCACCCCCAGTAGTAGTACCGTCCTTATACATAATGCCCCCCAGTGGCAGTAGCGTCCTTACACGTGATGCCCCCCAGAAGTAGTAGCGTTCTTATACGTAATGCTTCCCCCAGTAGTAGCGTCCTTATACGTAATGCCCCCCAGTAGTAATAGCATCATTATACGTAATGCCCCCACTGTAACAGTAGCGTTCTTATACATAATGCCCCCTCCCCCAGTAGTAGCGTCTTTATACGTAATCTCCCCCAGTAGTAGTAGTGTCCTTACATGTAATGCCCCCCAGTAGTAGCATCCTTATACGTAAGCCCCCTGCCCCAGTAGTAGCGTCCTTATAAGTAATACCCCCCCAGTAGTAGTAGCGTGTGGTATACACAGAAGCAGCAGCCACTGCAGGAGACTTCATGCTGGATCAGCACTGGTGGACCTCTGGGAGTGATGTGTGGATACAGCACACACAGACTTTTGCTCCAGCCAGGACATACATTGCAAAGGTAAGAAAGTACTTTTAAAAGTGTGGAGTGTGACAGCACCCCCACGCCCCTTTACAGGTGGCCCCAGGACACCTCTTTGGCTTATGTGGAAACTTGGCATGGAACACTAGAACCAATCTTGGTGCATGGTCATCAGTGGCATCTGCCCAGGAGCATTCTTCTGGGCCATAACCCTTCCAATCAAGCAGGTATTGAAGTTTCCCATAACAAATTTGAGAGTCCAGAATCTTGGAAATCTCATATTCAATGCCACATTGAGTTTGGACTTTGGGTGCTTTTGGCATATTGGAATGAAACCTGTTAAGAATAAGTGGTTTAAGCAATGAAATGTGAAATAAGTTGAAAACTTTTAAGAATAGAGGTAAATTGAGCTTGTACAAAACTGAGTTGATTACACGTTCAAATGGAAAAGGCCCAATATAACGAGGTGCAGACTTCATTGATGGAACTTTAAGTCTTAAATTCTGAGAAAAAAGCCATACTGGGTCTACAGGCTTAAGACTAGGAATTTCTCATCTCTTCTTGTCAGCAAATATTTTGTATCTGACTGAAGACTTGAGGAGAGAACTTCCTTCCAGATTTTTGAAAACGGCTGTAAAGCTTGGTCAGCCGCTGGAACTTGAGATGCTGGAAGAGACTGGAAATCTGGTACTCTAGGATAAAGTCTGTAATTGGCAAAGAAAAGCATAGTTCCAGAAGATGAGTGATATTGATTGTTGTGGCAAAATTCTGCCCAAGTAAGTAATTCAGCCCAGTTGTCTTGTGAAGAATATATGTACAAGCGAAGAAATTATTCCAGATCCTGGTTAACTCTTTCTGTCTGACCATTGGTCTGAGGATGGTATGCTGAAGAGAATTTGAGCTGGATCTGTAGAGCAGAATATAAGGAGCACCAAATTTTGGCAAGAAATTGGACTCCACGATCGGAAACAATTTCTATTGTAAGACCATGAAGATGAAAGATTTCCTGAATGAAAAGCTGAGCTAATTTACATGCTGAAGGAAGACCAGTGAGAGGAACAAAGTGGGCCATCTTGGTGAACTGGTTAACCACCACCCAGATGGTGTTGAATTTATTTAAAAGTGGCAAAGCCTGTAACAAAGTCCATAGACAAATGAGACTATGGTTGATGTGGTACTGACAAAGGCATTAACTGCCCAGCTTGAGCTTGTCGATTAATCTTGTGCTGGGCACACTTGAAACATGAAGAAATAATGTCCTGTACATCTTTTTTAAAGACGTCCACTAGTAGGATCTGGTAATGAATTCAAGTCTTCTGAATTACTGCATGACTTGCAAAACGGGAAGAATGAGCCCAATGTAACAATTTCTTGTGCAAAGCAAGCTTGACAAAGGATTTCCCTGCAGGAGACGTGGAAACTATTGCGACTGCAGAAAACGCCACAGGATCAATAATGAGGTGTTACTCAGTGGAAGTAGTCTCGTTATCCTGTTCAGTGAAATGAGAGAGGGCATCAGCTTTCCTATTCTGGACTCGTGGACGAAAGGACAATTTGAAATTGAAGCGTGAAAAGAAGAGAGCCCATCTAGCTTGCCTCGGATTTAAACAGTGAGCAGACTTCAGGTATAACAGATTCTTGCAATCAGTCAGAATGGAAATAGGATGAATAGCCCCCTCAAGTAGGTAAAGCCATTCCTTCAGAGCCAACTTGATTGCGAGCAATTCTTGGTCTCCTATGGAGTAATTACATTCTGATGGAAGAAATTTGCAGGAGAAGAAACCACAAGGAGAGAGATGATCATCTTGAGAACGCTATGAGAGTACTGCACCTACACCTACAGAGGAAGCATCTACCTCCAGAATGAATGGTTGAGTAACATCCGGTTGGCACAGTACAGGAGCAGTGATTCATTTTTGCTTAAGCACTTGGAAAGCCATTTTGGCCTCTTCTGACCAGCTAGAAGGATTGGCATCCTTCCGAGTGAGAGTGGTAATGGGTGATATGATGGTAGAAAAGTCTCTGATAAACTATAGACATATTTTTCTAGTTTGCAGTAGAGACGATTGGTCCTGAGATGAGTGAGTACCTCTTTGACTTGACGACGATGATCTTCCAAATTGTTGCAAAGACGAGGATGTCGTCTAGATATACTACAACATGCTTGTACAATAGGTCACGAAAAATCTCAATGACGTAATGCTGGAATATAGCAGGTGCATTACTGAGGCCAAAGGGCATGACGAGGTACTCGTAGTGACCATCGTGCGTGTTAAATGCAGTCTTCCATTCATCATCCTCTCGTATGTGGATTAAGTTGTAAGTCCCACGTAGGTCGAGTTTGGTAAATATGGTAGCACCACTGACTCAGTCAAAAAGTTCTATGATTAGAGGTAAAGGACAGCAATTTTTGATAATGATATCATTCAGGCCTCTATAATCAATACAAGGATGTAATCCACCATCTTTCTTTTCTACAAAGAAAAAAACGGCACCAGCAGGTGATGAAGAGGGTCTGAAAAAACCTTTCTCAAGGTTCTCCCGAATGTATTTCATCATGGATTGGGTCTCAGGGTTGGACAGTGGATTAATACGCCCTTTAGGAGGAGTTTTTCCTGGAATCAGGTCTATTGGGCAATCCCATTGACGATGAGGACGAAGAACATCTGCACCTGCCTTGCTGAATACATCTGTGAGTTCTTCATAAGGATGAGGAGGAATATCCGGATGAGTCGGACCTGTAGAACCTGTTGGTAATACTTGTTGCAGGCAGGACTTGAAACAGGGTGACCCCCAAACAGTGATTTGAGAGGTTTCCCAATTGATTTGGGGGTTATGCTGGCGGATCCAAGGCAGCCCCAGAACAATGGAATGCAATGCCCTGGGGATAACTAGAAAATGTACAAGTTCAGAATGCAAGGTCCCAATCTTGACTCAAAGAGATTGAGAAGGTGGGTAATGGTACCACTTAATATGTGACTCCCATCTACCACAGTTAAATAAACTGGTTTGGACAGTCTTTCAGAGGGTAGTGGCCATTGCTGGACTAAAGCTGTGGTGATCAAATTTCCAGCAGCACCAGAGTCGAGAAGAACTGAGACTTTCTTGAATCGTCAGGCAACTTGCAAATAAATTGAAAGAATACAATCGGAATTTCGCAGAGAGGCGTTAAGTACTCACAGTCGAGCCTCTCCTTGCTTGACTAGGAGCGGGCATTTCCCGGACGCTCTGGACAGTAGTTGATTTGATGTGAAGGAGCAGCGCAATAGAGACAGAGATTTTCAGAACATCGTCTTTGGCGTTCTAACTGGGACAGACAAGAATACTTGCATCGGTTCCTCCTTGAAGGAGAGAACTGATGAGTTCACCTCACTGATATCTTAGGAAGAGAAAATCTTCCTCTTTCAATAGCTCGCTCCCGGAAGCGCAAGTCCACCTTAGTACATAGGGAGACTAAGGACTCTGTAACTTGTCTGGAAGGTCACGAGTGGCAAGTTCATCTTTGATTTTCTCAGATAGACCATTCCAAAACGTTGCATAGATTGCTTCATTATTCCTGCTTAATCCAGAAGCCAATATCTGGAATTGAAACAGGTATTGGCCAACAAAGTGAGACCCTTGGCGGAGACGTAAGATGTCTGTGGAAGCAGATGTCACTCTCCCAGGTTCATCAAAAATCATTGAAAAGATGTTACACAGTCTTTATATGAAGACAATATTGCATAAGAATTTTCCCAGAGTGGAGATGACCCATCCAAGGCTGACCCAGAGAGAAGGGAGATGATATTTGCCACCTTGGTACGCTCAGTTGGAAAGTTATTAGGTTGTAATTCGAAGTGGAACTTACATTGATTTAAAAAAAAACTAAAATTTTTGGGGTTCCCATCAAATTTGGTAGGAATATAAAGCTGGAGCCAAGACACTGAAGATGGAGGAGAAGCTGGAGGATTTGAAGGAGAAGGAAGTATAGCTCCATGACCCTTGAGTAAAGCTTGAATGACATCAAGGCGACTGGACAATTCTTGCAGGCAATGAATCACCTGACCCTGCACAGTATAGTTGTGACGCACGATTTAGCAATATGTGACGCATGATTTAGCAATATTTTACGTTATCATTGGTGGATTCCAGTGGGGACAATTTAATAGTTTGCGAAGACAAGGATATACACAATGATGGGGGTGAGGAATCGCAGGGAGAGATCAATTGCTTCCTTTTTTGTGCGGGCCCAAACAAACCAATTGTTTCAGCCACAGGTGTGGCAATCCCTGTTGCTGAAATTATTGGTTTGTTAAAGTGTGCATGTCCTGTTTATGCAACGCAAGGGTGGATCTTGCACCTCTTTTATTTGCATTATGTGCTCTTTGGAGCATTTTTTGGGCATAGTTTGTAAAACTGCCATCCTGTGTGCCACTGCAGTGCCACTCCTAGATGTGCCACGTGTTTATGCCACCCACTTCTGTGGCTTAGTTTAGTCATCCAGCTACCTCGGTGCAACCTTTTGGCATAAAAACAGTATTGTGAGCTGTGAGGTGTTCAGAATAGACTGGAAATGAGTGGAATTGAATGTTATTGAGGTTAATAATACTGTAGGACCAAAAAAAAAACAAAATTCTGATATTTCAGCTGTTTTGATGATTTTATCGAAAAAATACAGATCCAAAACCAAAACCTGCAAGGGAGGTTTTGGCAAAACCAATCCAGATTCAAAACACGAAGGAGATCCAGATCCAAAACCAAAACACAAAACCCGAAAAATGGCTTGGTGCACACCCCTAATAAAAAGAGATCCTTTCAATTCATCTCTTATATAATGGTAATAACCTGCCCTTTTCTTAGCTCCATTTCTACTTGTACATATTTACTAGTGATGTGCACCGGACATTTTTCGGGTTTTGTGTTTTGGTTTTGGATTCGGTTCCGCGTCCGTGTTTTGGATTCGGAGGCGTATTGGCAAAACCTCCCTGGAAATTTTTTGTCGGATTCGGGTGTGTTTTGGATTCGGGTGTTTTTTTTACAAAAAACCCTCAAAAACAGCTTAAATCATAGAATTTGGGGGTCATTTTGATCCCATAGTATTATTAACCTCAATAACCATAATTTCCACTCATTTTCAGTCTATTCTGAACACCTCACACCTCACAATATTATTTTTAGTCCTAAAATTTGCACCGAGGTCGCTGGATGACTAAGCTAAGCGACCCAAGTGGCCGGCACAAACACCTGGCCCATCTAGGAGTGGCACTGCAGTGTCAGACAGGATGGCACTTAGAAAAAAAATAGTCCCCAAACAGCACATGATGCAAAGAAAAAAAGAGGTGCAATGAGGTAGCTGTGTGACTAAGCTAAGCGACCCAAGTGGCCGACACAAACACCTGGCCCATCTAGGAGTGGCACTGCAGTGTCAGACAGGATGGCACTTCAAAAAAATAGTCCCCAAACAGCACATGATGCAAAGAAAAAAAGAGGTGCACCAAGGTCGCTGGATGGCTAAGCTAAGCGACACAAGTGGCCGACACAAACACCTGGCCCATCTAGGAGTGGCACTGCAGTGTCAGACAGGATGGCACTTCAAAAAAATAGTCCCCAAACAGCACATGATGCAAAGAAAAATGAAAGAAAAAAGAGGTGCAAGATGGAATTGTCCTTGGGCCCTCCCACCCACCCTTATGTTGTATAAACAGGACATGCACACTTTAACAAACCCATCATTTCAGCGACAGGGTCTGCCACACAACTGTGACTGAAATGACTGGTTGGTTTGGGCCCCCACCAAAAAAGAAGCAATCAATCTCTCCTTGCACAAACTGGCTCTACAGAGGCAAGATGTCCACCTCCTCCTCATCGTCCGATTTCTCACCCCTTTTACATCCCTCTCCTCACAGATTATTAATTCGTCCCCACTGGAATCCACCATCTCAGGTCCCTGTGTAATTTCTGGAGGCAATTGCTGGTGAATGTCTCCACGGAGGAATTGATTATAATTCATTTTGATGAACATCATCTTCTCCACATTTTCTGGAAGTAACCTCGTACGCCGATTGCTGACAAGGTGAGCGGCGGCACTAAACACTCTTTCGGAGTACACACTGGAGGGGGGGGGGCAACTTAGGTAAAATAAAGCCAGTTTGTGCAAGGGCCTCCAAATTGCCTCTTTTTCCTGCCAGTATACGTACGGACTGTCTGACGTGCCTACTTGGATGCGGTCACTCATATAATCCTCCACCATTCTTTCAATGGTGACAGAATCATATGCAGTGACAGTAGACGACATGTCAGTAATCGTTGGCAGGTCCTTCAGTCCGGGCCAGATGTCAGCACTCGCTCCAGACTGCCCTGCATCACCGCCAGCGGGTGGGCTCGGAATTCTTAGCCTTTTCCTTGCACCCCCAGTTGCGGGAGAATGTGAAGGAGGAGCTGTTGACGGGTCACGTTCCGCTTGACTTGACAATTTTCTCACCAGCAGGTCTTTGAACCTCTGCAGACTTGTGTCTGCCGGAAAGAGAGGTTTTAAATCTAGGATCGAGCACGGTGGTCAAAATGTAGTGCTCTGATTTCAACAGATTGACCACCCGTGAATTCTGGTTAAGCGAATTAAGGGCTCCATCCACAAGTCCCACATGCCTAGCGGAATAGCTCTGTTTTAGCTCCTCCTTCAATGTCTCCAGCTTCTTCTGCAAAAGCCTGATGAGTGGAATGACCTGACTCAGGCTGGCAGTGTCTGAACTGACTTCACGCGTGGCAAGTTCAAAGGGTTGCAGAACCTTGCACAACGTTGAAATCATTCTCCACTGCGCTTGAGTCAGGTGCATTCCCCCTCCTTTGCCTATATCGTAGGCAGATGTATAGGCTTGAATGGCCTTTTGCTGCTCCTCCATCCTCTGAAGCATATAGAGGGTTGAATTTCACCTCGTTACCACCTCTTGCTTCAGATGATGGCAGGGCAGGTTCAGGACTGTTTGCTGGTGCTCCAGTCTTCGGCACGCAGTGGCTGAATGCCGAAAGTGGCCCGCAATTCTTCGGGCCACCGACAGCATCTCTTGCACGCCCCTGTCGTTTTTTAAATAATTCTGCACCACCAAATTCAATGTATGTGCAAAACATGGGACGTGCTGGAATTTGCCCAGATGTAATGTACGCACAATATTGCTGGCGTTGTCCGATGTCACAAATCCCCAGGAGAGTCCATTTGGGGTAAGCCATTCTGCGATGATGTTCCTCAGTTTCCGTAAGAGGTTGTCAGCTGTGTGCCTCTTCTGGAAAGCGGTGATACAAAGCGTAGCCTGCCTAGGAATGAGTTGGCGTTTGCGAGATGCTGCTACTGGTGCCACCACTGCTGTTCTTGCTGCGGAAGGCAATACATCTACCCAGTGGGCTGTCACAGTCATATAGTCCTGAGTCTGCCCTGCTCCACTTGTCCACATGCCCGTGGTTAAGTGGACATTGTTGTACAACTGCATTTTTTAGGACACTGGTGACTCTCTTTCTGAGGTCTGTGTACATTTTCGGTATCGCCTGCCTAGAGAAATGGAACCTAGATGGTATTTGGTACCGGGGACACAGTACCTCAATCAAGTCTGTAGTTGCCTGTGAATTAACGGTGGATAACGGAAACACGTTTCTCACCGCCCAGGCTGCCAAGGCCTGAGTTATCCGCTTTGCAGCAGGATGACTGCTGTGATATTTCATCTTCCTCGCAAAGGACTGTTGGACAGTCAATTGCTTACTGGAAGTAGTACAAGTGGTCTTCCGTCTTCCCCTCTGGGATGACGATCGACTCCCAGCAGCAACAACAGCAGCGCCAGCAGCAGTAGGCGTTACACTCAAGGATGCATCGGAGGAATCCCAGGCAGGCGAGTACTCGTCAGACTTGACAGTGACATGGCCTGCAGGACTATTGGCTTTCCTGTGAAAGGAGGAAATTGACACTGAGGGAGTTGGTGGTGTGGTTTGCAGGAGCTTGGTTACAAGAGGAAGGGATTTAGTGGTCAGTGGACTGCTTCCGCTGTCATCCAAAGTTTTTGAACTTGTCACTGACTTATGATGAATGCGCTGCAGGTGACGTATAAGGGAGGATGTTCCGAGGTGGTTAACGTCCTTACCCCTACTTATTACAGCTTGACAAAGGCAACACACGGCTTGACACCTGTTGTCCACATTTGTGTTAAAATAATTCCACACGGAAGAGGTGATTTTTTTTTGTAATTTGACCAGGCATGTCAATGGCCATATTCCTCCCACGGACAACAGGTGTCTCCCCGGGTGCCTGACTTAAACAAACCCCCTCACCATCAGAATCCTCCTTGTTAATTTCCTCCTCAGCGCCAGCAACACCCATATCCTCATCCTGGTGTACTTCAACAGTGACATCTTCAATTTGACTATCAGGAACTGGACTGCGGGTGCTCCTTCCAGCACTTGCAGGGGGCGTTCAAATGGTGGAAGGCGCCACCTCTTCCCGTCCAGTGTTGGGAAGGTCAGGCATCGCAGCTGACACAATTGGACTCTCCTTGGGTATTTGTGATTTAGAAGAACGCACAGTTTCTTTGCTGTGCTTTTGCCAGCTTAAGTCTTTTCATTTTTCTAGCGAGAGGATGAGTGCTTCCATCGTCATGTGAAGCTGAGCTACTAGCCATGAACATAGGCCAGGTCCTCAGCCGTTCCTTGCTACTCCGTGTCGTAAATGGCATATTGGCAAGTTTACGCTTCTCCTCAAACGCTTTTAATTTTGATTTTTGGGTCATTTTACTGAACTTTTGTGTTTTGGATTTTACATGCTCTCTACTATGACATTGGGCATCGGCCTTGGCAGACGACGTTGATGGCATTTCATCGTCTCGGCCATGACTAGTGGCAGCAGCTTCAGCACGAGGTGGAAGTGGATCTTGATCTTTCCCTATTTTACCCTCCACATTTTTGTTCTCCATTTTTTAATGTGTGGAATTATATGCCAGTATCAATAGCAATGGCCTACTACTATATATACTGCGCACAACTGAAATGCACCACAAGTATGGATGGATAGTATACTTGACGACACAGAGGTAGGTAGAGCAGTGTCCTACTGTACCGTACTGCTATATATTATATACTGGTGGTCAGCAAACTGTGCAAAACTGAAATGCACCACAGGTATGGATGGATAGTATACTTGACGACACAGAGGTAGGTAGAGCAGTGGCCTACTGTACCATACTGCTATATATTATATACTGGTGGTCAGCAAACTGTGCAAAACTGAAATGCACCACAGGTATGGATGGATAGTATACTTGACGACACAGAGGTAGGTAGAGCAGTGGCCTACTGTACCGTACTGCTATATATTATATACTGGTGGTCAGCAAACTGTGCAAAACTGAAATGCACCACAGGTATGGATGGATAGTATACTTGACGACACAGAGGTAGGTAGAGCAGTGGCCTACTGTACCGTACTGCTATATATTATATACTGGTGGTCAGCAAACTGTGCAAAACTGAAATGCACCACAGGTATGGATGGATAGTATATTTGACGACACAGAGGTAGGTAGAGCAGTGGCCTACTGTACCGTACTGCTATATATTATATACTGGTGGTCAGCAAACTGTGCAAAACTGAAATGCACCACAGGTATGGATGGATAGTATACTTGACGACACAGAGGTAGGTAGAGCAGTGGCCTACTGTACCGTACTGCTATATATTATATACTGGTGGTCAGCAAACTGTGCAAAACTGAAATGCACCACAGGTATGGATGGATAGTATACTTGACGACACAGAGGTAGGTAGAGCAGTGGCCTACTGTACCGTACTGCTATATATTATATACTGGTGGTCAGCAAACTGTGCAAAACTGAAATGCACCACAGGTATGGATGGATAGTATATTTGACGACACAGAGGTAGGTAGAGCAGTGGCCTACTGTACCGTACTGCTATATATTATATACTGGTGGTCAGCAAACTGTGCAAAACTGAAATGCACCACAGGTATGGATGGATAGTATACTTGACGTCACAGAGGTAGGTAGAGCAGTGGCCTACTGTACCGTACTGCTATATATTATATACTGGTGGTCTGAAAACTGTGCAAAACTGAAATGCACCATAGGTATGGATGGATAGTATACTTGACAACACAGTGGTAGGTAGAGCAGTGGCCTACTCTACCGTACTGCTATATATTATATACTGGTGGTCAGCAAACTGTGCAAAACTGAAATGCACCACAGGTATGGATGGATAGTAATCTTGAAGACACAGAGGTATGTAGAGCAGTGGCCTTCTGTACCGTACTCCTATATATTATATACTGGTGGTCAGCAAAATTATGCATTGTACTCCTACTATATACTACAATGCAGCACAGATATGGAGCATTTTTCAGGCAGAGAACGTATAATACTGGTGGTCACTGGTCAGCAAAACACTGCACTGTACTCCTCCTATATAATACTGCTGGTCCCCAGTCCCCACAATAAAGCAGTGTGAGCACAGATATATGCAGCACACTGAGCACAGATATGGAGCGTTTTTCAGGCAGAGAACGTATAATACTGGTGGTCACTGGTCAGCAACCAGTCCCTCTGTGTATGCAGCTGCAGTGGAGGCGGTTCTCGACGGCGCGATGACGTCACTTCCTTAGCCGGGTGAGAGCCGTGACCGGAAGTGCGGGTCGCGTGCGCCGGGATGGCGCTGACACCGTGGGGCGGCTGGGGTCCTGGTAAGTAGGTTACTTAAGTTTGTATCACTGTGTTGCACATTAGTGTGTTGTGTCCTGAGGAAGGGGGTGCGTCCCCCGAAATGTTGACTCTAATAAAACTCACCTGGCTGTTTTTCACCGATTTTGTGTAAGTCTCCGAGTGCCGCCTGTATCCTTCGTCAGTATATATATATATATATATATATATATAGAGAGAGAGAGAGAAAAGGTGGTGTGTCCGGCACTCAACTCCTTAATACTGTAACTGCTGCGGTGCCCTCCTCATGGAGCATGCTGACTCCACCATGCAGGTACAGAGGTATAAAGGCGGCACTCAGCAGGCTTGAAACAGAAAGTTAGACGAATTTCATTTTATTAGCCACAAGCCGACATGTTTCGGAGACTCAGGGCCAGTCAAATGTGAATGTGCTACTAATATACATAAATACCACCACAAACAAGATCCTAACAAACCTAATAGTACTCACCTGCTCCACGGCGCGACCGCTCGTCCGCTGTCCACGATCCGCTTCCGCGTCTCATTGCAGTGACGTCAGGGTGCGCGCGTCGCAGGGAAGCACCATGGCAACCTCGGGACTCTGTGCTTGCGTCCCAGGCGCCCGCTGCAAAAACAGATACCAAACATTAAATCCAGTGAAAAGAAACATATGTTACACGATTAAAACATAAATCAACAACAAATCAAAAAATCTTACCTCATACCCGAAAAAGTGCAATTAAAAGCATACAACTATGAGTTCTTAATAGCTGAAAATTAATCATAGTGGATCATAGAAATTTAGAAATATTAAATATTAAATATTAGATATTACTAAGGTACTTAGAAAACTTCTATTATTAGCTTCATAATTTACCAAAGTTTGATTACTTAGGCAGAGAGAATATGGAGACAAATGGCAATACTATCGATAAGTACACCTATGCATCTATTTTACTGCTATTTCAAAGGGTTCCCAGTACTATCATAAAAAGCATTGAAGGCCTAGGTTCTCATTCAGACCCTTCGGGAAATGGTCCCCAGAGTGTGAATCCACCTAGATTCTTTTTGTAGCAGGATTCTATCCCTATCGCCCCCCCTCAATGTCTTAGGAACATGGTGGATGAGAATAGCCCTGATACTGGCAACTCCATGTTTAACTTCTAAGCAATGTCTGGCAAAAGGCTGATCAGAGCGGCCCTTCTCCTGTGCTTTTTTAATAGCACTACGGTGAAGAGCCATTCTCTCCCTAAATTGTATTATGGTCTTGCCTATATAGGCCAGACCACAAGGACAAGTAAGGAGATAGACCACATGTGTTGTTGTACATGTCAATCTATGCCTAATTTTTATTTTTCGTCATGTGTGGGGATGATTAAAGGTAAGACCTGTCATTAAGGTATTGCAGGTCGCGCACCCCAAGCACCTGAAGCACCCCTGCTTAGTTCTGAGAAAGTGAGATTCATTTTCTAAGGTTAATTTAACTACATCTAGCTTCATGATCAAATCTCCCAAGTTTTTACCACGTGTGTGGCAAGACATAATTCGAGTTTGTGCAAGCGAAGTAAGGGAATGATCCGTCTGGACTATGGGCCAAAGTTGCTTGGCCCTTTTGACCTGACGTATACTGGCTGTGGTGTACTTGGTCACCCAGGGTAATCTAGAGTCTCCTAATTTATTACCTTTAGGTCCCACTCTCAGCATTTGGTCACATGGGATGTTTAGAACTTTGGTCTTAGAGGCCTGTAATTCTCTTAGAGGATAACCTCGTTGTGCAAATTTGTGAAGCTTGCTATCAAGTGCTATGATAGTTTCCTCTGGATCTGAGGTTATCCTACGCACCCGCATAAACTGCGAGTACGGTAGGCCCTTCCTGAGTGCCAGAGAGTGAAAGCTCTGAGGCATAAGAGTGTGTTTCTGTCTGTAGGTTTAACGAAGATGGACGTAGAAAGATGCCCATCCTTCAATGTGATGTTTACATCCAAGTAGTTAATATTCACTTCATCTACCACTGTGGTAAACTTTACCACATGTGTGGCGAGATTGTGTAATTACCAAAGTTGGACTAAGTCCTCCTTGGT
Organism: Pseudophryne corroboree; assembly: GCF_028390025.1. Taxonomy (NCBI): domain Eukaryota; kingdom Metazoa; phylum Chordata; class Amphibia; order Anura; family Myobatrachidae; genus Pseudophryne; species Pseudophryne corroboree. The sequence continues at coordinate 220,607,940 of NC_086448.1, read as the reverse complement.
GCCCTTCCATAAAAGAAGAAGGTCGTCTATATAGCGCCTGTAATAGACGACCTTTGACATAACATGTGGGTCCAAATAAAACATCTGTTTCTCTAATTGGAACATAAAAGCATTGGCGTACGATGGGGCCACTGCCGACCCCATCGCACAGCCTGCTAACTGTAAGAAAAAACTGCCATTAAACACAAAATAATTATGACTGAGCACCAGGTGTAGCAATTTCAAGAAAAACCCCACATCAGGACCCTGGTAGATAAGATTATCCTGTATTAATTGGCGAACTGCCTCCACACCTGCATCATGGGGGATGCAGGTGTAGAGGCTAGTAACATCCGCACTGCAGAGGAGGGTGTTAACCGGTATGTTACCCAACTCCTGCAGCTGCACCAAAGGAGAGGTCGTGTCCTTGAGATAAGATGGTAGTGCTTGGACGCAAGGGTTTAAAAATACATCCAAGAATACCGCCACAAGATGGAAGAGAGAGCCCCTGGCCGACACTATAGGGCGACCAGGAGGCTCAATAAGGGACTTATGTACTTTAGGTACTGTGTAAAAAAGGGGCACCTTAGGAAACTCCACTCTAAGTGCATTTCTCAAGTCCCCAGAGATAATGCCCCGATCAAGTTGTTCCGCTAAGTGCTGATCTAACTCAATTTTGTACTGTTGTGTAGGGTCCCTATGTAATTTACTGTATGTGAGCGTATCACCTAACTGGTGATCACATTCTTTAACATAGGCTGTCAGGTCCTGGACCACTATCGCATCACCTTTATTCGCCTTACGCACTGCTATATCAGTTCTAATTGTTAAGCCTCTAGGGGTGATCCTCTCCTCCCTAGAGATGTTACTAAACTGACTATAAGTGGGTACACTTTGTCCCTCCTTCTCAAGCATGTGTAAAAAGGCCTAATTGACGGGTTAAGGCTCAGGGGAGTCAAAGTTAGAACCAGGGATGATGCTCCGTAATTGAGGGGGAATGTCACTGCTGGGTGTGTTAGGAGGCTTGTTGTTATAGAATGCCCTTCTCAAAGTTCTTCCCAGACGGTGCATCTCCACCTTCCACTCAAACGGATCAAGTCCATGAGCCGGAACAAATGATAATCCCTTCGCTAGCAGTCTATACTCCTGGTCCGACAAAGGTGTGGATGATAAATTAAAGACGAGTTCACTCAAGCTCGCTGTGGTTTTGGACCGTGTGATCCTTTGATTTTGCTGCGAGCGCCACATCCTCTTCCTCATCCGGATACCGGGGTCCGATTGGATCGTGTTTGAACCCCCGCTGGAGTCTGGCCTAAAGGGATGCGAGGATCTCTAGTAGTGGTGGAGGAAGAAGCTGTATCAGAATCTCTGATTGAAGTACTGGTACATTGTGTCTGATTACCATAACGTCGTGGTTGATACCTCCTTCGTCTATAGCCAGATTCCTGGTTGGTAGTGGTACTACCCAGCCATGGGTATACTTGTCTCTGAGCATAGTCTCTCTGAACCTTCAACAGTTTATCCTTCTTAAATTTAATGAGGTTCTGGCTATTGAGATCCATTTGGGTGCTCAATTTGTTTAACCAGTCGGATTGGACGTCCAAAGATAAGCTCACCTTATTGAGTGTTACAAAGGTCTATAGTTGTTCCTTGACCATCTTCAGCTCCCTGGTGGATTCCTCCACCACCAATAGGATCAAATCCATCGAACATTTGTTAAGGATCGCAACCCACCGCCGGCAAAATTAGGCATTATAGCGCCCAATGGTCGGTGAGTTGCATATCTTAAATCCTCATGGAATACGGTCACTGCGGTAGTAGTCTGAAGGTGTTATACCATGATGAGTGAAGTCACATTCCCTTTGTTTGAGGCGGAGCCAAGTTCTAAACAGTTCCTCATTAGAGCTAGTAACTGGTTCATCCTGCAGATCCTCTCCTCCCTAGAGATTTTACTAAACTGACTATAAGTGGGTACACTTTATCCCTCCTTCTCAAGCATGCGTAAAAAAGTCCTAATTGACGGGTTAAGGCTCGGGGGGGTCAAAGTTAGAACCAGGGATGATGCTCAGTAATTGAGAGGGAATGTCACTGCTGGGTGTGTTAGGAGGCTTGTTGTTATAGAATGCCCTTCTTCTCAAAGTTCTTCCCAGTCGGTGCATCTCCACCTTCCACTCAAACGGATCAAGTCCATGAGCCGGAACAAATGATAATCCCTTCGCTAGCAGTCTATACTCCTGGTCCGACAAAGGTGTGGATGATAAATTAAAGACGAGTTCACTCAAGCTCGCTGTGGTTTTGGACCATGTGATCCTTTGATTTTGCTGCGAGCGCCGCATCCTCTTCCTCGTCCGGATACCGGGGTCCGATTGGATCGTGTTTGAACCCCCGCTGGAGTCTGGCCTAAAGGGATGCGAGGATCTCTAGTAGTGGTAGAGGAAGAAGCTGTTTCAGAATCTCTGATTGAAGTACTGGTACCCTGTGTCTGATTACCATAACCCATACAAAAAATACCACTGTTTATATAGGCGCTTGGCAGTATAACGGACAATTTCAATAGTTCTTTTGTTGTTCATAAATGTTTCCTTAAACAGAAATAAAATACAACAAATAGTGCAGATGGTAATATTCAGATTTTATCATGTAAAGAGGCACTAATTCCAGACTCCTACCAGAAGAGGCGGTCTACTAAATGTAGACAAACAAGCGTGAAGTAGCGGGCCACTGCCGGTCACGTTCTTTTCATCATGATGGTATCATACTCCATAAATTTATATAAAACAAAAATGGAAAACTCCACGTAGTGTAATACAGCTTTTTATTCCCATAAAATTCTAAAAACAATTTGATAAAAAAACCACAGGGAGAATATAAGATGGACTCTCACCAGAGATGATGGTCTACACACAGGTAGACTAAAATCGCATAAGTGTATATCACAGGCGTCCCTGGACAGATGTTCCACACAGCAGAGAGTCCAATAGATATTCTCCTTTCCTCCTGACCAACGCGTTTCGATACCACCCAGGGTATCTTTTTCAAGGTATAAGGAGGTCAGTTACCAATACAGATATTTATACCCCTAACAATTGGGGAGGGATTAGTATCCATAACCTAATGCCAGACATGGAATTCCTAACCAACTAAAAATCCTATACAGCGCATGCTAGGAAGTAGTTCATCCAGTCCGTTTTTTTCAAACAGATATGTCCCTTCAGCTGTCATTGATTTCTAACTTCCCGCTCGTGGTCACCGGAAGTCACGGCTCCGTTTGTGTTCCACATCACGGCACTTCCGCTATCCTTTGCGTTCCAGCTGACATCACTTCCGGTGACGTATTTCCTCCTTCCACGCTGTTTGTTTATATTGTTGCGGCGGCCATCTTATTGGTTTGTAGTGGCCAATATCATATTTAGCAGCATCATCATAAAATTAAAATATGTAAAAAGAGATAATATTAATACCTAGATACTCCTTTGAGCTAAAGTGCATTGAAACAATATACATCCAATTTGATTGAAATGAATAGAATAAATGAAATAGATGAAATGCAAGAAAAAAGGGGAACAGTCCATCAGAGAAACCACTTGATCTCAAAATCTTTGTTGAGGCCATTCGGTATTAAAGTTTTATAATTAAAAATCATTTCCATTTCAGTGCGTGCTAATATCGACATCGATTCTTGATGTCTGGTGTTTTTATTCACTTTTTTCAAACCATAAAAATATAAAATATGTGTTGTATCGCACTGATGTACTTCTTTAAAATGGAGTGATAAAGCATGTGTTTCTATGCCTTTACGAATGTTTCGTAGGTGTTCGCCAATCCTGATTTTTAGTGGACGGTTTGTTCTTCCAATGTAGAATTTATTACACCTACATTCAATTCCATATATAACATTTGCTGAATAGCAGGTTATAAAATCTCTGATGGAGTGTTTCTTATTGTTTATTATTATATCCACCTTTTTGTTCCCAAAATTATTCGGGATAGTTCTACATCCTACACACATCCCACATCGATGGAAACCTTCTGCCAATTTGGTACCTTTTTTAGGGGACCCTGGATGTAGACTTTAAACTAGTTTATTCTTCAAGTTTGGGGCTCTTCTAAATATACATACTGGTTCTTTCGGTAGATCTTGTCCTATTACAGGGTCTTGTCGTAATAGAGACCAATGTTTACTTAAGATCTTTTTAATCGATAAATGTTGGGATGAAAAATTGGTTGTGAAAGCCCACTTATAACTATCTTCATTATTCATTACTTTCCTTTTTCTATTTTTTTGAACAATATCTCCTCTTTTTAATCTCTTTACTTTAGTGAGGGCTTCGGAGACTTCTTCTTGTGCATACCCACTTGCTAAAAACTGGCTGCTCATCTCATCAGCATGAGATATAAATACATTCTCCTCTGTGCAGTTTTTCTTTAGTCTTTGGAATTGGCCATAAGGTAACCTCAGCCAATTATCATGATGGCAGCTATGTCTTTCCAGATATGTTCTTGAATCTGTGGGTTTTACATAATTCTTAGTTTTGATCATCCCCTCCTCAATGTATATAGTTAAGTCCAAGAAGTTTACCTCTTGTGCACTAATATCAAAGGTAAGACCTATATTTCTGTCATTATTATTGAGGAAGGTACAAAACATGTCTAACGTCTCTCTGTCTCCCCTCCAAATAAATAGGATATCATCAATATATCTATACCATGACACCAGGTTCGCCCCATATGGGTTGCTGGACCACACACACTTTTGTTCCCAGCAACCCATAAAGATGTTGGCATAACTTGGGGCGAACCTGGTGCCCATGGCTGTACCTCGTTTCTGTAAGAAGAATTGATCTTTAAAAATGAAGAAATTGTTATACAGAATGAAATGAATACCCTCTAAAAGGCATTCTTGTAGATCTTCAGTAAGAGAGGATACACTAAGGGCGTATTTCACTGCCTCTATACCATGGTTATGATCTATATTGGTGTACAGGGAATTGACGTCCGCCGTCACCAATATTAGATCTTCCTGCCACTGAATTCCTTCTAAGATACGTAATACATCTCCCGTATCTTTCAGATGAGATGGATTCCTGAGTACCAATGGTTGCAGATAATGATCTATTAGCTGCGACAAATTCGCAGTAATAGACCCAATTCCCGAGATTATAGGTCTTCCGGGGGGTTTATTCGCATCTTTATGGACCTTAGGAAGGACATAAATCGTCGAAATAACCGGTTCCTCTATTATGATAAATTTACTTTCTTTTTCTGATAATACTCCCTTTTTATTACACTTGTCCACAAATTCTTTAAATGATACCATTGTCTTTTTGGTGGGATCTCCTCTAAGTCTTCTATAGGTATTTTTATCCTCCAATTGCCGGTAAACTTCGGCTTCATAGTCCTTTCTATCTAGAAGGACAACACCTCCCCCCTTGTCTGACGGTTTGATAACAAGCTCTTTATTTATTGTAAGACTCTTGATTGCATCTCTTTCCATTTTTGATAGATTGGGTTTTATTTTTTCCATATGAAGTTTATCTATATCCTATTTCACTAAAGCCCCAAATGATTCTATAAAACATCCCTTTAAGTAAAAGGGAAAAAAAGAGGACTTCGGTTTAAAGGGGGTTCTTTCTTCGATCAACTCATCTACCTCTGTTTCATAGAAGAAATAAGGAAGAATGGATGCCTGCTTATGAAAATGGCAACAGGTATGCAGTATTAGATTCAGATGAATTTTCCACACCTTTCCACACCTTTTTTAGAGAGAGGGAGGAGGACACGAAATATGAGATAAAGAAAAAACATAGCACTAGGGGAGGATCCAAAAAAGAATATAAGAAAAAAAGGAAAAAATATAGTAAGCAAAAACAGCTGATTAAAAAGAAAGAGGACAAGTTGAATATTGTAAAAAGTAAAGTTAAAATATTAAACCTGAGTTCCCATATTTTACTAGAAGGTGAAAGATCCCTGTTAGAGAAAGGGCTAAAATATGCCCCCTCCACTAAAATTAATCAATTTGATGTTTTTGTAGAGTTGCAAAAATTTATGAGAAAATTAACTCTAAAAAAATTCTTCAAATTAAAATCAGATGAAACAGAGGTAGATGAGTTGATCGAAGAAAGAACCCCCTTTAAACCGAAGTCTTCTTTTTTTCCCTCTTACTTAAAAGGATGTTTTATAGAATCATTTGGGGCTTTAGTGAAAGAGGATATAGATAAACTTCATATGGAAAAAATAAAACCCAATCTATCAAAAATGTAAAGAGATGCAATCAAGAGTCTAACAATGAATAAAGAGCTTGTTATCAAACCGTCAGACAAGGGGGGAGGTGTTGTCCTTCTAGATAGAAAGGACTATGAAGCCGAAGTTTACCGGCAATTGGAGGATAAAAATACCTATAGAAGACTTAGAGGAGATCCCACCAAAAAGACAATGGTATCATTTAAAGAATTTGTGGACAAGTTTAATAAAAAGGGAGTATTATCAGAAAAAGAAAGTAAATTTCTCATAATAGAGGAACCGGTTATTCCGACGATTTATGTCCTTCCTAAGGTCCATAAAGATGCGAATAAACCCCCCGGAAGACCTATAATCTCGGGAATTGGGTCTATTACTGCGAATTTGTCGCAGCTAAAAGATCATTATCTGCAACCATTGGTACTCAGGAATCCATCTCATCTGAAAGATACGGGAGATGTATTACGTATCTTAGAAGGAATTCAGTGGCAGGAAGATCTAATATTGGTGACGGCGGACGTCAATTCCCTGTACACCAATATAGATCATAACCATGGTATAGAGGCAGTGAAATACGCCCTCAGTGTATCCTCTCTTACTGAAGATCTACAAGAATGCCTTTTAGAGGGTATTAATTTCATTCTGTATAACAATTTCTTCATTTTTAAAGATCAATTCTTCTTACAGAAACGAGGTACAGCCATGGGCACCAGGTTCGCCCCAAGTTATGCCAACATCTTTATGGGTTGCTGGAAACAAAAGTGTGTGTGGTCCAGCAACCCATATGGGGCGAACCTGGTGTCATGGTATAGATATATTGATGATATCCTATTTGTCACAACTGAGGGCCTGAGCTGACGGGAGGCAGCCTCAGTCGTAGGGGCTGAGATGTAACGGAACCTGGGAGGTTGTATCAGACCCCTAGACATGTAAGTAACATGTAGAAGAAATGCCCGAAGGCGTGAACATGACAACCAGGGTAAAAGTCAATGATGTTTATTTATGACAAACTCCGTAACACAGCAGCAGTAAAAGAAAACATAAAAATCAGCAGAGGATAAATACAGTTCCTGGGTTCTACAGGGTGGCAAGGGCCACAGGGCTCTGGTAGTGTGAGATAGTTCTTATAATCTTCTAGTTGGAAAGTCCTTACCAGGCCCGACTGTAGCAATGGAGATAGCCCAGGATCGTACCAGCTGGTGTTCCAGGAAAAGCTGGGCTGCTGTGGATAAAACGGCTGCTGTGGGTACTGGCTGGAACCAGACTGATGTTGGCACGGAGTGGATACTGGCTGGAACCAGTTAAATGATAAATGTAGCTTGAGAGCGATGAAATATGAAGTGATGTATGGAGCTTGAGAGCGGTGAAATTATAATGCCGGTGATAAATGATAATCTGCAGAAAAGGGTACCGGCACTTTAAGAAGAGCTGACCTCTGCTGGAAGCTGGATGCTGAAAGCAGGTGGATCAGTAGCTGGAAGCAGATGAATCCAAATGGATAGGAGAGTCAGGCTACACCGCAGGTGGAATGCTGGTGCGGGTCTCTTTAGTGGAAGTGTGGAGATAGGAGCTGGAACCTGGAAAACAACCACAGGAGAGAGACAAGCTGGAACTAGGTTTGACAACCAAAGCACTGACGCCTTCCTTGCTCAGGCACAGAATATTTATACCTGCAGCAAGGAAGGGATTGGCTAGGCAATTATGCAGATTAACAATGCAGACAGCAGATTGGTGGAAATGAACAGATGACAGAATCCAAGATGGCTGCGCCCATGCAGACACTTGGAGGGAAGTTTGGTTTGTAATCCATGTGGGAATTAAAACAGTAATGGCGGCGCCGGCCACAGGAGACAGGAGACGCCAGACTGATAAGTGCACATTTAACCATGCGGGCACAGCGGAGGCCGCGGTTGACGTAATCACCACTCTGACACTCTGCATGCAGAAACTCAGGAACAGCGGCGGAGGCCGCGGGAGACGCCATTCCGGATGTTACAGGCGTTGCGGTGACCGCGTCTCAGAGTGACAGGAGAGGAGGCAGGAATGTGGACATCAGTATGACAGATGGGATCCGGTCCTGGAACGCTGAGCCAGCCTTAGAAGGCATCTGAAGGGTAAGTAATGGCGTCCAGATACCCGGATCGTGACAGCACCCCCCCCTTTTGGAGTGGCCCCAGGACACTTCTTTGGCTTTTGAGGAAACTTGGAATGGAATCTCCGGACCAAGGCAGGAGCATGGACATCAGAAGCATTGGTCCATGAGCGTTCCTCAGGGCCGTAACCCTTCCAGTCAATAAGATACTGTAGTTGACCGTAACGGTGACGTGAGTCCAGGATCTTGGCCACTTCATACTCAACGCCTCGTTGAGTTTGGACTTTCGGAGTTGGAGGAAGTGAGGAATGAAACCGATTCAGGATCAGCGGTTTCAACAGGGAAACATGGAATGTCCTGGGTATTTTTAAGAAGGGAGGTAACTGAAGTCTGTAAGCAACAGGATTGATGACTTGCTCAATTTTGAAAGGACCAATGTAGCGAGGTGCAAACTTCATACTGGGGACTCTTAACCTCAAATTCTTCGTGGATAACCATACCCGATCACCCACCTTGAGAGCAGGAACCACTCTACGCTTCTTGTCCGCAAACTTCTTATACCTGAACGATGCCTTGAGCAGAGCTGCTCGTACACTCTTCCAGTTGTTTGCAAACTGATGCAAGGTGATATCCACTGCTGGAACAGAAGTTGCTGGGAGCGGTTGGAATTCAGGGACTCTAGGGTGGAATCCAAAGTTGGTGAAGAATGGTGTTGAAGAAGATGAGGAATGATACTGATTGTTATGACAGAACTCGGCCCAGGGAAGTAACTGAACCCAGTCATCTTGAGAGGAAGACACATAGATGCGGAGAAAGGCCTCCAAGTCCTGATTCACCCTCTCAGTTTGACCATTGGTCTGAGGATGGTAAGCCGTGGAAAACTTTAGTTTGACTTGGAGGACTTGACATAAACTTCGCCAGAATTTGGCTGTGAATTGAACTCCTCGATCTGAGATAATTTCTTCAGGCAGACCGTGGAGTCGGAAGATCTCTTGTATGAACACTTGAGCCAAATTGGAAGCTGACGGAAGACCGGTGAGAGGAATGAAGTGTGCCATCTTGGTGAACCGGTCAACTACCACCAAGATGGTATTGAACTTGTTGCACATGGGTAAGTCTGTAATGAAATCCATCGACAAATGGGTCCATGGTCGACGGGGAACGGATAGTGGAACCAGTTGCCCCGCAGGCGACTGGCGGGAGACTTTATGTTGGGCACACTTTGGGCAAGATGCAATAAACTCCATGACGTCCTTTCTCAGAGTTGGCCACCAATAGGACCTAGAGATAAACTCCAGGGTTTTTTGGATGCCTGTATGTCCGGCAAAACGGGAAGCATGGGCCCAATGCATGAGCTTCTTCCTCAGTACCGGCTTCACAAAACTTTTCCCTAGTGGGGGCGTAGAGTCCATCCCTACCGTGGAGAATGCCAACGGATTGATAATAGGATGCTTGTCTGAAGACTCTGACTCATTTTCTTGCTCCCATGAGCGGGAAAGGGCATCGGCCTTGCGATTCTGAGAGCCCGGACAGAACTGGAGTTTAAAGTCGAACCTGGAAAAGAAAAGTGCCCATCTGGCCTGACGAGGGTTGAGACATTGTGCGCCTTTCAGATATAAAAGGTTCTTGTGGTCTGTAAGTATGGTGATTGAATGAGAAGCTCCCTCCAACAGATATCTCCACTCCTCTAGAGCGAGCTTGATGGCTAGCAACTCCTGGTCGCCAATGGCATAGTTGCGCTCCGCTGGGGAGAACTTCCGAGAGAAGAAACTGCAAGGATGTAAATGGCCATCTTTAGCCCTCTGAGATAACACCGCTCCTACTCCAACGGAGGAGGCATCCACCTCTAAGATGAAAGGAGAGTCGATGTCGGGCTGTTTCAGAACTGGTGCAGAGATGAACCGTTGTTTTAAGAGATGAAAAGCTTGCGTAGCTTCTTCAGACCACTTGGACGGGTTAGCACCCTTCTTAGTTAAAGCAGTAATAGGCGCCACAATGGTGGAAAAGTCTCGTATAAACTTTCTGTAATAATTGGCGAACCCTAAGAACCTCTGGACCCCTTTGAGGGTTAAGGGTATCGGCCAATTCTGGATTGCTTGTAGTTTCTCAGGATCCATCTCTAGTCCAGAACCGGACACAATGTAACCTAGAAACGGAATGGACTTGACTTCAAAGACGCATTTCTCTAATTTGCAATAGAGATGATTGACACGGAGACGGGACAGAACCTCTTTTACCCAAAAACGATGTTCCTCTAAATTGTTGGCAAAAATGAGGATATCATCTAGATAGACCACGACATGACGGTATAAAATGTCTCTGAAGATCTCATTGACAAAATGCTGGAAGACAGCTGGAGCATTGCTCAATCCGAAGGGCATGACGAGGTACTCATAATGTCCGTCACGGGTGTTAAAGGCGGTCTTCCACTCGTCACCCTCACGGATCCGGATGAGATTGTATGCACCTCTCAAGTCCAGCTTTGTAAAGATGGTAGCTCCGCTGACTCTATCAAAGAGCTCAGTAATCAGGGGTAGTGGATAGCGGTTCTTGATGGTAATGTCGTTCAGACCTCTGTAGTCAATGCACGGCCGCAGACCACCATCTTTTTTCTTTACGAAAAAGAAGCCTGCGCCGCCTGGAGAAGAGGAAGGTCGAATGAACCCCTTTGCTAGGTTCTCTTTAATGTATTCCTCCATGGAATGCGTCTCAGGCAGAGACAACGGGTAAGTTCGGCCTCGAGGTGGAACCTTCCCTGGAACGAGATCAATCGGGCAGTCCCATTCTCTATGAGGAGGAAGGATATCAGCAGAGGCTTTACTGAACACATCCGTGAAATCTTGATATGGAGGAGGTGGAACTTCAGACGACCTGGGGGAGGAAGAACAGACAGGCAATACTTTAAACAAACATGTCTCAGCACAGGAGGGACCCCATGCCAGAATCTGCGTAGTTGTCCAATCAATAGATGGATTGTGAAGACGGAGCCATGGAAGGCCCAGGACCACAGGATGTGTGGCTCTTGGAATCACTAAAAAAGAAATAAATTCAGAATGAAGAACTCCCACTCTCAGACGAACTGGTAGAGTCCTTAGAGAAATAACTGCATCAAAAATCTTGCTGCCATCCACGGCAGTTAAGGAAATGGACGAAGGAAGTCTCTCGGTGGGTAGGGACCACCGTTTAACATAGGCTTCGGTAATAAAGTTCCCAGCTGCTCCGGAATCAAGGAGGGCAATGACGTTCCGGTAACGTTGAGCAATTTGGAGCGACGCTGGGAGATTACAATCATGAGGAGATGGAGAGGAGATCATTACTCCTAGCCGTCCCTCTCCTGGGCGAGCTAGGGTTTGGAGTTTTCCCGGACGTTCGGGACAGGCATTGATGGTGTGAGACGGAGCTGCACAGTAAAGACAAAGAGACTCAGAGAGACGTCTTCGGCGCTCAGCAGGAGTTAAACGGGAACGGACAATTTGCATGGGCTCGTCTTTAGATGGTGACAGTTGGCGAGGAGGAGGAGCAGAAGATTTTGGAGCAGATGATCTTCCACGCTCAGTTGCTCTCTCTCTGAAACGTAAATCAACTTTCGTGCAGAGTGAGATTAGCTCATCTAACTTGGAAGGTAAGTCTCTGGTAGCTAACTCATCTTTAATACGCTCATATAAGCCATGCCAGAATGCAGCATACAGGGCCTCGTCGTTCCATGCCAGTTCGGATGCCAGGATCAGAAACTGTATAAGATATTGTCCTACAGTACGTGATCCCTGGCGTAAACGGAGAATCTCAGATGAAGCTGAAGTTACCCGGCCTGGCTCGTCGAAGATACGCCTGAATGTTGACACGAATGCAGTGTAGGAGGATAGCAGGGTGTCGGACCTCTCCCATAACGGTGATGCCCAATCAAGGGCTGAGCCACTGAGAAGAGAGATAATGTAGGCAATTTTTGTACGGTCACTGGGAAAATTGCCAGGTTGTAGCTCAAACTGAATCTCACACTGGTTGAGAAATCCCCTGCAGAATCTTGGAGATCCGTCCAATTTTGCTGGCGTTGGAAGATGAAGACGTGGAGCAGAAATGGGTAAGGTGGGTGGGGTTATAGCTGGAGTCACTGTGGTTGACGCACCGGACGCGTCTGATCCACGGAGGGTTGTCTGAATCCCATCCAGCCGAGTAGAGAGATCCTGGAGACAGCGGATGATGTGGCCCTGTGCAGCCTCCTGATGTTCAAGTCGGGCTGCCAGTTCTTGCATCGTCCTGGCCGCTTGATCCTGGTCTCCGGCTGGATTCATGTGGTCAGTGCTTACTGTCACAACTGAGGGCCTGAGCTGACGGGAGGCAGCCTCAGTCGTAGGGGCTGAGATGTAACGGAACCTGGGAGGTTGTATCAGACCCCTAGACATGTAAGTAACATGTAGAAGAAATGCCCGAAGGCGTGAACACGACAACCAGGGTAAAAGTCAATGATGTTTATTTATGACAAACTCCGTAACACAGCAGCAGTAAAAGAAAACATAAAAATCAGCAGAGGATAAATACAGTTCCTGGGTTCTACAGGGTGGCAAGGGCCACAGGGCTCTGGTAGTGTGAGATAGTTCTTATAATCTTCTAGTTGGAAAGTCCTTACCAGGCCCGACTGTAGCAATGGAGATAGCCCAGGATCGTACCAGCTGGTGTTCCAGGAAAAGCTGGGCTGCTGTGGATAAAACGGCTGCTGTGGGTACTGGCTGGAACCAGACTGATGTTGGCACGGAGTGGATACTGGCTGGAACCAGTTAAATGATAAATGTAGCTTGAGAGCGATGAAATATGAAGTGATGTATGGAGCTTGAGAGCGGTGAAATTATAATGCCGGTGATAAATGATAATCTGCAGAAAAGGGTACCGGCACTTTAAGAAGAGCTGACCTCTGCTGGAAGCTGGATGCTGAAAGCAGGTGGATCAGTAGCTGGAAGCAGATGAATCCAAATGGATAGGAGAGTCAGGCTACACCGCAGGTGGAATGCTGGTGCGGGTCTCTTTAGTGGAAGTGTGGAGATAGGAGCTGGAACCTGGAAAACAACCACAGGAGAGAGACAAACTGGAACCAGGTTTGACAACCAAAGCACTGACGCCTTCCTTGCCCAGGCACAGAATATTTATACCTGCAGCAAGGAAGGGATTGGCTAGGCAATTATGCAGATTAACAATGCAGACAGCAGATTGGTGGAAATGAACAGATGACAGAATCCAAGATGGCTGCGCCCATGCAGACACTTGGAGGGAAGTTTGGTTTGTAATCCATGTGGGAATTAAAACAGTAATGGCGGCGCCGGCCACAGGAGACAGGAGACGCCAGACTGATAAGTGCACATTTAACCACGCGGGCACAGCGGAGGCCGCGGTTGACGTAATCACCACTCTGACACTCTGCATGCAGAAACTCAGGAACAGCGGCGGAGGCCGCGGGAGACGCCATTCCGGATGTTACAGGCGTTGCGGTGACCGCGTCTCAGAGTGACAGGAGAGGAGGCAGGAATGTGGACATCAGTATGACAGATGGGATCCGGTCCTGGAACGCTGAGCCAGCCTTAGAAGGCATCTGAAGGGTAAGTAATGGCGTCCAGATACCCGGATCGTGACACTATTTATTTGGAGGGGAGACAGAGAGACGTTAGACATGTTTTGTACCTTCCTCAATAATAATGACAGAAATATAGGTCTTACCTTTGATATTAGCCCTCACTAAAGTAAAGAGATTAAAAAGAGGAGATATTGTTCAAAAAAATAGAAAAAGGAAAGTAATGAATAATGAAGATAGTTATAAGTGGGCTTTCACAACCAATTTTTCATCCCAACATTTATCGATTAAAAAGATCTTAAGTAAACATTGGTCTCTATTACGACAAGACCCTGTAATAGGACAAGATCTACCGAAAGAACCAGTATGTATATTTAGAAGAGCCCCAAACTTGAAGAATAAACTAGTTTAAAGTCTACATCCAGGGTCCCCTAAAAAAGGTACCAAATTGGCAGAAGGTTTCCATCGATGTGGGATGTGTGTAGGATGTAGAACTATCCCGAATAATTTGGGGAACAAAAAGGTGGATATAATAATAAACAATAAGAAACACTCCATCAGAGATTTTATAACCTGCCATTCAGCAAATGTTATATATGGAATTGAATGTAGGTGTAATAAATTCTACATTGGAAGAACAAGCCGTCCACTAAAAATCAGGATTGGCGAACACCTACGAAACATTCGTAAAGGCATAGAAACACATGCTTTATCACTCCATTTTAAAGAAGTACATCAGTGCGATACAACACATATTTTAAATTTTTATGGTTTGAAAAAAGTGAATAAAAACATCAGACATCAAGAATCGATGTCGATATTAGCACGCACTGAAATGGAAATGATTTTTAATTATAAAACTTTAATACCGAATGGCCTCAACAAAGATTTTGAGATCAAGTGGTTTCTCTGATGGACTGTTCCCCTTTTTTCTTGCATTTCATCTATTTCATTTATTCTATTCATTTCAATCAAATTGGATGTATATTGTTTCAATGCACTTTAGCTCAAAGGAGTATCTAGGTATTAATATTATCTCTTTTTACATATTTTAATTTTATGATGATGCTGCTAAATATGATATTGGCCACTACAAACCAATAAGATGGCCGCCGCAACAATATAAACAAACAGCGTGGAAGGAGGAAATACGTCACCGGAAGTGATGTCAGCTGGAACGCAAAGGATAGCGGAAGTGCCGTGATGTGGAACACAAACGGAGCCGCGACTTCCGGTGACCACGAGCGGGAAGTTAGAAATCAATGACAGCTGAAGGGACATATCTGTTTGAAAAAAACGGACTGGATGAACTACTTCCTAGCATGCGCTGTATAGGATTTTTAGTTGGTTAGGAATTCCATGTCTGGCATTAGGTTATGGATACTAATCCCTCCCCCAATTGTTAGGGGTATAAATATCTGTATTGGTAACTGACCTCCTTATACCTTGAAAAAGATACCCTGGGTGGTATCGAAACGCGTTGGTCAGGAGGAAAGGAGAATATCTATTGGACTCTCTGCTGTGTGGAACATCTGTCCAGGGACGCCTGTGATATACACTTATGCGATTTTAGTCTACCTGTGTGTAGACCATCATCTCTGGTGAGACT
Source organism: Pseudophryne corroboree (assembly GCF_028390025.1). NCBI lineage: Eukaryota > Metazoa > Chordata > Amphibia > Anura > Myobatrachidae > Pseudophryne > Pseudophryne corroboree. Next base: position 220,592,466 of record NC_086448.1, on the reverse strand, counting down.
ACATCTTATATTCTCCCTGTGGTTTTTTTATCAAATTGTTTTTAGAATTTTATGGGAATATAAAGCTGTATTACACTACGTGGAGTTTTTCATTTTTGTTTTATATAAATTCATGGAGTATGATACCATCATGATGAAAAGAACGTGACCGGCAGTGGCCCGCTACTTCACGCTTGTTTGTCTACATTTAGTAGACCACCTCTTCTGGTAGGAGTCTGGAATTAGTGCCTCTTTACATGATAAAATCTGAATATTACCATCTGCACTATTTGTTGTATTTTATTTCTGTTTAAGGAAACATTTATGAACAACAAAGGAACTATTGAAATTGTCCGTTATATTGCCAAGCGCCTATATAAACAGTGGTATTTTTTGTATGGGTTGTATGTCTAAGGTCCTGGTGTTACCTTTTCCACTGGCTGTGGGCTGCTTTACACCTTAAGCACAAACTTACCTTCTTAACACTTTGTTTGTTCTGATTACCATAACGTCGTGGTTGATACCTCCTTCGTCTATAGCCAGATTCCTGGTTGGTAGTGGTACTACCCAGCCATGGGTATACTTGTCTCTGAGCATAGTCTCTCTGAACCTTCAACAGTTTATCCTTCTTAAATTTAATGAGGTTCTGGCGATAGAGATCCATTTGGATGCTCAATTTGTTTAACCAGTCGGATTGGACGTCCAAAGATAAGCTCACCTTATTGAGTGTTACAAAGGTCTATAGTTGTTCCTTGGCCGTCTTCAGCTCCCTGGTGGATTCCTCCACCACTAATAATATCAAATCCATCGAACATTTGTTAAGGATCGCAACCCACCGCCGGCAAAATTAGGCATTATAGCGCCCAATGGTTGGTGAGTTGCGTATCCTAAATCCTCGTGGAATACGGTTACTGCGGTAGTAGTCTGAAGGTGTTATACCATGATGAGTGAAGTCACATTCCCTTTGTTTGAGGCGGAGCCAGGTTCTAAACAGTTCCTCATTAGAGCTAGTAACTGGTTCATCCTGCAGGCATCTCCCAACCAGTATAGCGCTTGCTTCTGCATCAGAAAAGCTAAATCGGTCACTTGCATCCTTATGGATGAGATCCAACGTGGCCTCCAGGTCTGCATTAACCCCTGCCATCACAGCTGCGCACAATTGCCACTCCGCTGTGTGCTGAGGTCTAGTGATAACTAATATGTCCACTATTGAAAAGTTCAGCAGTCCAATAAACAAATTCTGTTAAAAACAGCTGGAATGCTGTTAAGAGATCCTGGTCCCATGTGGTCTTTCAATGTGAATAACTGTATGGAGGTGACGTGACTGGAATAAGCCCTTAGCAGTATGGCAGCTGCTGGTGCAAAATCCTATGCAGAGAAAAGGTGGTGTGTCCGGCACTCAACTCCTTAATATTGTAATTGCTGCGGTGCCCTCCTCGTGGAGCATCAGAGCCGGCCTTAGCTATAGGCAGGCTAGGCATTTGCCTAGGGCATTCAAGCATGTCTAGGGGCATCCAAGCATGTCCCTGCAGTATCTCATGCTGAGAGGTACAGTCCGCAAACTAACTGTTACTTTCCAAATGTATTCAATCAGTACTTGTATACACTGCTGTTTACATTTGTCAAAAAAAATGCACACTGTGCCTTAAACTTCCTCTGACATGCTTGAATGCCCCTGACTTGTGAGACCTCAGACAGACAGCAGAAGCCCTGTAAATGCAGTTCCTGGACCTGTGACATTTTTACTGACTATATAAGGTTATTACTGGATGGCTTCTTATGATAACACATGTGTATTTTGGAAGACTGCTTCACAGAAACCTGACATCACCTATACTGCTTGTGCACATGGGGGAGGGGACCCTACCATCCTGTGTGTGTCCCTTATCCCTGTGCAAACCCCAGGTGTCTGCAGGGACATAACATGGGCAATGTTCTCCCCACACTTTATTTCCTAGTCAGTCCATGCCGTAAAATTCCCCTGCCATCTAGCACTGTAACGTGGTCAGTAAGTTGCGTTGTGCTATTTCTATATGAAACATCAGTGCAGCGTGACTTTCGGACATGTCAGATTGGAGAGCAGAGCATTTAGCTCCCACAGTATAAAGTAAAGGGCATGCAGTAACAGACACCAGCAAACACACTGAATAGTGAAGAGAATGGACAGTTTCTACATGTTTGATACTGATCTTTTTGTATAACCAGCAAGTGTGGCAGTATCTGTGGCAGTATATGTGTATTATGGGCATTACTAATGTGGGGCATATGTGTAAGGTGCATTACTGTGTGGCATTATGTGTATTATGGGCATTACTAATGTGGGGCATATGTGTAAGGTTCCTTTACTGTGTGGAATTATATGTATTATGGTCATTACTGTGTGGCATTGTGCAGAGTTGAACTGGCCCACAGGGTAACCCCCCGGTGGGCCCCACTACCTGAGCGTTGCAGGTACAGATGCAGAACAAGCGGCGGAGCTAGGGGGCACCAGACAAAATTTTGCCTAGGGCATCAAATTGGCTAGGGCTGGCTCTGTGGAGCATGCTGACTCCACCATGCAAGTACAGAGGTATAAAGGTGGCACTCAGCAGGCTTGAAACAGAAAGTTAGACGAATTTCATTTTATTAGCCACAAGCCGACATGTTTCGGAGACTACTCTCCGTCCTCAGGGCCAGTCAAATATGAATGTGCTACTAACATACATAAATACCACCACAAACAATATCCTAACAAACCTAATAGTACTCACCTGCTCCACGGCGCGACCGCTCGTCCGCTGTCCACGATCCGCTTCCGCGTCTCATTGCAGTGACGTCACGGTGCGCCGCGTCGCAGGGAAGCACCATGGCAACCTTGGGACTCTGTGCTTGCGTCCCAGGTGCCCGCTGCAAAAACAGATATGAAACATTAAACCCAGTGAAAAGAAACATATGTTACACAATTAAAACATACATAAACAACAAATCAAAAAATCTTACTCCATATCCGAAAAAGTGCAATTAAAAGCATACAACTATGAGTTCTTAATAGCTGAAAATTAATCATAGTGGATCATAGAAATAACCTAAAAGTCAAATCCTGAGCACTCTTTTGTTCTTGGCTCCCATCCATCATCATAATCACTGTCCTGTTTGCCACAAGCACATTCACTGTATTCAGTTTGATGCTGTATGCAATTATTAATGGGAGAGTTTTAGCATATACCTACCAACATAAAGTAGCATATACTAAGATGTTATGATTAAAGAAAGGAGCTTTAAGACATACAGGGGGGAATTCAAATGTCATCTCCCCCAATCTCCCGCCTAAAGTGACTGGAGATTGCAGGGGCAATATTCATTTGATGCCCCCTATCGCGCTGATCCTGCCCATTAATGTCAGATTTAGCAGCCTAAAACTAATAGGCGCGATCAGAAGTGCAATTTGGGCATCCAAACCAATCACTTTTCACACATTTCTGCTCACCACCCCCAGCGGGTGCGAGCTGAATTGTAGTTGCCAGCAGCCTATCGCGCCCGAGCGGAGCTACATTTGAATATCTTCGTTCAGCGCATCTAGTGACTGCCAGCCAAAAAATAATTTGAATCTCGCCCATTGTATTTAACAGACAAAAAACTTTCTGTTGGTACAGTAATATTCAAATAAATAATAACTACACCTGCTGAGGTATTCATTTAGTGAAAGCATTTTCTGCCTCCCTAAGGATTAAATGCTCATAAAAAAAAAAAAAAATGCAGAATACCGTATGCAAGTGTATGACAGAACTTTTCATTATTGTGCTAAGGCTCAGATTTATCAAGCCTTAGAGAGTGATAAATTGCATGGTGATAAAGGAGTCTGTTCATGAAGTAATGAAAAGAGTGGAGAAGTGAGCCAGTAGAGAAGTTGGCCGTGGCAACCAATCAGTGCTGAGGTAACATTTATAAAGTGCATTCTATAAAATGATACGTAGCAGCTGATTGCTTGAAATGGGCATCTTCTCCACAGGCTCACTTCTCCATACTTTTGACTGCTTCATGAATAGACCCCAAAGTAACAACCAATCAACTCCTAACTGTCATTTTTAGCCTATAACATGGCAGTTAGGAGCTGGTTGATTGGTTGGTACTTTATCACCGTGCAATTTATCACTCTCCCGGGCTCGAAAAATCTGGATCTAAATATTACTGAAAGTCGACTACAGTACACCTACTTTTTGGTTTTTAGAATTGACCTGGAAAATAAATCTGCACTTAAGTTTATGGAATTGCAAGTCTGAGGGCTAAATATACTAATTAAAGTGAATTGATACAATCTCACAATGATTCACATCATTGCCAGTTTTAACCTCCAACCTTCCGGATTTACTAATCATTTGTTTTCGACAGTGCTTTGAAACTCATTGGCAATGCATGGCAGGTTTCATATGGCCAAACCTCTCATCCATTAGACATGAGCGATTGCTCCTGATTGGCTGGCTTTATGACAATGGCGGGCACTTTTTCATTAACTCATTCTGTGTCGGGCAGCTGTATCCATGCAATTAGATGTGTTTGTTTTTCTTAAATATGAAATGCCATTGGATTATGTCAGATCAAGATTAAAGAAAGGAAAGGTCAATAATATAGGGTTTCCACTGCAATACAGAAAATTTTGGCGGCAATCTTAGCATCCAAAACAAAATGTATATATGGAGGACAATATTATTAAGTTATATTGAAGGGGCAACATTACTATGTACTTCCAAAATTACTGTAATAGAGCTAATATTTTACTTTAGGGGGCAATAATAATAATAATAATAATTATAAGTTATATAAGGAGGGCCATTATTTTATATTGGGGGCACTCTATTTATCAGTTATATATGAGGGCACTATATTTATTAGTTATAAAATAGGGTCCATAATATTAAGTAGTTTTGCTTTTTATCCATTCTTAACCGGCTAGGCTATTCCTATATCTTCCCCCAATCCCAAAATGTACTGGCATTTTAACTGGCTCCTGACAGCAATGAATCCTAATGTGTGTGAACAGTGCATGTGGTGTGGGAAAATAGATTGTAAGCTCCACTGCGGCAGAGACTGAAGTGAATGGGCAAATTTTCCCTGATAAGTGCTGCTGACTATGTATGCACAACAAAAATACTATTTTATTTTCTTTGGGGTTTTTTTTTACAGAGTTTCTGAAGGCTCAAGTTGTTTTCAATAGTAGATGTAATCCTGACTGTAAAGTTGAGGGTAGGGGACAGGGGAGCGGGGGTAAAAAATACTTACCCCCTCCGATGTCTGCATATTTAGTGTTGGGATGATGTGGTCGCATTCCGTTGTATGGTAGGAGGAGTTCAAATCTAAATCCAAGTCCCGTCTACTAGCATTTTAGAGTCACTCCATTGTTTAAATATTCCTTCTACAACATTGTTCGGTATAGCCTAATTTATGTTTTAATGTATTCACAAAAGTAAGGGACATTGGCACTGTCTTTATCACATGTGCAATTTTCATGTGTGTGCTTTTATTACATTGGTCAGTTCATGCTATGTATAAGAGTTATGGTTGTGTTTGGTACCAGTGTTAATTTTGGCAAGGATTTTCAATTTCGTGTTAGTCTTAGTCGCTTTCTTAAAATTGGACTAAATTTAAAGTCACATTTTTATATTTTTGTTTTGTTTGTTTTAGTCAAGATTTATTCAGTGGATCTCAGTTAACATTTTAGTCTAATTTTAGTCAATGTTTTAGTCATAACTTTTGCAATTTAATGACACTGTAATGGATTTTGCTGAAGAACATTTCTCTATAATTCCCTTGAGTAGTTTTATATAACTTTAACTATGTGTTTAGTCATCTAGGCTCAGTAGGTTGTACTGTAGTAATCCCATATATCATATACAAATTAATGCCTTAAGTTTGTTAGGACAAACAAGTGCAATACACAATGATATTTCCTTCACAGCAGGTCAATTTATTTTCTGCAAATATCAAGAACACAGTTGTTCTTTAAAAATGTCAAAGACAGAGACACTGTATCACTTTAAAGTGTATGGTCAGCAAAGGGCAGCAAGAGATCTCGTACAGCAGTTAGCTTTATCTCCCCACTTTTCATGAGACAATCCCAACCTATCTCATCTGCAACCACAGAATTTTTCACCTGAAGAAAGTGTGAAACCATTTGAAATGTGCCTGACCATCTTGTCACACAATCTTTAATTAGAGTAGGTCTTTACTATTCTTAATTAATATAGTCTTCAGGTTTATATAACTTGGGTTATAAATTTAGCAGGAGGGGTTATCCACCCAAGTTATTAAAATCTGTTAGAAGTACGGCTGCAGCAAAAAACAGGGAGGAATTATTGAACCCCAACAAAAGTGACAAACCTGTTAATTTCATTCCATGGGTAAATTAATATAATTCCAACAGCCAGAGACTAAGCCGGAAGGCTAAACAATTGTGGCCTATAGTTACCACAGACCCAGAGCAGTCGTTTGCACGCAACAAGAAATTGATGCCTAGTTACACTAGAGGCAGAAACATTCAGGACATTGTAGTTAAAACAGATTTTACTAACTTAAGAAAACATCCACACATTTTTTGACTAAAGGAAATGGGTGCCACAAATGCCTAGATTGCACAATGTGTACATATATGTCACCAGGAGATAGTGTTATTCCTTTTTCAGGTAAAAACATTCCCATCAGATATCCATTAACATGCAGTACTAAGTATGTTATCTATGTAATAATGTGCCCATGTGGCACTTATTACATAGGGAAAACAGAATGCCAGTTTCAAGACACGCATGGCACAACATCAACAAGCCATATGTAATGCCTTAATGACAGACACAGCAGACCAACCTGTAGCCCGCCACTTTTTAGAGCAAAAACATAGTATGGCTACATTGAGGTATAGAATAATAGACGATGTCCCCGAGAATATCAGGGGAGGCAATCGAGGTAAATGTATCTTTAAACTGCAAACTATGCGCCCAAATGGGTTAAATGACTCTTTAGGGTTAATTCACTTTTTATAGTCCCTAGCTCTTCATAAGTAGCTCATAACATAGGTAATTACTCTTGGTAGTATTCTTTCCTATATTAATATCACATTGAAATTAGTACCATAAAGTATGAAATAATATATATGGGTAATGTAAGATCATAGATATATGATACTCCCCTCATGCTTTACAGAGTTTTTAAATGAATGATGCAATGATTTAATGGTATTTTTTAATGCTTGTTAGAAGAGTTCTATATTTTCACAGCACGTGTACATTGTTTAGTCACATATATGTTGCTAATCGTTATGGCAACATTCATAAATCACATAATATGTTTAAAATGCTTTTATTATATCAAAACACATTGTAACACTATATGCTGTATTGTTTACAGCTTTACCTAGGTCACGCAGCCGAGACCCATGACGTCACTTCCGCTTGACTGTGAGATGCAGGAAGTGTCCAGACGGTGCGGCGGACAGCGTGACTGTGGAGAAAGCCGGTGGGGGAGGTCACTGGGGGTAAGTGTGGGTATTTATTGCACTTTTTGTCACTTATGTATTGTTCTGAAGAAGGGGAGCACATCCCCGAAACGTTACCGAGTGAAATACATTTTCTTGTTTGTAAGTTACAAAGTCTCTGAGTGCCACCTCATTTACATGGATATAAATAGGAGCATCTGCTCCAGTGGAAGGCACAGGAGCGACTAATCCCTAAGGGGCATCAATAGTGACGGGTTATCAGTGGAGGTATATATATATATATATATATATATATATATATATTTATATTGCACACTGCCTGTGCATGCCCCCACATTATATGCCACACTGTAATATATGCCACAAAGACTGTGCATGGCCCCAGTTCACATTATATGCCACATTGACTGTGCATGCCCTCACATTATATGCCACACTGACTGTACATATCACAATCATGAACTCAGATTTCGTCATAATTTCCATCATTAAGAATTTCCTATTTTTGTTATCGTTACATTTTAGTCAAGAAAAAGAAACCTTTGTTGGTTAATACTTTTATTGCTTAGAAAGTGATAAAATGCAGAGTGAAAAAGTGCCATTTTTCAAAACACTGCCTGTGACATGGCAGTTAAGAGCTGATTGGCTGGTACTTTTTCACTCTCCATTTTATCAGCTGTCCAAGTAATGATGAATCTGGCCCTTGGTCTACATTTTCATTGCTTGATTAACAGTTTGGTACCATACATTTCTTATTGCAAAAATGGCTGCTTTGCTTCTGAACAGAGGGTATGACCACTAATATCATCCTTGTGGAATGACAGTTCAGGCGAAACATTTCAAGGCAGTACTTTGTGGACGGTCAACGAAGAACTGTTCTGTCTAAATTGAATGTTTTGTGTTTATAATATATACTGGTCATGTAATAATAGAGGATTAGCTAGATTTAGAAAGAAATATGTTCACATTTCTAAATGCAGAAAGGAAACAAGTCAGACCACCATCAGTATGGTACAAGGCAGATGTTCTGACTCTTCCAGAGAAGAAACACTGAACTCTGGATTTGTATGTTGGCAGAATTGATGTCACAAATATTTCTCTGCTCAGCACCAGGGCTTCTGTGTGCAGCTGTGGCGTAAATGTGTCAAGGGCTGTCTTAGAATGATGGGATCAGCTGTGACACGTAGCTTAAAATGTGAGTATTCAGGGTGTGTATCATTATTTGTCCTATAACACATTGAGCCTGATTTATTGTTGTACATAAGTAGTTTTGCACCATGTAAAAAGTGATTCACGTACGTCTGGATTCTAACCTGGTCATATCTTACTCAAGCAAATCCCTTAGAGCAGGGGTATGCAACATGAGGTCCTCCAGCTGTTGTAGCATATCCTGACACCGATTTGCTATTAGGCAATGCTAAAACTGTGGCAGCGCATGCTGGGTTGTGTAATTCCACAACATCTGGAGGGCCACATGTTGACTACCCCTTAGAGACTCATCTGATTTGGACACAAGTATCCCCATGGGCCCTGGTACAAGTGTTACAATAGAGGATGCTGGCTCCATCTTTAAGTCATGTGTATCAGTGCACTAGATATGAATTTGTATATATCTTAAAAATGCCTGCAACTGAAGATATACTATAGATGTTGATGTGTCCGTGATTTTAAGAATAAGAAACATTCTGGTAGAGATTGTGCTTTATTATTGTTGATTTAGAGAAAGAAAGCATTTAGCATGCGTGATGATATCATCGCGCACACACTGATGTGTGATCACACGCCATGCTGGCATGGCCTTTAGAATACAGAATAAAAGTGTTAACTTGTAGTATATGTGATATTTGCAACTTCCACTTTTACGGATGGTTTCTTATAATACAAAGAATATTCTAAAAGTGCATCCAGCAGCAATAAGAACACAGTCAAGCCAACAAAAAACAAGCAAAAAAAAAAATCTTGGAAAGTATGTCACAGGTATAGCTTCATCTTCATCAATGCTCAATTCTCTCCGGCAATGAAATACTGGTTCCATTTTAGCTTCCTTTTTTGGTTATTATAAAGGGCTCCATTTATAAACTGACCTACAGTAATTGACAGTATAAGTATTTAGGTATCACTGCATCTTGAGTCAGTGGCGTAAGTTCGCCCCAGTCGGCCGGAGGAATGATAAAATGTTGGTGCCTCCACCCCTATACATATAGGGATATATATATATATATATATATATATATATAATAAAACACAGAAGACTGCGGCACTCCATGTAAATCTTGTATTGATTTACATAATTATACTAGCTTGGTAGAAAATGGCGGCAACGTTTCGGTACACGCAGGTACCGTTTTCAAGCCGCTTACTGAAATGCTGTGAATAAATAAACAAGACAAGTGTATCACCACTTACCTATATACCAAACCCCCCGGTGCTGGAAGAAGCCGGGTCCGGTCAGCTTCCCGCGGCATGCACGCCCGCGATGGTCGCCTCCGTTGACGTCAGCGGACAGGAGCCAGCGGTCGCCCAGAGACGCATCATGCGTTGCCCAGGCAACCTGACGCCAGCCACTGCAACGCCTCCCCGGCTTCCCCCAGCATCTGTGAAAACAAAGTTGAAAACATAAACATGAAAGCAGATACACAATAAAAACCATACCATATCGTAAAGCATGTAAATATGATTGTAAATATGAACATGGTGACAGGAATACCCCGATTTGATCAATGAGGCAAATATTCATGAACTAAATATAATTAATCTCCTAAAACCTGCTATTACCGCTAAGTTAACCCACTACATTACTACAGATGTAGAAATTAGTGCTGATCATAAAAAAATACTCCAATTATAACGCTCGTTTAACCCCGCTGGTGCTATTGTATTTAAAAAGTGAATCCACTTCATTTCGCATTTAAGGAGCTTGCCATTACGGTCACCCCCTCTGAGGGAGGATGGAACATGGTCGATAACCATATGTTTTAGGGATGCTAAAGAGTGACCGGTCATTTGAAAATGGCGGGCCACTGGCTGGTCGGAACTACCACTTGCAATGGCTTTGGCAATGGACGACCGATGTAAAGCCATGCGTTCACGAACTGTACGAATGGTTTTACCCACGTAATACAAATTGCATGGGCATATAATAATATAAATCACATGGGTGGACAGGCAAGTCAAAGAATGCTTAATAAAAATGGTTTTTGAAGTATGGGGATGTTTAAATGATGGGCCCGTCAGCATATGTGAACAGGTGGTACATCGGGGACATTTATAACAGCCGGGCTTCTTGGCTAGAAAATGTGGGGGAGGAACTGGTTTCGAAAAGCCCGTGATGTCAGTATGCTCCAACATGTCCCTAAGATTACGGCCCCTAGTGAAACAAGGCATCGGTCTTTTAGATTTAAAACATGGCAAATTTTTGTCAGAAGCCACTATAGGCCACAAGGCTCGGCTGGCCCTCTGTACCACCTGGGGTTTGGTATATAGGTAAGTGGTGATACACTTGTCTTGTTTATTTATTCACAGCATTTCAGTAAGCGGCTTGAAAACGGTACCTGCGTGTACCGAAACGTTGCCGCCATTTTCTACCATGCTAGTATAATTATGTAAATCAATACAAGATTTACTTGGAGTGCCGCAGTCTTCTGTGTTTTATTTTATTAATTATTTCACTGAAGGCACCCTACATGCTGCCGTATTGATTGCAACGAGTGCGGGTTCATTTCCTGGACTATATATATATATATATATATATAAACCAAGAATGTTCGGCACTCCTCCACACTTAAAAGCACAGCCTGCTCCGGTGCCCGACCTGGACGTACCATACATACAAATGAACCAGCTGGACGGCACTCACGGAGACTTGAATATATTCAACAGACAGACAGCTGAAGCTGGTGGATTGTCAACGTTTCAGAATTTACTTCTTTTTTCAAGACAACCAGATACAGGTACTATAACAAACATTTATACCTTACCCCAACCTCGTGCTGACTGTGCGCTCCCGCACCCGTCGTGGACCGATGACGTCACTGGCTCCCGTCGGCGCCTACGGACCGGCATCACTTGGGGGCGGGGGCCGCAACGTGCAAACCATCACCATGGTGATACACTAAAACAAAAAATAAAAAATAAAATAGATGCATGACACCTCCGTGAAGGGGATCATTATGCAAGACCCGGTGAAGCATTGAATATAGCACATAATAGAGCATTTATGCAAACGGCTGTAATTTATAGAGATCAAATATATTTGAAGATTAATGTAAATCCAATAGATAATGATGTATAGCATAAAGCTATACATCCCATAGTTAATAACATGCCGTGTGCAAATCTGCTCTAAACAAACATAAAAGAATACTGTAAATACAATTATCCTAAAAAGCTAGAAAAAGACAAAATTTCATTAAGACCATGTGGTCGAACAGTCTGAAGACAATGGATCCATCTGGACTCCCGCTGAAGCAATTGACGTCCACGATTACCACCCCTGATGTTGGGAGGTATCCAATCAATCATTTTATATTTAATGGTGGCTAGACTATGCTGGCATTCCTTGAAATGTCTAGCCACCGGTTGTTCCGACCCTTTGCCGTCCAATGCTGCTCGTATCGCAGAACGGTGTAGGGCTATTCTCTCCTTAAATTGCCTAGTTGTTTTGCCCACATAGAATTTTCCACATGGGCAACGGATATAATAGACAACATAACGACTTGTACATGTTAGGGGAAACTTTATCTTGAACATCTTCCCAGATCGTGGATGTCTAAATGTATCTCCAACCTCTAGTGCACTACAAGTAGTGCATCCTAAGCACCTGAAATTACCAGGTTTACGAGACAGAAAATGGGTGGGTTTAACTGGGGTAAAGTGGGTGATATCGTTGTGTACCACTATATCTTTCAAATTCCTACCCCGTCTATATGAGGGGAGAATGGATTGTTTTCTCATCATGGGTAAGGCCTTGTCCTCGGAGATAATCGGCCAGATCGTCCTAGCTTTCTTCTTGAGTTCGGAACTGCTGGTGGAATAATCTTGTGTCCAAATACTTTTGTTCTGCACCGGATCTTTAGAGTGTTTCAATAACATTTGTTGTCTATCTAAGGCCAACACTTTACTTTTTGTTTCTTTCAATAACTTAAGATGATAACCCCGTTGTAGAAATTTAATCATCATCAAATCAATCTGAACTTCAGCATCTGTCCTACTGCTGCAGATGCGAAAAATTCTGAGAAATTGCCCATAGGGCAAGCCCCATTTCATCGACGGCGGGTGATGACTATCCGCATGCAATGCTGTATTTCGGTCAGTGTCCTTGAAGTACACAGAAGTGTGTAAATAATTGCCATCATCCTGATGAACTGCCACATCCAAAAAATGTATGTCAGTAAAACTCATTGTGTATGTGAATTTAATATCAGGATCTAACTGATTGATGTATGTTATGGCCTCAACAAATGACTCTTCTGACCCTGACCATAACATAAAAATATCGTCGATGTAGCGACAAAAAGCAAAAATTTGATTTGAGATCTCATTATTACCGAAAAATAAACATTTTTCAATGTCATACATGAAAATGTTGGCGAAGCTTGGGGCCACACATGACCCCATAGCACAGCCAGATGTCTGTGCATAGAACTTTCCATCAAAGACAAAATAATTTCTAGATAAGGTGAGTTCCAATAATGTCATGAAAAAATTGATGTCAGGTCCAGTGTAGTTGACATTATGTACCAGAAACCTACGGACCGCCTCCATACCTCTTTTTTGCGGAATGCTAGTATAGAGGCTGGTGACGTCAATGGTGCACATCAATTTTCTGTCAGGTAATGGAGAAAGGGATTGCAACAGTAGAAGAAACGCAGTGGTGTCCTTCAAAAAAGTGTGTTCTTTTTGCACTAAAGGTTGTAAATAAAAGTCTAAATATTGAGAAACCCCATAATATAGTGAGTCGCGGGCAGAAATGATAGGGCGACCCGGTGGTGAAGATGCATTCTTATGGAGTTTCGGGATCGTATACAACACAGGAATTTTAGGCCACTCTTGAGTCAGACTATCCTGTATGCTTTTGGTAATGAGATTATTGGAAACTGCTTCAGTCAGGATGTCATCTAATTCCTTTTTGTAAATCTTAGTGGGGTCCTGTTGTAATAGTTGGTATACCAAGGGTTCCGATAGTTGTCTGTATATTTCCGATTTGTACGTTTCCAAATCCTGCACTACAATGCCTCCACCCTTATCCGCGCAGCGGATCACGATGTCTTGATATCCCCCCAAATCGTGAAGTGCTTTTCTTTCAGCTGTAGATAAATTATGTGCAACTTCATTTATATTTTGGGAAATGGATTCCACAAAATGACTCATGTGGGAGGTGAAGATCTTAATGGCAGGGTTCGCAGATTGTGGATCAAAAGCTGATGGCTTATGTACAGGTGTAGGTTCATAGAGTTTTAAAGAGTCAGGACCAAAGAATTCTTTCAGGCGCACTCGCCGACTGAAATGATAAAGGTCTACTTGGCTGTTAAAGGAATCATAAATATTGGTTGGTACGTATGAAAGTCCTTTATTTAACACACGGATTTCATCCGTAGTCAGGATCCGTGTGGACAAGTTAAAGACTATGTTTTCTTGGCATACGTCTTTTTTTGCCCGCCTCGCCCACTGGCCGCCGCGACGGGTTGCTCTTTTTTTGAAGGGGCATTTTTGGCCCGGGTGGTTACCCCTAAAGGGGGTTTACGTGTTGAAGTAGACTTACTTGTTCCTTCTACCTCACTCGAAGAGTTACCTTCACTAGTATTTTCTGTTCCGGCGTCCGGGCGTCTACGGCTTCTGAATTTGGGTCTACGGTCTTGGGCACTTCCCCTGTGGTACGCCCAACTGTAGACTTTGAGCTCTGCATAGTCACGATCCACAGTTGCTCGCTTAGATATTTTAAACTGAATCAAGTCGGATCGATATTTGTCGACCTGGGTGGACAAATCAGCCAGCCAATCCTGTGAAGTATCAGCCTTGATGGACTCTAGATGCTGCTGTTCAAATTGTGCAATTTTTTCTCTGGTCAGATTAAGTTCCTTTCTGGACTCCTCTATCACCAACAAGATTAAATCATAAGAACACTTGTTGAGCACAGCTGCCCAACGTCTGCAAAAATCATTGTTATAACGTCCAATAGTCGGAATATTACGGATTCTAAATCCCCTAGGGATTTTTTTGTCTCTGAAATAATCAGATAAAGTCACCCCATGCAGATAAAAATCCACTTCCCGTTTTTTTAGTTTCAGCAATTGTGCTGAGATTTGTTCAATGGAATTAGTGCTGTTAATGGTATCAAATAATTTATCAGCAAATAGAATGCTTTCAGCTTCAGAGTCAGTGAGGCGTAATGATTCTCCCGTGGCAAATTTTTGTCAGAAGCCACTATAGGCCACAAGGCTCGGCTGGCCCTCTGTACCACCTGGGGTTTGGTATATAGGTAAGTGGTGATACACTTGTCTTGTTTATTTATTCACAGCATTTCAGTAAGCGGCTTGAAAACGGTACCTGCGTGTACCGAAACGTTGCCGCCATTTTCTACCATGCTAGTATAATTATGTAAATCAATACAAGATTTACTTGGAGTGCCGCAGTCTTCTGTGTTTTATTTTATTAATTATTTCACTGAAGGCACCCTACATGCTGCCGTATTGATTGCAACGAGTGCGGGTTCATTTCCTGGACTATATATATATATATATATATACATACATAATACATATACGCCATATGTAGATATCTGGTACACAGGGTGAACAGTAGCAGCGTACTCAGGTGCCTTTCAGAATAGTATAGATACACACACACACACACCTCTCGCTTACACACACATTCCTCTTTTCCTTGCACACACATGCCTTTTTCACTGAAAACACACACCTCTTTCACTTGCACACGCACACACACACACACATCTTATTCACTAACTCACACGCCTCTTTCACTTCCACACATGCCTCTTTCATTTACACACACGTATTTTTCACTTACACACACACACACCTCTTTCACTAACTCACACGCCTCTTTCACTTACACACATGCCTCTCATTTACACACACGTCTTTTTCACTTACACACACACACACACACCTCTTTCACTAACTCACACGCCTCTTTCACTTACACACACACCTCTTTCACTTACACACACACGCCTTTTTCACTTACACGCGCCTTTTTCACTTACTCACAATTACACACCCACGCCGCTTTCACTTACACATGCCACTTTCGCACAATTACACACACACACACACACACTTCACTTTCACACACAATTACACACATGCCTCTTTCACTTACACACACACACAATTACACACACACACATACACACCACTTTCACTTACACACACGCCACTTTCACTTGCACACAATTACACACACACACACACACACACACACACACACACACATCACTTTCACACACAATTACACAAACACACACATGCCACTTTCACACACATGCCACTTTTACTTACACACAATTACACACACAATTACACACACACATGCCTCTTTCACTTAAACACACAACTTTCCTTTAAAAAACAAAGACACACACCTCACTTAAAAACATTCACACACACAAAAAAAACATTCACACACATAAACACAGTGCTTCCAACATTTATTAAAGATACACCCAGTAATCACCCCCCCCCCCACACACACACACACACACACACACACACACACACACACACACACACACACACACACACACACACACACACACACACAATGCAGCAGCTTGAGGCAGGTGGTGCCAGTGCCTACCTGTTGCTATCCTCATGATGGAGGAAGAGAGAGCTTCAGCCGGCCAGCTCTATTGGAAGTCCTGTGAGCAGCTATGCGCTGGAGCTCCCCCTAGCTGCAGCCAGCTGTCAGCTGAGCTCACTCTGCGCATACGAGGAGACAGCTGCTGCTGCCGTGTCACGATAGTGACACCGCTCCTCTGTCCACTCCAGTCAGATGCGGCGATGGATTGTCGGGTGGGAGGCAGGGGCGTCAGAACGTTTTTAGGTTGGAGGGGGCAAGATATAATCTCAATTTGGTGCCCCTAAATTGCTGAATCGCTAAAGGCCAGATCAACACTAAATTCCCACAACCAGAAAAGCATACTATTGTTTTGGCTTCCTCATGTACAGATGTAGCCACACTCATCATCAAGACATGGATGGCGTGCCTAGTGTGCCCGCATCTATGGCGTGCACTCCATAGGCTTCAATGGTGCAATCGTCGGCTGCGACTAGTTGCAGCACGGCGTATACTGCAGCTTGCGGCGATGCGTATATCCATGCATATGCATCGCGGCAACGATGAGTATGGCTATAACCGTAATTAGTGACCAGAATGTCTGATTGTATGATGTCACTTCAGCTCTCCCATGTCACTCTAGTTTTCTACCACGTGTTCAATGTAGCAGGGAGAGTATATCAAGCACTAGCAGTGACCAGTGCAGTGCTGGCGTCGAGGTGAGTGATAGTAGTGGCCGTGGAGTTACAGGGAGGGCGAGGGCAGGGGTGCTGAGGGAGAGTTACAGGGAGGGCGAGGGCAGGGGTGCTGAGGGAGAGTTACAGGGAGGGCGAGGGCAGGGATGCTAAGGGAGAGTTACAGGGAGGGCGAGGGCAGGGGTGCTGAGGGAGAGTTACAGGGAGGGCGAGGGCAGGGGTGCTGAGGGAGAGTTACAGGGAGGGCGAGGGCAGGGGTGCTGAGGGAGAGTTTCAGGGAGGGCGAGGGCAGGGGTGCTGAGGGAGAGTTACAGGGAGGGCAAGGGCAGGGGTGCTGAGGGAGAGTTACAGGGAGGGCGAGGACATGGGATGCTTAACTACTGTGGCAACCCCCCCAATGACTAATTAAGAAATTGGAATTTTCCAATTACCTTAATTAGTCTTTAATTACTCACCTTCTGCAGCACTGCCTCTCCTGCAGATCTCCTCTTCTTCTCACAAAGCGATCTTCCAGGGACCTGCCAGGCACAGGACAGGTACGTACTACCCCTGCACCCCCTCCACGCACACTACACTGCAGCCACTACCCTGTACCTCCCTCCCCCCCATACCCCCCATAATTGTCACTAGTAAAGGGACAAATATGTGCGCGTCGAAGGCGCGTGCCGCCAAAAAAGGGGCGCGGCTTCACATAAAGGGGCGTGGCTTCGCATAAAGGGGCGTGACATTGCAGGAAAAGACTACCTAATACCCCAGTTTTGCAACCTGCACGCCCAGACGTTAGCCACCACAGGAAAGAAAAATAATCCTGATTCATGCCCCTTACATTATTTGCCATTTTTCCTCCTTATAGAAATGCCCAGTATACATTATGCCACATACTGCAATGGCCCTTAGACATTATGCCACACATAATAATGCACATGACACAATATGCACACACTGTAATGCCCCCGACACATTATACCACACACCGTAATGCCTGTGACACATTATGACAGGAATCGCTATGCCCGTTATACATTATGCTACACACTGCAATGCCCCTGATACATTATAGCACATACAATGCCTGTGACACATTGACACACACTGCAATGACCCTGAGACATTATACCACATATCACAATGCCCGTGATATAGTATACCATACACCGTAATGCCTATGACACATACCGCAATGCCCGTTATACCCTATGCCACACACCGCAATGCTCGTTATACATTATGCCACACCGTAATGCCTGTGACACATTATGACAGGAATCGCAATGCCCGTTATACATTATGTTACACACTGCAATGCCCCTGATACATTATAGCACATACAATGTCTGTGACACAGTATGACATACACTGCAATGATCCTGAGACATTATACCACATACCACTATGCCTGTGATATAGTATACAACACACCGTAATGCCTGACACATTATGACACACACCGCAATGTCCGTGATACATTATGCCACACACCGTAATGCCCATTACACATTAAGTTCTACAGTAAGGCTTCTAATTACTTTTAAATTACCTACTCGTTGCCAGGGGTTTCATGCTCTTGGTTCCATGCACGGTGCCAGGGGTTTCATGCACTGGGTGTCATGCTCGTTGCTAGGGGGAAAGTGCTTGTTGCTAGGGCCGTGCTCCCAGTGCCACATATGCCCCCAGTACCAGATATTCCCCCACAGTGCCAGGTATATGCCCCCAGTTCCAGATATTCCCCCACAGTGCCAGGTATATGCCCCCAGTGCCAAATATACCCCCCCCAGTGCCACATATGCCTCCAGTGCCAGGTACATGCCCCCAGTGCCAAATATACCCCCCAGTGCCACATATGCCCCCAGTGCCAGATATTCCCCCACAGTGCCAGGTACATGCCCCCAGTGCCAAATATACCCCCCCAGTGCCACATATGCCCCCAGGGCCAGATATTCCCCCACAGTGCCACATATGCCCCCTCAGTGCCTGCTCCCCCCAGTGCCAGATATTCCCCCACAGTGCCAGGTATATGCCCCCAGTGCCAGATATTCCCCCACAGTGCCAGGTATATGCCCGCAGTGCCAGATATTCCCCCACAGTGCCAGGTACATGCCCCCAGTGCCAAATATACCCCCCCCAGTGCAACATATGCCCCCAGAGCCAGATATTCCCGCACAGTGCCACATATGCCCCCTCAGTGCCTGCTCCCCCCAGTGCCAGATATTCCCCCACAGTGCCAGGTATATGCCCCCAGTGCTAGATATTCCCCCACAGTGCCAGGTATATGCCCCCAGTGCCAGATATTCCCCCACAGTGCCTGCTCCCCCCAGTTTCAGATATTACCCCCACAGTGCCAGGTATATGCCCCCAGTGCCAGATATAACCCAACAGTGCCTGCTCCCCCCCAGCAGCTCCTTTGTGTTGGAGGGACACTGAGGGCACAGCGCGCGCCTCTCCCGTGTCCCTCCTGGCTCTCCGGCCGGTCTAATAAAGGAAGTGCCGGTTCGTGAGTCAATCAGAGCTCACGAACGGCACTTCCTTTATTAGACCGGCCGGAGAGCCAGGAGGGACACGGGAGAGGCGCGCGCTGTGCCCTCAGTGTCCCTCCAACACAGCAGCGGAGGGAAGGAGACCGCAGATTGACATGCGGACGCTCGTCCGCATGTCAATCTGTGCAAAGTCAGTGGCGCCCCCGCAGCCCCTCGCCCCCAAGCCACCGCGAGGACTGCGGGGGAAGTAGTTACGCCACTGAACTGGGAGGCAATGGAGAAGTGCCCCCTGCAGGTCAGGAGCCCGGCGGCAGCCGACTCCATTGCCTCACACAGTTCCGCCCCTGTCTTGAGTAATACTTACTATTATATTATACCTCCAAACTGCCCAATTTTTGAAGGACAGTCTAGTTCTTCTGGACGCATGGATGCAAGCGCACAGTGACTACTCACTGGGAGAGAGGGACTGGGGGCATGGCCAGCATCTGACAGAGTGCTGGGCAAGCTCCCACAGTGATGAAAATGGGAGGCATGGTTCGCGATCACAGCATTCTTGTGATGCCATTTCACTTTTGCTGATATCACGCCCCTTTTCAGGCACACATACCTTCGGCGCGTGGCAGTAGTCCCTACTTACCAGGGCCACATATGCCCCCAGTGCCAGATATTCCCCCACAGTGCCAGGTATATGCCCCCAGTGCCAGATATTCTCCCACAGTGCCAGGTACATGCCCCCAGTGCCAAATATACCCCCCCCCAGTGCCACATATGCCTCCAGTGCCAGGTACATGCCCCCAGTGCCAAATATACCCCCCAGTGCCAGATATTCCCCCACAGTGCCAGGTACATGCCCCCAGTGCCAAATATACCCCCCCCCCAGTGCCACATATGCCCCCAGGGCCAGATATTCCCCCACAGTGCCACATATGCCCCCTCAGTGCCTGCTCCCCCCAGTGCCAGATATTCCCCCACAGTGCCAGGTATATGCCCCCAGTGCCAGATATTCCCCCAGTGCCAGGTATATGCCCCCAGTGCCAGATATTCCCCCACAGTGCCAGGTACATGCCCCCAGTGCCAAATATACCCCCCCAGTGCCACATATGCCCCCAGGGCCAGATATTCCCGCACAGTGCCACATATGCCCCCTCAGTGCCTGCTCCCCCCAGTGCCAGATATTCCCCCACAGTGCCAGGTATATGCCCCCAGTGCCAGATATTCCCCCACAGTGCCAGGTATATGCCCCCAGTGCCAGATATTCCCCCCCAGTGCCTGCTCCCCCCAGTGCCATATATTACCCCACAGTGCCAGGTATATGCCCCCAGTGCCAGATATAACCCAACAGTGCCTGCTCCCCCCCAGCAGCTCCTTTGTGTTGGAGGGACACTGAGGGCATAGCGCGCGCCTCTCCCGTGTCCCTCCTGGCTCTCCGGCCGGTCTAATAAAGGAAGTGCCGGGTCGTGAGCCAATCAGAGCTCACGAACGGCACTTCCTTTATTAGACCGGCCGGAGAGCCAGGAGGGACACGGGAGAGGCGCGCGCTGTGCCCTCAGTGTCCCTCCAACACAGCAGCGGAGGGAAGGAGACCGCAGATTGACATGCGGACGCTCGTCCGCATGTCAATCTGTGCAAAGTCAGTGGCGCCCCCGCAGCCCCTCGCCCCCAAGCCACCGCGAGGACTGCGGGGGCAGTAGTTACGCCACTGAACTGGGAGGCAAAGGAGACGTGCCCCCTGCAGGTCAGGAGCCCGGCGGCAGCCGACTCCATTGCCTCACACAGTTCCGCCCCTGTCTTGAGTAATACTTACTATTATATTATACCTCCAAACTGCCCAATTTTTGAAGGACAGTCTAGTTCTTCTGGACGCATGGATGCAAGCGCACAGTGACTACTCACTGGGAGAGAGGGACTGGGGGCATGGACAGCATCTGACAGAGTGCTGGGCAAGCTCCCACAGTGATGAAAATGGGAGGCATGGTTCGCGATCACAGCATTCTTGTGAAGCCATTTCACTTTTGCTGATATCACGCCCCTTTTCAGGCACACATACCTTCGGCGCGTGGCAGGAGTCCCTACTTACCAGGGCAAACTGTTGGGAGGTATGTTATATTGCCAGTATTTACCATCATTTACTGGTCCTGCGAGGTCCAGCATTGTCTCCCTTATCAGCAGCGTTCTCTGCTGGGGTGGTATTCATGTGACCGGCGGTCAGCAGACCAACGGTCACATGACCTCCCACAAAATCCCGCCCCCTCACTATCCCGACAGTAGGCATGCCGACCAACAGGGACTATTTCTACTCGTGGGTGTCCATGACACCCATAGAGTGGGAATAGAACCCGTGGCGACCTCAGATTGCCACCGAGCCCGCAGCGTGCTTGCTGCACTTGCCCCTCCCGCGCCGGGATCTCGGCATCGGTATGCTGACCGACGGTCAGGAGACCATCGGTCTGCCATACCACACCCCTTTGCTGGGTTACTAGTTATTGACAAATAGAAATGCAGGATGGCCATCTGCGCATGTGCATTGTGCTCCAACCTGATGGGAATTCAGCAAAGCTGAACCAGGAAAGGCTTTGGTGGGTGCTTACTGTTGGCAATGGGAATTATACAGTTTATGCGATCAAGGTCCCATGCATAATCTATTCTGTCCAATGTGTTCCTATGTAGTGCACTTAAAATGGCTGCCTAACTAGAATCCTTTGTGGTTAGGATATAGGGGGTCATTTCCGAGTCGATCGCTAGCTGCTTTTGGTCGCTGAGCCGCGATAAGGCAAAAAATCGTCACTTCTGCGCATGCATATGTGGGGCAATGCGCACGCGCAAAGTACTTTTACAACGTCCGATGTAGTTTCACACAGGGTCTAGGGAAGCTTTACAGTTGCACTGCTGACCGCAGAGTGATTGATATGAAGAGGACGTTTCTGGGTGTCAACTGACTGTTTTCAGGGAGTGATCGAAAAAACGCAGGTGTGCCAGGAAAAACGCAGGCATGGCTGGCTGATCGCAGGGCGTGTTCATGACGTCAAAGCAGGAACTGAATAGTCTGAAGTGATCGCAAGCGCTGAGTAGGTCTGAAGCTACTCTGAAAACGCACAAAATTATTTTGTAGCCACTCTGCGATCCTTTCGTTCGCACTTCTGCTAAGCTAAAATACACTCCCAGTGGGAGGCGGCTTAGCGTTTGCACGGCTGCAAAAAACTGCTAGCGAGCGATCAACTCGGAATGACCACCATAATCCTGTAATCGATGACCTTTGTCATTATCTCCATGGTCTCTTCTGCTTTTGAAACACATCCAAACCTCCCTTTTATGTTAGTAGTTTATGTAATGTTTTGAAAATGTAAACCTGTGTATCATGTTACTACCTGTTACGTGCACTGAGTTCTATGGGAGAAAGAGCGCTATATAAATAAAATGATCATAATAGTAATATTTATTATTATTATTATTATTATTATTATTACTAAATATCAAACGAATGTCATAACACTTTTTAGTGCCTAAAACGAGTGCCAAATATGTTATGACTCATTCTTAAATGGAGGCCTAAGTTTAGGTATCTAAAGGAGTAAATGCAAAACTTATGACACATTACACCTTAATAGTAGAAAACATTTGCACTTACAGTGCAGAGAGCAAGCAACCTATATTAAATTTATATGGACCACAAAAATTCTGCTTTTCACTTACAAATTGCAGCTGTACAGTACATCACAATAAACTGTCTCTACAGAAAAAAACTAAACAAAATAAAAAAAAACTACAGTATACACTAGAGATGAGCGGGTTCGGTTCCTCGGAATCCGAACCCGCCCGAACTTCAGGTTTTTTTACACGGGTCCGAGCGACTCGGATCTTCCCGCCTTGCTCGGTTAACCCGAGCGCGCCCGAACGTCATCAGCCCGCTGATGGATTCTCGCGAGGCTCGGATTCTATCGCGAGACTCGGATTCTATATAATGAGCCGCGCGTCGCCGCCATTTTCACATGTGCATTGAGATTGATAGGGAGAGGACGTGGCTGGCGTCCTCTCCGTTTATAGAGAAGAGAGTGAGACTAGAGTAGAGAGAGACACAGTATTTACTTTAGTAATTTTGGGGAGCATTAGGAGGAGTACTACTACTTGCTGAAGTGATAGTGTGACTGTATATCTGACTTGTGGGGGAGACAGTGGGGAGCAGTTAGAGTCTGAGAGCAGGAGTACATATTTTAACGTAGAGTGAACACTTTTGCTGCCAGAGTGCCACACTGCCATTGTGACCACACTGACCACCAGTATATATTGTGATTGTCTGCTTAGGACTCGAGTACTACTTGCAAGTTGCTGATAGTGTGACCAGTGACCTGACCACCAGTTTAATTAATCACCACCAGTTTAATATATATATATATATATATATAATTGTATATAATATATATATAATTGTATACCACCTACCCGTGTTTTTTTTTTTCTTTCTTCTTGATACATACTACTATAGTAGCTTACTGTAGCAGTCTGCGGTGCTGCTGAGCTGACAGTGTCCAGCAGGTCCGTCATCAGTCATTACATAATAAATATATATACCTGTCCGGCTGCAGTACTAGTGATATTATATATATATATATTAATTTCATCTCATTATCATCCAGTCTATATTAGCAGCAGACACAGTACGGTAGTCCACGGCTGTAGCTACCTCTGTGTCGGCAGTCGCTGGTCCATCCATAATTGTATACCACCTACCCGTGTTTTTTTTTTCTTTCTTCTTGATACATACTACTATAGTAGCTTACTGTAGCAGTCTGCGGTGCTGCTGAGCTGACAGTGTCCAGCAGGTCCGTCATCAGTCATTACATAATAAATATATATACCTGTCCGGCTGCAGTACTAGTGATATTATATATATATATATATATATATATTAATTTCATCTCATTATCATCCAGTCTATATTAGCAGCAGACACAGTACGGTAGTCCACGGCTGTAGCTACCTCTGTGTCGGCAGTCGCTGGTCCATCCATAATTGTATACCACCTACCCGTGGTTTTTTTTTTTTCTTTCTTCTTGATACATACTACTATAGTAGCTTACTGTAGCAGTCTGCGGTGCTGCTGAGCTGACAGTGTCCAGCAGGTCCGTCATCAGTCATTACATAATAAATATATATACCTGTCCGGCTGCAGTACTAGTGATATTATATATATATATATATTAATTTCATCTCATTATCATCCAGTCTATATTAGCAGCAGACACAGTACGGTAGTCCACGGCTGTAGCTACCTCTGTGTCGGCAGTCGCTGGTCCATCCATAATTGTATACCACCTACCCGTGTTTTTTTTTTTTCTTTCTTCTTGATACATACTACTATAGTAGCTTACTGTAGCAGTCTGCGGTGCTGCTGAGCTGACAGTGTCCAGCAGGTCCGTCATCAGTCATTACATAATAAATATATATACCTGTCCGGCTGCAGTACTAGTGATATTATATATATATATATATTAATTTCATCTCATTATCATCCAGTCTATATTAGCAGCAGACACAGTACGGTAGTCCATGGCTGTAGCTACCTCTGTGTCGGCAGTCGCTGGTCCATCCATAATTGTATACCACCTACCCGTGTTTTTTTTTTTCTTTCTTCTTGATACATACTACTATAGTAGCTTACTGTAGCAGTCTGCGGTGCTGCTGAGCTGACAGTGTCCAGCAGGTCCGTCATCAGTCATTACATAATAAATATATATACCTGTCCGGCTGCAGTACTAGTGATATTATATATATATATATATATATATATATATTAATTTCATCTCATTATCATCCAGTCTATATTAGCAGCAGACACAGTATGGTAGTCCACGGCTGTAGCTACCTCTGTGTCGGCAGTCGCTGGTCCATCCATAATTGTATACCACCTACCCGTGTTTTTTTTTTTTTTTCTTTCTTCTTGATACATACTACTATAGTAGCTTACTGTAGCAGTCTGCGGTGCTGCTGAGCTGACAGTGTCCAGCAGGTCCGTCATCAGTCATTACATAATAAATATATATACCAGTCCGGCTGCAGTACTAGTGATATTATATATATATATATATATATATATATATATTAATTTCATCTCATTATCATCCAGTCTATATTAGCAGCAGACACAGTACGGTAGTCCACGGCTGTAGCTACCTCTGTGTCGGCAGTCGCTGGTCCATCCATAATTGTATACCACCTACCCATGTTTTTTTTTTTCTTTCTTCTTGATACATACTACTATAGTAGCTTACTGTAGCAGTCTGCGGTGCTGCTGAGCTGACAGTGTCCAGCAGGTCCGTCATCAGTCATTACATAATAAATATATATACCTGTCCGGCTGCAGTACTAGTGATATTATATATATATATATATATATATATTAATTTCATCTCATTATCATCCAGTCTATATTAGCAGCAGACACAGTACGGTAGTCCACGGCTGTAGCTACCTCTGTGTCGGCAGTCGCTGGTCCATCCATAATTGTATACCACCTACCCGTGGTTTTTTTTTTTCTTTCTTCTTGATACATACTACTATAGTAGCTTACTGTAGCAGTCTGCGGTGCTGCTGAGCTGACAGTGTCCAGCAGGTCCGTCATCAGTCATTACATAATAAATATATATACCTGTCCGGCTGCAGTACTAGTGATATTATATATATATATATATATATTAATTTCATCTCATTATCATCCAGTCTATATTAGCAGCAGACACAGTACGGTAGACCACAGCTGTAGCTACCTCTGTGTCGGCAGTCGCTGGTCCATCCATAATTGTATACCACCTACCCGTGGTTTTTTTTTTCTTTCTTCTTGATACATACTACTATAGTAGCTTACTGTAGCAGTCTGCGGTGCTGCTGAGCTGACAGTGTCCAGCAGGTCCGTCATCAGTCATTACATAATAAATATATATACCTGTCCGGCTGCAGTACTAGTGATATTATATATATATATATATTAATTTTATCTCATTATCATCCAGTCTATATTAGCAGCAGACACAGTACGGTAGTCCACGGCTGTAGCTACCTCTGTGTCTGCAGTCGCTGGTCCATCCATAATTGTATACCACCTACCAGTGTTTTTTTTTTCTTTCTTCTTGATACATACTACTATAGTAGCTTACTGTAGCAGTCTGCAGTGCTGCTGAGCTGACAGTGTCCAGCAGGTCCGTCATCAGTCATTACATAATAAATATATATACCTGTCCGGCTGCAGTACTAGTGATATTATATATATATATATTAATTTCATCTCATTATCATCCAGTCTATATTAGCAGCAGACACAGTACGGTAGTCCACGGCTGTAGCTACCTCTGTGTCGGCAGTCGCTGGTCCATCCATAAGTATACTAGTATCCATCCATCTCCATTGTTTACCTGAGGTGCCTTTTAGTTGTGCCTATTAAAATATGGAGAACAAAAATGTTGAGGTTCCAAAATTAGGGAAAGATCAAGATCCACTTCCACCTCGTGCTGAAGCTGCTGCCACTAGTCATGGCCGAGACGATGAAATGCCAGCCACGTCGTCTGCCAAGGCCGATGCCCAATGTCATAGTACAGAGCATGTAAAATCCAAAACACCAAATATCAGTAAAAAAAGGACTCCAAAATCTAAAATAAAATTGTCGGAGGAGAAGCGTAAACTTGCCAATATGCCATTTACCACACGGAGTGGCAAGGAACGGCTGAGGCCCTGGCCTATGTTCATGGCTAGTGGTTCAGCTTCACATGAGGATGGAAGCACTCAGCCTCTCGCTAGAAAAATGAAAAGACTCAAGCTGGCAAAAGCACCGCAAAGAACTGTGCGTTCTTCGAAATCCCAAATCCACAAGGAGAGTCCAATTGTGTCGGTTGCGATGCCTGACCTTCCCAACACTGGACGTGAAGAGCATGCACCTTCCACCATTTGCACGCCCCCTGCAAGTGCTGGAAGGAGCACCCGCAGTCCAGTTCCTGATAGTCAGATTGAAGATGTCAGTGTTGAAGTACACCAGGATGAGGAGGATATGGGTGTTGCTGGCGCTGGGGAGGAAATTGACAAGGAGGATTCTGATGGTGAGGTGGTTTGTTTAAGTCAGGCACCCGGGGAGACACCTGTTGTCCGTGGGAGGAATAGGGCCGTTGACATGCCTGGTGAAAATACCAAAAAAATCAGCTCTTCGGTGTGGAAGTATTTCACCAGAAATGCGGACAACATTTGTCAAGCCGTGTGTTGCCTTTGTCAAGCTGTAATAAGTAGGGGTAAGGACGTTAACCACCTCGGAACATCCTCCCTTATACGTCACCTGCAGCGCATTCATAATAAGTCAGTGACAAGTTCAAAAACTTTGGGCGACAGCGGAAGCAGTCCACTGACCAGTAAATCCCTTCCTCTTGTAACCAAGCTCACGCAAACCACCCCACCAACTCCCTCAGTGTCAATTTCCTCCTTCCCCAGGAATGCCAATAGTCCTGCAGGCCATGTCACTGGCAATTCTGACGAGTCCTCTCCTGCCTGGGATTCCTCCGATGCATCCTTGCGTGTAACGCCTACTGCTGCTGGCGCTGCTGTTGTTGCTGCTGGGAGTCGATGGTCATCCCAGAGGGGAAGTCGTAAGCCCACTTTTACTACTTCCACCAAGCAACTGACTGTCCAACAGTCCTTTGCGAGGAAGATGAAATATCACAGCAGTCATCCTGTTGCAAAGCGGATAACTGAGGCCTTGACAACTATGTTGGTGTTAGACGTGCGTCCGGTATCCGCCGTTAGTTCACAGGGAACTAGACAATTTCTTGAGGTAGTGTGCACCCGTTACCAAATACCATCTAGGTTCCACTTCTCTAGGCAGGCGATACCGAGAATGTACACGGACGTCAGAAAAAGACTCACCAGTGTCCTAAAAAATGCAGTTGTACCCAATGTCCACTTAACCACGGACATGTGGACAAGTGAAGCAGGGCAGGGTCAGGACTATATGACTGTGACAGCCCACTGGGTAGATGTATGGACTCCCGCCGCAAGAACAGCAGCGGCGGCACCAGTAGCAGCATCTCGCAAACGCCAACTCTTTCCTAGGCAGGCTACGCTTTGTATCACCGGTTTCCAGAATACGCACACAGCTGAAAACCTCTTACGGCAACTGAGGAAGATCATCGCGGAATGGCTTACCCCAATTGGACTCTCCTGTGGATTTGTGGCATCGGACAACGCCAGCAATATTGTGTGTGCATTAAATATGGGCAAATTCCAGCACGTCCCATGTTTTGCACATACCTTGAATTTGGTGGTGCTGAATTTTTTTAAAAACGACAGGGGCGTGCAAGAGATGCTGTCGGTGGCCAGAAGAATTGCGGGACACTTTCGGCGTACAGGCACCACGTACAGAAGACTGGAGCAACACCAAAAACGCCTGAACCTGCCCTGCCATCATCTGAAGCAAGAAGTGGTAACGAGGTGGAATTCAACCCTATATATGCTTCAGAGGTTGGAGGAGCAGCAAAAGGCCATTCAAGCCTACACAATTGAGCACGATATAGGAGGTGGAATGTACCTGTCTCAAGCGCAGTGGAGAATGATTTCAACGTTGTGCAAGGTTCTGCAACCTTTTGAACTTGCCACACGTGAAGTCAGTTCAGACACTGCCAGCCTGAGTCAGGTCATTCCCCTCATCAGGCTTTTGCAGAAGAAGCTGGAGGCATTGAAGGAGGAGCTAAAAGGGAGCGATTCCGCTAGGCATGTGGGACTTGTGGATGGAGCCCTTAATTCGCTTAACAAGGATTCACGGGTGGTCAATCTGTTGAAATCAGAGCACTACATTTTGGCCACCGTGCTCGATCCTAGATTTAAAACCTACCTTGGATCTCTCTTTCCGTCAGACACAAGTCTGCTGGGGTTCAAAGACCTGCTGGTGACAAAATTGTCAAGTCAAGCGGAACGCGACCTGTCAACATCTCCTCCTTCACATTCTCCCGCAACTGGGGGTGCGAGGAAAAGGCTCAGAATTCCGAGCCCACCCGCTGGCGGTGATGCAGGGCAGTCTGGAGCGACTGCTGATGCTGACATCTGGTCCAGACTGAAGGACTTGACAACGATTATGGACATGTCGTCTACTGTCACTGCATATGATTCTCTCCCCATTGAAAGAATGGTGGAGGATTATATGAGTGACCGCATCCAAGTAGGCACGTCAGACAGTCCTTACTTATACTGGCAGGAAAAAGAGGCAATTTGGAGGCCCTTGCACAAACTGGCTTTATTCTACCTAAGTTGCCCTCCCACAAGTGTGTACTCCGAAAGAGTGTTTAGTGCCGCCGCTCACCTTGTCAGCAATCGGCGTACGAGGTTACTTCTAGAAAATGTGGAGAAGATGATGTTCATTAAAATGAATTATAATCAATTCCTCCGTGGAGACATTGACCAGCAGCAATTGCCTCCACAAAGTACACAGGGAGCTGAGATGGTGGATTCCAGTGGGGACGAATTGATAATCTGTGAGGAGCGGGATGTACACGGTGATATATCGGAGGATGATGATGAGGTGGACATCTTGCCTCTGTAGAGCCAGTTTGTGCAAGGAGAGATTAATTGCTTCTTTTTCGGTGGGGGTCCAAACCAACCCGTCATTTCAGTCACAGTCGTGTGGCAGACCCTGTCACTGAAATGATGGGTTGGTTAAAGTGTGCATGTCCTGTTTATACAACATAAGGGTGGGTGGGAGGGCCCAAGGACAATTCCATCTTGCACCTCTTTTTTCTTTCATTTTTATTTGCGTCATGTGCTGTTTGTGGAGTGTTTTTTGGAAGGGCCATCCTGCGTGACACTGCAGTGACACTCCTAGATGGGCCAGGTGTTTGTGTCGGCCACTAGGGTCGCTTAGCTTACTCACACAGCTACCTCATTGCGCCTCTTTTTTTCTTCTTTGCGTCATGTGCTGTTTGGGGAGTGTTTTTTGGAAGGGCTATCCTGTGTGACACTGCAGTGCCACTCCTAGATGGGCCAGGTGTTTGTGTCGGCCACTAGGGTCGCTTAGCTTACTCACACAGCTACCTCATTGCGCCTCTTTTTTTCTTTGCGTCATGTGCTGTTTGGGGAGTGTTTTTTGGAAGGGCCATCCTGCGTGACACTGCAGTGCCACTCCTAGATGGGCCAGGTGTTTGTATCGGCCACTAGGGTCGCTTAGCTTACTCACACAGCTACCTCATTGCGCCTCTTTTTTTCTTTGCGTCATGTGCTGTTTGGGGAGTGTTTTTTGGAAGGGCCATCCTGCGTGACACTGCAGTGCCACTCCTAGATGGGCCAGGTGTTTGTGTCCCCACTAGGGTCGCTTATCTTACTCACACAGCTACCTCATTGCGCCTCTTTTTTTCTTTGCGTCATGTGCTGTTTGGGGAGTGTTTTTTGGAAGGGCCATCCTGCGTGACACTGCAGTGCCACTCCTAGATGGGCCAGGTGTTTGTGTCGGCCACTAGGGTCGCTTATCTTACTCACACAGCTACCTCATTGCGCCTCTTTTTTTCTTTGCGTCATGTGCTGTTTGGGGAGTGTTTTTTGGAAGGGCCATCCTGCGTGACACTGCAGTGCCACTCCTAGATGGGCCAGGTGTTTGTGTCGGCCACTAGGGTGGCTTAGCTTAGTCATCCAGCGACCTCGGTGCAAATTTTAGGACTAAAAATAATATTGTGAGGTATTCAGAATAGACTGAAAATGAGTGGAAATTATGGTTTTTGAGGTTAATAATACTTTGGGATCAAAATGACCCCCAAATTCTATGATTTAAGCTGTTTTTTAGTGTTTTTTGAAAAAAACACCCGAATCCGACAAAATAAATTCGGTGAGGTTTTGCCAAAACGCGGTCGAACCCAAAACACGGCCGCGGAACCGAACCCAAAACCAAAACACAAAACCCGAAAAATTTCAAGTGCACATCTCTAGTATACACACAGAAAATAAAAAAGAAGGAATGAGACAGCGCTTCTTACTTTGAAAAAGATTTTTTATATATATGAAACACAATACATTTCAATATCACATATAAATACCGGCCAGTATTAATACTAGAGATGAGCGCCGGAAATTTTTCGGGTTTTGTGTTTTGGTTTTGGGTTCGGTTCCGCGGCCGTGTTTTGGGTTCGACCGCGTTTTGGCAAAACCTCACCGAATTTTTTTTGTCGGATTCGGGTGTGTTTTGGATTCGGGTGTTTTTTTAAAAAAACCCTAAAAAACAGCTTAAATCATAGAATTTGGGGGTAATTTTGATCCCAAAGTATTATTAACCTCAAAAAACATAATTTACACTCATTTTCAGCCTATTCTGAACACATCACACCTCACAATATTATTTTTAGTCCTAAAATTTGCACCGAGGTCGCTGTGTGAGTAAGATAAGCGACCCTAGTGGCCGACACAAACACCGGGCCCATCTAGGAGTGGCACTGCAGTGTCACGCAGGATGGCCCTTCCAAAAAACCCTCCCCAAACAGCACATGACGCAAAGAAAAAAAGAGGCGCAATGAGGTAGCTGACTGTGTGAGTAAGATTAGCGACCCTAGTGGCCGACACAAACACCGGGCACATCTAGGAGTGGCACTGCAGTGTCACGCAGGATGTCCCTTCCAAAAAACCCTCCCCAAACAGCACATGACGCAAAGAAAAAAAGAGGCGCAATGAGGTAGCTGTGTGAGTAAGATTAGCGACCCTAGTGGCCGACACAAACACCGGGCCCATCTAGGAGTGGCACTGCAGTGTCACGCAGGATGTCCCTTCCAAAAAACCCTCCCCAATCAGCACATGATGCAAAGAAAAAGAAAAGAAAAAAGAGGTGCAAGATGGAATTATCCTTGGGCCCTCCCACCCACCCTTATGTTGTATAAACAAAACAGGACATGCACACTTTAACCAACCCATCATTTCAGTGACAGGGTCTGCCACACGACTGTGACTGATATGACGGGTTGGTTTGGACCCCCCCCCAAAAAAGAAGCAATTAATCTCTCCTTGCACAAACTGGCTCTACAGAGGCAAGATGTCCACCTCATCTTCACCCTCCGATATATCACCGTGTACATCCCCCTCCTCACAGATTATCAATTCGTCCCCACTGGAATCCACCATCTCAGCTCCCTGTGTACTTTGTGGAGGCAATTGCTGCTGGTCAATGTCTCCGCGGAGGAATTGATTATAATTCATTTTAATGAACATCATCTTCTCCACATTTTCTGGATGTAACCTCGTACGCCGATTGCTGACAAGGTGAGCGGCGGCACTAAACACTCTTTCGGAGTACACACTTGTGGGAGGGCAACTTAGGTAGAATAAAGCCAGTTTGTGCAAGGGCCTCCAAATTGCCTCTTTTTCCTGCCAGTATAAGTACGGACTGTGTGACGTGCCTACTTGGATGCGGTCACTCATATAATCCTCCACCATTCTATCAATGTTGAGAGAATCATATGCAGTGACAGTAGACGACATGTCCGTAATCGTTGTCAGGTCCTTCAGTCCGGACCAGATGTCAGCATCAGCAGTCGCTCCAGACTGCCCTGCATCACCGCCAGCGGGTGGGCTCGGAATTCTGAGCCTTTTCCTCGCACCCCCAGTTGCGGGAGAATGTGAAGGAGGAGATGTTGACAGGTCGCGTTCCGCTTGACTTGACAATTTTGTCACCAGCAGGTCTTTCAACCCCAGCAGACCTGTGTCTGCCGGAAAGAGAGATCCAAGGTAGGCTTTAAATCTAGGATCGAGCACGGTGGCCAAAATGTAGTGCTCTGATTTCAACAGATTGACCACCCGTGAATCCTTGTTAAGCGAATTAAGGGCTGCATCCACAAGTCCCACATGCCTAGCGGAATCGCTCCGTGTTAGCTCCTTCTTCAATGCCTCCAGCTTCTTCTGCAAAAGCCTGATGAGGGGAATGACCTGACTCAGGCTGGCAGTGTCTGAACTGACTTCACGTGTGGCAAGTTCAAAGGGCATCAGAACCTTGCACAACGTTGAAATCATTCTCCACTGCACTTGAGACAGGTGCATTCCATCTCCTATATCGTGCTCAATTGTATAGGCTTGAATGGCCTTTTGCTGCTCCTCCAACCTCTGAAGCATATAGAGGGTTGAATTCCACCTCGTTACCACTTCTTGCTTCAGATGATGGCAGGGCAGGTTCAGTAGTTTTTGGTGGTGCTCCAGTCTTCTGTACGTGGTGCCTGTACACCGAAAGTGTCCCGCAATTTTTCTGGCCACCGACAGCATCTCTTGCACGCCCCTGTCGTTTTTTAAAAAATTCTGCACCACCAAATTCAAGGTATGTGCAAAACATGGGACGTGCTGGAATTTGCCCATATTTAATGCACACACAATATTGCTGGCGTTGTCCGATGCCACAAATCCACAGGAGAGTCCAATTGGGGTAAGCCATTCCGCGATGATCTTCCTCAGTTGCCGTAAGAGGTTTTCAGCTGTGTGCGTATTCTGGAAAGCGGTGATACAAAGCGTAGCCTGCCTAGGAAAGAGTTGGCGTTTGCGAGATGCTGCTACTGGTGCCGCCGCTGCTGTTCTTGCGGCGGGAGTCCATACATCTACCCAGTGGGCTGTCACAGTCATATAGTCCTGACCCTGCCCTGCTCCACTTGTCCACATGTCCGTGGTTAAGTGGACATTGGGTACAACTGCATTTTTTAGGACACTGGTGAGTCTTTTTCTGACGTCCGTGTACATTCTCGGTATCGCCTGCCTAGAGAAGTGGAACCTAGATGGTATTTGGTAACGGGGGCACACTGCCTCAATAAATTGTCTAGTTCCCTGTGAACTAACGGCGGATACCGGACGCACGTCTAACACCAACATAGTTGTCAAGGACTCAGTTATCCGCTTTGCAGTAGGATGACTGCTGTGATATTTCATCTTCCTCGCAAAGGACTGTTGAACAGTCAATTGCTTACTGGAAGTAGTACAAGTGGGCTTACGACTTCCCCTCTGGGATGACCATCGACTCCCAGCGGCAACAACAGCAGCGCCAGCAGCAGTAGGCGTTACACGCAAGGATGCATCGGAGGAATCCCAGGCAGGAAAGGACTCGTCAGACTTGCCAGTGACATGGCCTGCAGGACTATTGGCATTCCTGGGGAAGGAGGAAATTGACACTGAGGGAGTTGGTGGGGTGGTTTGCGTGAGCTTGGTTACAAGAGGAAGGGATTTACTGGTCAGTGGACTGCTTCCGCTGTCACCCAAAGTTTTTGAACTTGTCACTGACTTATTATGAATGCGCTGCAGGTGACGTATAAGGGAGGATGTTCCGAGGTGGTTAACGTCCTTACCCCTACTTATTACAGCTTGACAAAGGGAACACACGGCTTGACACCTGTTGTCCGCATTTCTGGTGAAATACCTCCACACCGAAGAGCTGATTTTTTTGGTATTTTCACCTGGCATGTCAACGGCCATATTCCTCCCACGGACAACAGGTGTCTCCCCGGGTGCCTGACTTAAACAAACCACCTCACCATCAGAATCCTCCTGGTCAATTTCCTCCCCAGCGCCAGCAACACCCATATCCTCCTCATCCTGGTGTACTTCAACACTGACATCTTCAATCTGACTATCAGGAACTGGACTGCGGGTGCTCCTTCCAGCACTTGCAGGGGGCATGCAAATAGTGGAAGGCGCATGCTCTTCACGTCCAGTGTTGGGAAGGTCAGGCATCGCAAACGACACAATTGGACTCTCCTTGTGGATTTGGGATTTCAAAGAACGCACAGTTCTTTGCGGTGCTTTTGCCAGCTTGAGTCTTTTCAGTTTTCTAGCGAGAGGCTGAGTGCTTCCATCCTCATGTGAAGCTGAACCACTAGCCATGAACATAGGCCAGGGCCTCAGCCGTTCCTTGCCACTCCGTGTGGTAAATGGCATATTGGCAAGTTTACGCTTCTCCTCCGACAATTTTATTTTAGGTTTTGGAGTCCTTTTTTTTCTGATATTTGGTGTTTTGGATTTGACATGCTCTGTACTATGACATTGGGCATCGGCCTTGGCAGACGACGTTGCTGGCATTTCATCGTCTCGGCCATGACTAGTGGCAGCAGCTTCAGCACGAGGTGGAAGTGGATCTTGATCTTTCCCTAATTTTGGAACCTCAACTTTTTTGTTCTCCATATTTTATAGGCAGAACTAAAAGGCACCTCAGGTAAACAATGGAGATGGATGGATTGGATAGTTTACTAGTATACAATTATGGACGGACTGCCACGGTTAGGTGGTATAAAAAAACCACGGTTAGGTGGTATATATTATAATAATAATACAATTATGGATGGACGGACTGCCTGCCGACTGCCGACACAGAGGTAGCCACAGCCGTGAACTACCGCACTGTACACTGGTTGATAAAGAGATAGTAGTATACTCGTAACAACTAGTATGACACTATGACGACGGTATAAAGAATGAAAAAAAAACCACGGTTAGGTGGTATATATTATAATAATAATACAATTATGGATGGACGGACTGCCTGCCGACTGCCGACACAGAGGTAGCCACAGCCGTGAACTACCGCACTGTACACTGGTTGATAAAGAGATAGTAGTATACTCGTAACAACTAGTATGACACTATGACGACGGTATAAAGAATGAAAAAAAAACCACGGTTAGGTGGTATATATTATAATAATAATACAATTATGGATGGACGGACTGCCTGCCGACTGCCGACACAGAGGTAGCCACAGCCGTGAACTACCGCACTGTACACTGGTTGATAAAGAGATAGTAGTATACTCGTAACAATTAGGATGACACTATGACGGTATAAAGAATGAAAAAAAAACCACGGTTAGGTGGTATATATTATAATAATAATACAATTATGGATGGACGGACTGCCTGCCGACTGCCGACACAGAGGTAGCCACAGCCGTGAACTACCGCACTGTACACTGGTTGATAAAGAGATAGTAGTATACTCGTAACAACTAGTATGACACTATGACGACGGTATAAAGAATGAAAAAAAAACCACGGTTAGGTGGTATATATTATAATAATAATACAATTATGGATGGACGGACTGCCTGCCGACTGCCGACACAGAGGTAGCCACAGCCGTGAACTACCGCACTGTACACTGGTTGATAAAGAGATAGTAGTATACTCGTAACAACTAGTATGACACTATGACGGTATAAAGAATGAAAAAAAAACCACGGTTAGGTGGTATATATTATAATAATAATACAATTATGGATGGACGGACTGCCTGCCGACTGCCGACACAGAGGTAGCCACAGCCGTGAACTACCGCACTGTACACTGGTTGATAAAGAGATAGTAGTATACTCGTAACAATTAGGATGACACTATGACGGTATAAAGAATGAAAAAAAAACCACGGTTAGGTGGTAGGTATATAATAATAAATAATACAATTCTGGTCGGACGGACTGCCTGCCGTGTGCCGACACAGAGGTAGCCACAGCCGTGAACTACCGCACTGTACACTGGTTGATAAAGAGATAGTAGTATACTCGTAACAATTAGGATGACACTATGACGGTATAAAGAATGAAAAAAAAAACACGGTTAGGTGGTAGGTATATAATAATAAATAATACAATTCTGGTCGGACGGACTGCCTGCCGTGTGCCGACACAGAGGTAGCCACAGCCGTGAACTACCGCACTGTACACTGGTTGATAAAGAGATAGTAGTATACTCGTAACAATTAGGATGACACTATGACGGTATAAAGAATGAAAAAAAAACCACGGTTAGGTGGTAGGTATATAATAATAAATAATACAATTCTGGTCGGACGGACTGCCTGCCGTGTGCCGACACAGAGGTAGCCACAGCCGTGAACTACCGCACTGTACACTGGTTGATAAAGAGATAGTAGTATACTCGTAACAATTAGGATGACACTATGACGGTATAAAGAATGAAAAAAAAACCACGGTTAGGTGGTAGGTATATAATAATAAATAATACAATTCTGGTCGGACGGACTGCCTGCCGTGTGCCGACACAGAGGTAGCCACAGCCGTGAACTACCGCACTGTACACTGGTTGATAAAGAGATAGTAGTATACTCGTAACAATTAGGATGACACTATGACGGTATAAAGAATGAAAAAAAAACCACGGTTAGGTGGTAGGTATATAATAATAAATAATACAATTCTGGTCGGACGGACTGCCTGCCGTGTGCCGACACAGAGGTAGCCACAGCCGTGAACTACCGCACTGTACACTGGTTGATAAAGAGATAGTAGTATACTCGTAACAATTAGGATGACACTATGACGGTATAAAGAATGAAAAAAAAACCACGGTTAGGTGGTAGGTATATAATAATAAATAATACAATTCTGGTCGGACGGACTGCCTGCCGTGTGCCGACACAGAGGTAGCCACAGCCGTGAACTACCGCACTGTACTGTGTCTGCTGCTAATATAGACTGGTTGATATTTAAAGAGATATTAGTAGTATACAACAATACTATACTGGTGGTCAGGCACTGGTCACCACTCCTGCAGCAAAAGTGTGCACTGTTAATTAATATAATTGTACTCCTGGCTCCTGCTAACAACCTGCAGTGCTCCCCAGTCTCCCCCACAATTAATTATAAGCTTTTAATTTATACATTGATGACTGTGCAGCACACTGGGCTGAGCTGAGTGCACACAGACTGAGTCACACTGTGTGACTGACTGTGCTGTGTATCGTTTTTTTTTTCAGGCAGAGAACGGATATAGCAGAGAGAAGTGAACGGATATATTATATTAAATAAAAGTTAACTAGCAACTGCACTGGTCACTGACTGTGGTAAACTAACTCTGTCTGCGACTCTGCACAATCTCTCTCTATCTAATCTATCTATCTCTATTCTAATGGAGAGGACGCCAGACACGTCCTCTCCCTATCAATCTCAATGCACGAGTGAAA
Organism: Pseudophryne corroboree; assembly: GCF_028390025.1. NCBI lineage: Eukaryota > Metazoa > Chordata > Amphibia > Anura > Myobatrachidae > Pseudophryne > Pseudophryne corroboree. The sequence goes on along the minus strand of NC_086448.1, from coordinate 220,554,121 downwards.
ATGGCGGCGACGCGCGGCTCCTTATATAGAATCCGAGTCTCGCGATAGAATCCGAGCCTCGCGAGAATCCGACAGCGTCATGATGACGTTCGGGCGCGCTCGGGTTAACCGAGCAAGGCGGGAAGATCCGAGTCGCTCGGACCCGTGGAAAAAAAAGTGAAGTTCGTGCGGGTTCGGATTCAAAGAAACCGAACCCGCTCATCTCTAATTAATACTGGCCGGTATTTATATGTGATATTGAAATTTATTGTGTTTCATATACAGGTTGAGTCTCCCTTATCCAAAATGCTTGGGACCAGAGGTATTTTGGATATGGGATTTTTCCGTATTTTGGAATAATTGCATACCATAATGACATATCATGGCGATGGGACACAAGTCTAAGCACAGAATGCATTTATGTTACATATACACCTTATACACACAGCCTGAAGGTAATTTTAGCCAATATTTTTTATAACTTTGTGCATTAAACAAAGTGTGTGTACATTCACACAATTCATTTATGTTTCATATACACCTTATACACACAGCCTGAAGGTCATTTAATACAATATTTTTAATAACTTTGTGTATTAAACAAAGTTTGTGTACATTGAGCCATCAAAAAACAAAGGTTTCACTATCTCACTCTCACTCAAAAAAGTCCGTATTTCGGAATATTCCGTATTTCGGAATATTTGGATATGGGATACTCAACCTGTATATAAAAAATCTTTTTCAAAGTAAGAAGCGCTGTCTCATTCCTTCTTTTTTTGCTTTTAAACTTAGGGTATTTGGAACTTAATCCCCGAGACTAGCTGCTAAATACTTTGAGGAGAGTGGTGCCAGGTGTATGTATTTTTGTAGAGATACACACAGAAAATGTTTGATATTAAAATGAAGGCATACAGTACTACCTTTTGAGATGTACTCATAAGGCCTCACACAGGGGTGTATCTAGGGGTCCGAGCACCCCTGTCAAAGTCAGAAGAAACCCCCCCCCCCCCTCCCCTACACACACACACATACACACATGCACATATTTGAAATAAGGGAGGCGTGTCAAAAAAGGAATGTGGCCTTGTGGGGAAGGGGCATGGCTGCACAATAGTACTTCCAATTCAAAGTATGCCACACAGTATCACATTACACCACACAGTAGTGTCCATTACTCACATTACAACGCACAGTAGTGTCTCTTATTCACGTTACACCACACAGTCATACCCCTATAGAAAACACAGTCTATAAAGGGCATATGGGGAATGCAAATAGAAAATGGAAATGTGGACCAGTGCTAATAAATATATTTCTAATTTTATATGGGGATTGCTGTCAAACCACATTTGCCATTAGTATATCTGATACTGCCCATAGGCACACACATATACACTTACATACATAGTCATACACAAAACACATACATATGATATACAGTACAGTCACACATGCAGTATATACAAATACAGTCACATACATACTGTACATAGGGGGTCATTCCGAGTTGTTCGCTCGTTGCCGATTTTCGCAATGGAGCGATTAAGGCAAAAATGCGCATGGTACGCAGTGCGCATGCGGTAAGTATTTTAGCACAAAACTTAGTAGATTTACTCACGTCCGAACTAAGAATTTTCATCGTTGAAGTGATCGGAGTGTGATTGACAGGAAGTGGGTGTTTCTGGGCGGAAACTGGCCGTTTTCTGTGAGTGTGCGGAAAAACGCAGGCGTGCCAGGAAAAAACGCGGGAGTGTCTGGAGAAACGGGGCAGTGGCTGGCCGAATGCAGGGCATGTTTGTGACGTCAAACCAGGAACGAAACGGCCTGAGCTGATCGCAATCTGTGAGTAGGTCTGGAGCTACTCAGAAACTGCTAAGCATTTTCTATTTGCAATTCTGCTAATCTTTCGTTCGCTATTCTGCTAAGCTAAAATACACTCCCAAAGGGCGGCGACCTAGCGTGTGCAATGCTGCTAAAACCTGCTAGCGAGCGTACGACTCGGAATGACCCCCATAGTTACACACTGATTCACATACATAGTCACACACTAAAACACACATAAATACAGTAGATACTTATACACACACACAAACATACATTCAAACATAGTCACACACATACATAAATTCAGTCACAGACACACATACAGACAGACTATATAGTATCCCACCCACCCCCCACATTACAGACAGGGTACACTCACTGCATGTACTTTATTAGCTCATTGTCCTCTCTCCCTCTCCTCCATGCTGTTGGGCTGCCTGGCAGTGAGTGTCGTGTAGTCCCACCGCCGTGCTTCCACTCCGTCCACGGCCCTAGCCAAATGCCGGCGCCAGTGTCCAGCAGCACAGCTCAGCACTAGTGATCAGTCAGACTCAAAGTAAACTACAGCTCCTAGCCCTTGGTGCCGGGAGCTCCCAGCAACAAGGGCTGCTGGGAGCTGTAGTTTATGTTGAGTCTGATGACAAGCGAGGTGCAGTGCGCTGCTGCCGGACACTGGTGCCGGCACTAACAGACAGTCACCAAGTCTAACAGTACCACTTGGTTCTACCCCCTGGCCATGGATGGCACAGCCGGATGGCGCCCCCTCCTTGCCTGGTGCCCCTGGCGAGTGCCATCCTGGCCAATAGGTAGATTAACCCCTGTCCTCACACAGTGTCCACAGCTTCATACAGGGTGAACATAGAAAGAAACGCAGCTAACTATTTAATTAGTAAAGCGTATAGCAAAAGTCCCAGACATTACCACAACACCATAGACTGGTTAGGACAAATAACAAGGGAAGAACAACTCGCTGACGAATGAAAGAGCATGCAGTGGTGACTTGTGGGGCAGGAGTCACTTCTGTAATGCTTGACTTATTGAATAACATTCAGTGAAGAGATATTTTGTAATATTGGCAATTTCCACTCTTGTGGAGAGAACTTTCGTAATATTGTTAATTTCCACTTCACAGTTATAAACAAAATCATGTAAATTGAAAAAACCCAAAATCATGTTAATAATACAAAATAAAGCACCAAAATCATTCATAAGTACAAACAAATGACTTTGATATATAATGTAGATATTGAACATTAATTGTCTATTAATGTATTGCTATGCCGAAAAAAAAGTTTTGTTTACCTAACTAAAGGATATAGAATTTATTTTTTCCCTCTTTTGGCAGAGCTGCAACATTATAAATGAATTGAACATTGGCTCCACTAGGTCCTTCTAAAAGCATTTTTGGAGATGGTGATTAAAATAATAAGCAAAATGTTTATAAACTAGTTTCATAGAAAATAGAAATAAATTGTGAACGCAGGCTGATTTTGACAATGTGGATGTGAAGTACTCTTAGTTGTGGCTGGACTGCACAAGGCTTTTGGTTTTAAGGAGAAGTACTGTAAGCTTGAGGTTGATGCTTTTGGGAATACAATGGTTGCTGTTGAGATCAACGTAGTAGAATGACATTAAGAAATAAACAAGTGGGACATATTAATTTCTCTCAAATGGAGTTTAAACATCCTAGTGATATTTGGTGGACCCCTTTTATTGAAGTAAACCTTAGTTACCTTCTATACCAGTAAATAAAGACACGGAGACATGATTTTGGCAGAAAAATTGCTAGCTATTTATTTGACCCTAACCATAGCAAAACCTGTAATAGGGAAAATTTTGTTAAGATGCCGAATCAGCCGGCATAATGGTGGCAGAAAAAAGAACGGCTCTATTAAACTATTGGTAAACTTAAATTGGTAAACTGACCGGAACCGTCCAGCACCCTATCCAAACCGGTAATAGGTGTCAACACAACCCCCACAGTGACTTCCCACCGCTCCTGGGGCCCTGCCGCTGCCTCCCGGATGGGTGGTCGAGCGGCCATTAAGTCGATGGAGGTGAGTGCACCTAAACCATATAACACTGAAACTTACTACCTATAAAAAACCATACAACTACAAACTGCCGTTCTTTTCCGCCTATAAATAGTCAACGAATGAAAACAGCTAATCAATTAACCGCCAATGCACTCCGCGTCAAACAAAACAACCTCTACCCTTAGGGCGGGAGGGCGGGAAGAAATTTCAGCAAGCAAAGAGACCTAAAATGGCCACTCCAGCCTATATATACCTTAACCCTCCCCCTTTCCTAAGGCTGTACTACCTCACAGCTAGGTCCACCCCTCACAGGATGTTTAACCCATTCCTCTCCTATGTTAGTCAATTCTCTCTCCTAAACATCCTAGTGATATTTGGTGGACCCCTTTTATTGAAGTAAACCTTAGTTACCTTCTATACCAGTAAATAAAGACACGGAGACATGATTTTGGCAGAAAAATTGCTAGCTATTTATTTGACCCTAACCATAGCAAAACCTGTAATTGGGAAAATTTTGTTAAGATGCCGAATCAGCCGGCATAATGGTGGCAGAAAAAAGAACGGCTCTATTAAACTATTGGTAAACTTAAATTGGTAAACTGACCGGAACCGTCCAGCACCCTATCCAAACCGGTAATAGGTGTCAACACAACCCCCACAGTGACTTCCCACCGCTCCTGGGTGCCCTGCCGCTGCCTCCCGGATGGGTGGTCGAGCGGCCATTAAGTCGATGGAGGTGAGTGCACCTAAACCATATAACACTGAAACTTACTACCTATAAAAAACCATACAACTACAAACTGCCGTTCTTTTCCGCCAACAGCGAAGGACTCCATCCCAGAGTCCTCGCACCGCCACCATAAACTACCCTAACTCCTGCAACACTAGGAACAGATCCTCCAGGAAAAACATCATCCCCTCATTGGATAGATGCACACCATCAGGCCGAAAAAGGTGTTTGTCTCGGAACCGAATCTTAGGGTGGCGAACGACTTTACCTCCGTGGGCCAAGACCCACTTCGCCACCGCCCCATTCACCTTTATCCTGGCCTCATCTATTACGCGTCCGTCCTCCACACCTCGCCAACTCAACCTTGGCACCATCAGGGAAAATACCAATATACAATTGGTCCATGCTGCGGCCACCTTTGCCAGATCTTGTATCATGGCCCACCGTAGCTCCAAGGAAGTCCTCTTCCCTAGGTCGTTGCCACCTAAGTGGACAACCAAAACCTTGGGAACTCCATGCTTCCTGGCCTGACTGACTAGTCTACTCAATAGATCTGTCCACATCATACCTCGCCAACCAAGCCATCTGATTCCCTGACCTCTAGGAAACCTCTGAGAAGTATCAGAGGACAAAAACCTTGCTGCCCAGAAGACATACGAGTGGCCGACCACCCAAACGGACAAGCCATCAGCGAAACAACCTGAATGGAAGGAAAAAGGGGTAAAATGTGTTACTATAATTCTACGCCATAGCATGTATTATGTTAACCTGAAGGATCTGCCAAAAGAAAAAACTTTTTATTGTTTCCTAATGTCGCAGCAGTCACGGCCTAGCCGATCTCCCGAGCTCCTAGCTAATTTGAAGTAAAAGCATTAAGACATTAAGGGAAAGGCAAAAGAATCAAAACGAAATTAACAAGGGAGGGGGGGGGTATAAAAAGGGGTAAAACATGAAATAACTCAGCTGGAGGTGAAAGCATAAAAACCTGCTGAGGGACTTTGATTAGAACAGATTAGCCGAATTAAAGAATAGAATTCAGTCCGTCAAGTCAGGCAAAAATCGCAAAATAACTCCAGACCCCCGCTGCCGGCTCACGCCCGCAGCGGCAAGTGGCTAATCCCTGAGTAGGATAACACACGGGTAAACGAACCAACATACAGCGAACATAACATATGCATAACACCAAGCAAAACATTATCTTACTCTAACTTATTGATGCAAGCTACGCTTAAGCAAAGTATCTCAGGCGACGGGGCGAATGTACCGCTTATAACAGGACGACTTCCATCGTCCCACCGCCTGGATTTGGGCTCCCGAAAAACCCGCGGCCGCTGCCGCCGTAGCAGCCCCAATGCGGAAGGAGTGTGTACCGAAGTGGGAGGGGGAAAGGCCCATGCTCGTCAGACAGCGACCCATCATCCACCGAAATTGGAACTTCGTTACTGGCAGCCCGTCATAGTGCAGCAACCACGACCCCCGACAGTCGGGCCTCACTGCCTCATATTGTACTGCCAACCGTACTGGGCATATGCTCTCCTCAAGTGCCGGAACCAGGGTGACCCATCGGCCCTTCCCCACCTGGTCCGTCTTAGAGCGTCGCAATCTGCACAGCAAGGACCTCCCACTCACCACTACGCCCTCTACTAGCATGCGCGAATCAGTTTGCTTAGAAGGCGCTACCAACTCCGATATCCTAAAGGCGCCGTGGTAAGCCATAGAGAACGCCAATCTAAAAAGCAGCGATTCAAACATAGATGATGCGATGGCTCCAACCGACCCAATGATACCTGGCAGCAACGCCGCATCAATGGGCCGCCTTCTGTCAGGCGGCGTAGGCGCCACGCGCGCCCATCCTTTCATAGCCTTAAGCAAAATGCCACTTTTCGTCAAATCGGGAACACCCTTAATTCTGCAGAAGAATGCAATGCCAGCCAAGTACCGGGACACCACCGCTCTAGACCTACCCGAAACATAAAGCTGCCAAATAAAAGAAAGCATCATCCGATGCCCGCTCTTACCTCGTTGCTTCCGTCCTCTAGCAAATTCTTCCCATTCGCCCCAGGCCTGCTTGTACGCCTTAAGCGTGGATGGCGCTACCGAACGTAGTGCTAGACCTTCCAGTCCGGCTCGATGACCTGCCAGACATAACCGGGACAATGAAAACCTTGTTCCTCGGCTTCAGGAGCCAACCAGTAAAACCTCTCCCATTGCCCTCGTGATAGCGCGTCAGCGACCCCATTCTCTAAACCCGGTACGTGTTGTGCCCGGAACCACACGTTCCTGCGCAGGCAAGTAAGCAGCAACTGCCCTAGCACCCGAAGCACTACCAGCGATTTTGCCCTCTGGTTGTTAATCGCGTGCACCACGCCCAGATTGTCGCATCTGAACAGGATGCGGCGATGCGCTAGCCGCTCGCCCCAGATTTCCAGCGCAACCATGATGGGAAAGAGTTCCAGGAGCAGAAGGTCCTTAGTCAAACCCGCCTGGTGCCAGCCCGCCGGCCATGATGCCGCGCACCAAGATCCCTCAAGATAGCAACCAAAACCGGAGGCTCCTGCCGCGTCGGTGAAAAGCTGCAATCTGGCGCTGTCGACCGTTGGTGCCTGCCATATGCGCACACCGTTGAAATCCTCCAGGAACGAGGCCCATACAGCCAGATCCCTTTTTAACTCAGCGGGCAAGCGTACAAAGTGGTGCGGCCTAGCACACCCCGCGGTCGCTCTTTCTAACTTCCTGCAGAAAACCCTGCCCATCGGGATGACCCGGCAAGCAAAGTTAAACATGCCCAGCAAGGATTGTGCCTGCCGCAGCTTAACCTTGCGTGAACCCATGAATTGGCCAATGGCTTCGCGAAGCTTAGCCACTTTGTCCAAGGAAGGCGACATTCGCCTGCCACCGTGTCGATCTCGATTCCCAGAAATGAGAGGCAAGACACCGGTCCCTCCGTTTTGTCCTCGGCCACTGGCACTCCGAAGTGACAAAACAAAGCTCGTATACTGAAAAGCAAGTTGCCGCACCGTGGCGAATCCGCCGGCCCTGTACAAAGGAAATCGTCGAGGTAGTGGGCAACCCCGTGCCCACCCGACGAAGACTCCACGCACCAATGCAGGAAGGTGCTAAAAGTAACGTTCAAAATACGAGCATGAAACAGAACATCCCATCGGCAAACATTTGTCAATGAAATATTCCGATCCAATCCGGAAACCCATAAAACGGAATGAGTCCGGATGGAGGGGTAGCAACCGAAAAGCGGATTCGACGTCAATCTTTGCCATGAGGGCCCCAGCGCCGTAGCTGCGGACCAAATTAAGCGCCTCGTCAAATGACTGATACACTACCGAGCAATGACCCGGAGGTATAGCGTCGTTGACCGAGGACCCCGCTGGGTAGGAAAGGTGTTGGATCAGTCGGAAGGAACCGGGTGTTTTCTTGGGGACCACCCCCACCGGGGAGATGACGAGACCCGCCACTGGGGGTGTTGCAAACGGCCCCTCCATCCTGCCCAGCCTGACCTCCTTATCGACCTTTTCCCGCACCACTAAAGGCAAGGCCCGAGCAGACTGGAGGTTCCTCTGTGCCCGAACTGTAACATCGCTCGCAACAGGCAAGCGGAAACCAGAACTAAAACCTGCATATAAAAACCTGGCATCCTCCCTATTCGGATACCAATCCAACCATTTACTCATAGCCTTTAACCTAATTGGCGTTGGCGCCCTGTGCCCCTCTCGAGTAGGATTGCTTAGAACGGGGACCCTGCCGAGTATTCTTGAAGCAGGAGGAGGCAGGGTGGGAACCCCCGCAATGGAGGCAAGCGTGACGGAACCGACACTGCTTGCCGTAGGAACATGCAGCGTTGTTAAACGCGAAACATAATCCTTTCGTTGCGGGCTGTTTCCCAGCCCGGACGGCCGACCTACCCGGCTTGGCCGACCCGCCGTCCGCGCCGGGCGGACGGCCCAGCACGGTGTCCGTCCGCCCCTGCGCTCCGGGGCTCCTTGGCCTGCTGCGAGGCCCTGGTGACCTTAAGCCATACCTCCACGTCCTTGAAACCGAAGTCCATAACGTGTAACCCGTCCTGCTTCTCTCTGAATTCCTCATCATACCTACGCCATTCGTCACCCGCCGACGTGCGTTGCATATCGTGCACGAGATGCAGGTACCGAATGACATTCATATGTTCGTTTGGCCTGTCTTCAAGGTAGCAAGCCGCGAAAACCCAAAACCCCGCCAGCCAGTTATCAAACGTGCGGAACGCCTCGGCCCCTATGCCCTTCTTAGCGGTTGCCGCCTTAAACTCTTTTTTAGCGTCTTTAGTCAAGAGGAAGACATCTACGTAGTCCCCCCTGCGAATACTCTTGCTGCAGCTATCCCTAAGCCCCCGCATGACAGCGGTATATTCGCAGCGGACCACGCCTGGCAAGTCGTCCTGGCCTTGCGAGATTCTTTGCTAAGCCGCCTTCGCCTCTTACGCCTCTCCTGTTGCCCAGCCGCCTTCTTGGCGTATTTAATCGCCCTTTTCTTCGCCTTTGTCGCACTACTGACGTCGGACTTTGCCGAAGAAAGGGAAGAGGAGGAAGCAGAGGAAGAAGAGGAAGAGGAGGAGGAAGGGGAAGAGCTGCGCGAACCCGAGGGCGTACTAGAAACCGACCCCAATTGCTCCGCCTCACCTGAAGCCGTAGATTGGTCAGATCCAGACTCCTCAGTCGCGACATATGTAACATCCTCGTCCTCCGATTCCGACACCCTTGCATCCGCTTGAACATCTGTGGGCAGAAAAGGGGGAGGGGACCCGGACAACAAAAATGGTGTGCGCCCAGCCCGACCTAAGGCCGGCGTGCGAGGTGACTGCAAACTCTCGTCCCGCCTTGGCTGTAAATGCAGCTGCGCTGCGGCCGCCCCCAGCTCCCGGCACGCGCGTGCAACCCTCTGGGCGGCTGAAAAGGCACCTGCGCCCGCGCCGTCCGCCGCCTCCCTGGACCCGCCCTCGAGCTCCGGGGCCGCGGCGAGCGGACCCAATGCCGCCACCACCATGGCAAGGGCCGCCGCGAACGCCCCGGGCGGTTCAGCGTGACCTTGTAACGCCGCGTCGTCACCTGATGACTGCCTTGCCGGGGGCACGCGGCGATTAGAGCCACCGCTGGGCATAGGCAACCCAGACCCATCTGGCCCGCGGCCAGGCCGGCCCCGGGGGGGGGGGGCAAATAACGCCAGGGTCTCTAAAAACGGGTATACTTCCGGACCCACCCCGCCCCCGCCCCCCTGGAGTGATGCCTGACCTCTGCTCTAACCCCTCACTGAGGCCCACCCCCCGCCTGACGGAGCCAGCACCGCCAGCAGGGTTGGCCCCGCGCCGTGAGGAAATAATTGCCCGTGGTACTGGGTCCCCAGCACCACTGTTATAGATCACCCCACTACCTGGTTGATCCCTGCCAGGCCTCCTCCACCCCCTTGTCGCGCCGGACTCCGGCCGTAACGAAGAGGGCTGGGGGGACACGGAGGGCGGCGGCGCCGCTGCGCGCACTCGTGCGCGAGAGACGCCGCCGGAGCCTCGTGTGGGCGCGCGCGCACGCTGTGCGCGCGCCCCACCACTTGCTGCCTGAGCGCCCACAGCTGCGGTCTCTCCCAGAGCACCCGCCGGCAGGCCCAGGCTCCTGGTCGATCGCGCGTTGGGCACCGCAACAGGCCCAGCCCGGATCGTAGCGTTCTCCCGACCGGTTCCCGCCCCCCGCCTGAGGCCTCTACCCGGCCCCGGCAAGAGAGCGGGTGCGGGAGCTACCAGAGCGGATGCCGAAAGGCGCCCGGCAGGGCGCGCCGACGCGCGCCCGCGGGCGCCCGTGTACCCGGCACCCCTGGCCGACCCCGGAGGTGAGGGCTGTTGGTCGCCCCACTCCGTGCGGCCAGACTGCCCAGCCACCCCGGACCGCCGAGTGCGCCCTCTCGTAGAGGGGGACCCGTCCATCTCCCCAGCGGAGCGGGTTCTACGCTCCGTACCCCTAGCTCTCAGAGGGGCCCCAGGGGAAGAAATGGCAACATCGGAGCCGGGCACCCCTGCCCCGGGGCCAGCCTCACCAGACAGGTAACGGGCTGGGGCGCCAGCGAACCGGCGTGGGCGGCTGGAGGCCATGCTTTCAAGTTAAATAAACTTGTAATTTTAAACGAATGAAATTAAATTCGAATGAATTTAAATGAAAATCTGCCAAGCAGTACTCACAAGAAATTTCAGCAAGCAAAGAGACCTAAAATGGCCACTCCAGCCTATATATACCTTAACCCTCCCCCTTTCCTAAGGCTGTACTACCTCACAGCTAGGTCCACCCCTCACAGGATGTTTAACCCATTCCTCTCCTATGTTAGTCAATTCTCTCTCCTTATATACTCAGGCATTAATTTGACAGGCACCTCACATTGAGGGTCATTCCGACCCGATCGCTCGCTGCAGTTTGTCGCAGCGCAGTGTTCGGGTCGGAACTGCGCATGCGCCGGTGCCGCAGTGCGCCGGCACATGGCAGCTTTCGCTACCTAGCGATTGCCTCTGAGACAGAGGCGGGAGGGGGCTGAACGGCGGCGTTAAGCCGCCGTTTAGGGGGAGCAGTTCGGCCAACTCAGGCGTGGCCAAATTGTTGGGGGGGTGGGGCGCGGCGGCTGTGTGACGTATCACGCAGCTGCTGCGGCCAGCGGGAGCGACGAGCAACTCTCGGCTATCCGCAGGAGCTGCGCTGGCCGGGAGTTACTCCTCAAATACAAAGGTATCGCCTCTGTGCGATGCTTTTGTATTTGTGCTGGGGCCCGGCACTGACATGCGGGGCTGACTAGCCCTGTGCTGGGCGGCCCCCCACATGTCTGAGATAACGATCGTAGCTGTGCTAAATTTAGCACAGCTACGATCAGCTCGGAATGACCCCCATTACTTCTCTGTGCTATTGGAGCCATGCGTTCTCCAATATATAATGATTCCCAGTATATTGGTCCTATTTATCTCCATTTAACTGCGTCACATCATGACACTGCCCCTGTGACATGTTTCATATCTTCACAAAAATAATCCAACACATTTGTCCCCTAAACTACTCTGTGCCACTGTAAGACTTCTGAGGACCTGATTGGCTACAAGACAATCTGTACCCATCTACATCAGGGAGGAGACTTTGGGGGAGATTTAGAAAATCTTGGAGAGATTTGAAGTGGAAGAAGCTACCCAAACCAACCAATACCAATCAGCTTATAATTGTCATTTTACAGGCTGTGCTATAAGAATTACAGAAACTGATTGCTATGAGAAACTTTTCCACTATATCTCTCTCCAAAATTTGATAAATCTCCCCCTCTAGCCATAGTGAAACACCTGTAAACTTAGCTGTCTTAGCTAAAAAAAACAGTAGAATCGCGCAGATCAAGTACAGTAGGATAAGCATAGAAAATTGACCTTTAGGTTTCGCAGTATGAAACTAATTTGATACTTTAGTGAATGCATAGTCAGTAGAATTCACAGTGCAAGAGAGGTGGCTTTATCAAAGTACATCACACCCGGATCTTTCTGCACATTAATAATTTTACCACATACAGGAACTATACCAATTGTGATCAAATCCCGCTGAAAATCAGATATTTGTAACCAATAAGTCCCTATAGGGTACGTTGATTGGTTGACAGCATAAAGCTGCAGTTTATATTATACCCTCAGTCAGATAAGATTATCACATATTGAGAACTGTACTTAAATAAGCGGCAATGACCAGTAGAACTAATGCTTTGTTTGTTGCCTACATCTATCTTGATGATCCCCCACATAGAGATGAGTATGTATGTAAATGCTATAAATTGGGAGAACTGATTTCCATTTACAATTATTGCAAATTGGGAATGTATAATACTTGACTAACAATGTAAATTTATGAACTTTGCCACCAATCATTGCTATGTATGGATACCCACTTGGTTCCTTTATTGCATACAATCCATGAAAATGTAATTTCTAAGACATTTATGTAGCTATGAATAAACAGAATGGACTATTTAAATATTTATAGTAGCTTCCTGTGTGACTGTTGAGTTGTCTTGAAATCTAACATTGTTTGGCTTAAAACATCCTAATTAGCCACTTAGAATATGGGTGTTAGCTCTTAATAATATCATTGTATTTCTCATACGTCCTAGAGAATGCTGAAGACGCTTCAAGAACCATGGGATATAGATGGGATCCGCAGGAGACATGGGCACTTTAAGACTTTGAATGGGTGTGAACTGGCTCTTCCCTCTATGCCCCTCCTCCAGACTCCAGTTTAGATTCTGTGCCCAGTGAGACTGGTCACACACAGGGGAGCTCTACTGAGTTTCTCTGAAAAGACTTTATGTTAGGTTTATTATTTTCAGGGAGCACCGCTGGCAACAGTCTTCCTGCATCGTGGGACTTAGGGGAGAGAAGCAGACCTACTTCTGTGAGTTTCAAGGCTCTGCTTCTTTGGCTACTGGACACCATTAGCTACAGAGGCTCTGATCGCTAGGTACGCCTAGATGCTCGTTCCCAGAGCCCGCCGTCATCCTCCTTGCAGAGCCAGAAGTCAGAAGACGGGTGAGTAGAAGAAGATCAGAAGACTTCAGTGACGGCTTTGAGGTACCGCACAGTGGCCGTGCTGTGCGCCATGCTCCCACACACACACACACAGGCACTGTAGGATGCAGGGCGCGGGGGAGGATGCCCTGGGCAGCATATAAATCCTCAACAGAGACTGGCAAATGAATATATAAGTGCCCAGGCACTAGATTTAACCCCCGCCAGTATAAATATATGTAAGAAATAGCGGGGCTGAAGCGTGCCATTAAGGGGGTGGGGCTTACCCCTCACAGCTCATTTCAGCGCCATTTTCTCCTCAAGGAGACGCTGGTCCTTCCAAAACACTGCTGTACAGATCACAGTGAAAAACGAGGGGGGGGGGGCACAGTTGTTTGGTGCATTATAAATTAAAAAATAAAAAGCACAACTATATAATGAGCGCTGTGGAAATGAGCTGGTAAATTCCTTCTGTATTCCCCTGACAGAATGTACTGGGGTCTATCCCTTATGGCCAGTGTAATGTCGGTGGGTGTTTGGTACACGTGTGTCGGCATATCTGAAGCTGAGTGCTCTGCCACAAACAGCTGTGGGAATGACTCTGTCGGCACTGCCGACTCCTAATGGTACTTGGTACATGTAAATAAGTGTCAACATGTCAGTAGAGGTATGTTCTTCCCAAGAGAAAACTATATGGGAGACACAGACGTGTGGTGGTGACCCTGTCGGCACCAACAATATCTGACTGGGTAAAAATTGGCATGATAATGTGATGCATATCAGAAAGGGCTATACCTATGTATATGTATGTATAGTAAGATTGCATAGGTCTGTGGCACAAACACAGACGTAGTAATATTTATGGAGGGTGTCATATTCATAGAATAGATTTCCCTCAGATCCCTCGTGATCGCAAAAATGTTATTTTGCCCAGTTACTACTCCCGGAGATCGACACGAATACTGTTTCTTATGTCGACCATAATGTTTCCTGACTAGATCCACAAAATCGGCATTCAGTACAATGTTCCTACCTCAATGCTGTTACACAACTCATCTGCCTGCTAGATTTAATCTAGCAGGCAGATGAGTTGTGTAACAGCAGTGAGGTAGTCAGGTTTTAAGACTCTGTGATAGTGTAGGACCTGCATGAAGGTGGGGTACCTTGAAAATCGGTATGCAGGCTTCCGTGCATTGGCCAATCCACCAACTAAACCCCCATCATTTATTTATTGAATTGTTGAGGATAAGTGAGTTTACTTTGGTGAGTGCTGGGTTCTTTGTTTGTATTTATTAGAGCGATGTGGTCATGGGCTACATGCACCCCGCCCTGTGAGTGGTAAGTACAGCTGTGCACCCCGCTTTTGTGGTGGAGAGTGCTGTGTTACATGCACCCCACCCTGTGAGTGGTAAGTGCATAGCTGTGCCCCACTTCTGGTGTGGTGAGTGCTGTGGTTTTTTCTCTGTGTGTATATATATATATATATATATATATATAAATATAATGAATGCTGAGGTAAAGTTATTCCTTCTCATGTGCTGAGCGGCCGTGACAAAATGTTTTCAGATCCTCAAGAGGATTCCGAGTGTTTATTCTTTTCCCGCCGTGGATAGAATAAAGTGAGAGTCACCCCCTGTTCTGCACGGGGCCCTATCACAAAGGATCGTATGCAGGAAGATACTGTATGTGATACTCTAATTATGTGTCCGTGTGTACGTTGATTATACTTGCATTACATGCGCATGGGGGAGTAGTTATATGCAGGGTACTCCTTAAATTGGGTCATGTCTATAACATTGCAGCATACTGCCGTGCGACTATTAGGGATATAGGACTCTTGGGTTCGCGGGCCAATTCCATGGCGGCCTTGACTAGGAGGGCATTGTGGATTCACCAATGGAATGCTGAGGCTGACTCCGAGAAGAACTGGAGTCTCTTCCCTATGAAGGTGAAACCTGGTTTGGGGATGGCCTTGTTAAGTTGACTTCGGCAAATACCACTGGTAAGTCTACCTTCTTGCCCTATGTTCCCTCACAACGGTTGGTGACGCATTATTGTAGGATGCAGTCATTTCGACCGAACAGAAACGGATTTCCCTTTCTTTGCAGGTAGAGGAAGGTGAAAAGGTAAGAGGACAGCAGCCTTTTCAAGTTCGCAGAAGCAGAAATCATCCTCTGTTTCTGCCACATCCACCGCATGACGCTGGGTCTATCTTGCGGGAGCCCACACCGGTGGGACCACGTCTAATACTCTTCAGTCAGTCCTGGAACGGACATGGACCAGTAAGTTTAAGAATAGAGTTCCAAGGGGGACATACTGGAGTTTCCAGACGATTCCCCTCACCGATTTTTCAAATAGACCTTACCGATTCTCCTCTGGACGGGAAGGTAGTATGCGACGCCATACAAGAGTTGTGTCAGGATCAGGTCATTGTCCTACTGTCCCGGTCACAAAAAAAAAAAAAGAAGAAGCTGTTATTCAAGCTTTTTCGTGCTTCCGAGGCCAGTCGGCTTGGTCAGAACAATCCTATATCTAAAATCCCCAAAAATGTCTACTTAAGAAGTTGAACTACAAGATGGAATCTCTCAGGGCAGGGATCTCCAATCTGAAAAAGGAGAAAGGGGGTCTAATTATGATTTCTTCCGCATTAGGCTTACCTGGGTTTGCTATTCAGGATTGTCATTACTAATTCACCGGAGTGATGGCGGTATGATGGTTTTCCTTCGATAGTAAAAGAGTCATTATTATTCTGTACTGGGACGCTCTCCTGATTACGGCGAGGTCAAGAAACCAAGTGGTGCAAAACGTTGCTTTCCCCCTGACAGTTCTTCAACAAAGTGGTTGGCTCCTGAACTTGCCAGAATCACTGTTGATCCCAACGACGCGGTTGTCTGCGTTGGGAATAATGTTAGATACAGAACTGTTGAGAAAAAAATGGTTGCGGCCTACGAGGCCATTCAGTGAGCAGGTTAAATGCCAGAGTGGTTTTAGCGGGACCAGTTGGACAAGTGGTCCGGTTCCCACCTGGGATAATCCTGTTTTTTCAAGACCAGAATTTCACTTCTGTGGTAGCTGCGCATTTCTCATAAGCGCAGGTTCGGGTTCCAGGACTGGATCCTAGGGACCACGGATGCATGCCTTCGAGGAGGGGGAGCTGTCACACAGGAGGAAAACTTCAGAGGAAGAGGGTCAAGTTAGGATACTTGTCACCACATTAACAGTCTAGAGGTAAGGGCTGTTTATAACGGTTTTCTACAAACAAATACTGAAGCAGCAATGGCAGAAGCCAGAAAGATTTTCCTCTGGGCGACGAAATCATATACGCGCTCTGTCAGCGATGTTCGTTCCAGGAGTGGACTACCGGGAAGCAGGCTTCCTCGGCAGACATGTTCTCCATCCAGGAGAGTGGTGTCTTCATCCAGAGGTTTTCACAGAAGTGACAGGTTGTTGAGGGATTCCTAAAATAGACAAGATGGCGTCTCGCCTCAACAAGAAGCTTCAGATATATTGTTACAACCAACCAATAGCGGTGGATGCCCTAATGACTCTGTGGGTGTTTCAGTCGGCCTATGCGTACCCTCCGCTTCCATTTTTTTTCCAAAAATGCTAAAGATCATAAGAAGAACAAAGGTTCAGGTGATCCTCATTGTTCCAGACTGGCCTAAGAGGACCTGGTATCTGGATCTTCAGATGAACGCCGGATCCTAGCCGAGAGTATATTTCCAGTGAAGTCATCCCTACTCTTCTTCAGACCAGTAGAGGAGTAATGTAACAACATTACCACCGTATTTGGAGAAAGTATGTGTCTTGGTGCGTATCCAAGAAGGCTTCTACGGAAGATTCCAGTGGGGTCGTTTTCTCCTTTTTTCACAAGATGGTGTGGATGCGAGTCTTAATTTGGGCTCGATTAAGGTTCAGTTTTCAGCCTTATCGGTTTTATTCTAAAAAAAACAACAACAAAAACAATTGGCCTCCTTTACAAAAGTTCGAACTTTCGTAAAAGGAGTGTTACACATCCAACCTCCCTCTGTGCCCCCTGGAGCTCCATGGGGTCTTAACGTGGTGTTGCAGTTCCGGCAGTCTCATTGGTTTTGAACCTTTACGTAAGGTAGAGTTGTAATTCGTCACTTGGAAAGTGGTCAGGCTGTTGGCCTTGGCATCCGCAAGGTGGGTGTCTGAATCAGCGGCTTTGTCTCACATGAGCCCCTATTTAATCTTCCATGCGGATAGAGCGGAGTTGAGAACTCGTTGGTAATATTCTGCCAAAAGTCGTTTCATCGTTTCACATGAACCAACCTATTGTGGTGCCAGTGGCTACTGAAGTCTTGATGGAATAGTTGTCTCTCGATGTGGTCAGAGCTTTGAAAATTTATGTCGCCAGAACGGCTCAGATTAGGACAACGGAGGCTCTGTTTGTCCTGTATGCTCCCAACAAGATTTGGTCTCCTGCTTCCAAGCAGACTATTGCACGCTGGATCTGTAATACGATTCAGCGGGCTCATTCTACGGCTGGATTGCCGTTACCAAAATCGGTGAAGACACATTCTACCAGAAAGGTGGGCGCATCCTGGGCAGCTGCCCGAGGGGTCTCGGCATTACGGCTTTGCCGAGCATTTACTTGGTCGGGTTCAAACACCTTTGCGAAGTTTTACAAGTTTGATACCCTGGCTGATGAGGACCTCTTGTTGGGTCAATCGGTGCTACAGAGTCATCTGCACTCTCCCGCCCGTTCTAGAGCTTTGGTATAAACCCCATGGTTCTTGAAACGTCCCTAGCATCCTCTAGGACGTATGAGAAAAAAGGATTTTAATACCTACCGGTAAATCCTTTTCTCTTAGTCCATAGAGGATGCTGGGCGCCCGTCCCAGTGCGTACTGTATCTGCAGTTATTGTGTATGGTTACACACATGGTGTGTTGCGTTTAAGTCAGCCTGTTGCTGACGTTATTCATGCCGTGGCATGCGTTATGCTGTTATTGGTTGTGTTTACACACAGGTTGTGTTACACTTTATGTCAGCGTATTGCTGCATATTCTTCATGCCGTCGGCTGGTGTTCTATTGAATGCCACGTTCTGCGGCATACTGAGGTGTGAGCTGGTAAGATGCTCACCGTGGTTTAACAATACATTTTTTCCTCGAAATGTCCGTCTCCCTGGGCACAGTTCCTAAAACTGGAGTCTGGAGGAGGGGCATAGAGGGAGGAGCCAGTTCACACCCATTCAAAGTCTTAAAGTGCCCATGTCTCCTGCGGATCCCGTCTATACCCCATGGTTCTTGAAGCGTCCCCAGCATCCACTACGGACTAAGAGAAAAGGATTTACCGGTAGGTATTAAAATCCTATTTTTCTCCATATTTAGGACCATTCTTATGCTGGCCATACACCAGGTGTGAGGCCTACTAAGACCCCACCCCCCTCCCCCCTGCCAGCCGCTTGGCATGCAATAGATTGTACGGAGCTTTAGTACCATATGATCTATTGTACTTCCACAAATTGCCGGCGGCCGGGATCGACTGATCATATCTGCAGCACATATGATCAGTTGATGCAATGTATGACCCACAGGGCCGCGCATAGCATCTTATTCGCAGCCAAAACATGCACGATGTGCATGCAATGGGTCAAATGACAAATCGATACCGTGTATTCATACACTATATCGACCTAGTGTATGGCCAGCATTAGTCTGGTCAATTTTGTCAGGTACGGTTTATACTGACTTATAGTTTTACCATTTACCATTTTATGTAAAAACCTTTTATTAAATTTGAGGGGGGGGGGATATATTTTTAATGGTGTTGTGATATTCTTAGCAGTATCCAGCCTCCTGTGCTAACACACTTTTCTATTTACTTTTAGTCTCAGTAATAAGCATAGTAAAAAACAGGGGGTCCAAGCAGTCGTAGAAATTAAGAACAATGAAAGAGAAAAACAACTGTTCTTGAAATATTTAGGCAGATGGTAGTTGTGAGATGAGCAATCATTCATGAGAGTTAAGGCGTCCAATGTCTTCTTTTTGAGAACTGGTATGACAACTGCTTGTTTTAAAGGGAAAAATACTACCGGACATAAAATTGAGAATGTGGGTGGTATTTGAAAATAAGGTAGGATCCAAAACATAAAGTTGGAGAGGCCGAGGGGAATGTCATAGTCTGCGTGAAGCAGGAAGAGCAAGACTTTGTGTGAGTGTTCCCATTTTATTAAAGCGCCAATCATATACACAGCAAAACTAACCATTTTTTTCTGTGTAAATGATTGCTACTTTAAAAAAAAATGCACTTACTGCTTCTCACAGGCTATTGCATCCCCAACCCAATACTGTATCCTAGAAGGAAAACGTACAAACCTGGAAAATGAAAGTAAAAAGTAGAGTAGGGAGGTTTGGGGAAGAGGAAGTGATGAAATGTCTACATAACTTCTATTGCATCTTTCCAATGATGGGGGCCACATAGGTTTCAAACATATATAAAGAGAGGCGGCCCGGAGGCACAGAATGGAAGACGGAGTCTAAACCAAGAATAAATGTGAAGGGAGAGAGGACACAGTTAAAACAGATCAGAGTCAACTTATAGTGGGAAAATGCAGATCAAGTGCAGAGAAATGTGCTGCATTATACACTTTGAACATAATAATAATAATAATAATAATATTAATTTTATTTATATAACACTCTTTCTCCAATAGGACTCAAGGCGCTTAACAGATACATAGCATTATATAGTACAGAAAATAATGAAGTACAGAACAGCTTTCCATAAAATACAGAAGCATGAAGATACTAAAGGGACATTGTGGAAATGCTTCAGTAAACAGGAAAGTCTTGAGTCTACTTTTGAAGGATTCTATAGTTGGGGCCTCTCGCACTGTGCGGGGAAATGAGTTCCATAGAGTCGGAGCCACATGACTAAAAGCTCGACCCCCAGATGAATTACGGGAGATTCTAGGTACTGCTAAGAGTCCATCATCTACAGATCGCAGTAAACGAGTGGGGCAGTATGGGGTCAGAAGCTGCATCAGGTACCTTGGGCCCTGGTCTTGTAGTGCTTTGAAACTCAGTAAGCCAATCTTGAAGATGATGATTCGCCATCTTACAGGCAGCCAGTGAAGGGAGTAGAGGATGGGTGTTATGTGGCAAGAATGGGGATGGTTTGTTAACAGCCTGGCAGCTGTGTTTTGCACCAGCTGTAAGCGATGCAATTCTTTTGCTGGGAGACCAAGGTAGAGGGCATTACAGTAGTCTAATCAAGATGATACAAATGCATGTATGACTTTTGGCAGATGATCTGAGGGAATTAAGTGCTTCATTCTGGCTATGTTCCTCAGGTGAAAGAATGAGGATTTCATTGTGGCTGCTATCTGATGTTTCAAGCCACCATACAGGACAATGCCAAGATTTCACACACGATCAGTGGTTTGTAATTCTGAATCCCCGAGTGTAAGTCCAGTTGGTTGGCTATGCTGCAGTCTTGTCCTTTAATGTTGCCGTCCAGACCATAAGACGCAAAAGAGAAGATGATGGAAGTTCAGATTCTATTGTGGATGCTAAAATAAGATGGCCAGTACAATGAAAATCATGGGCAAAATTGGTGGAACAAATGTAATGTACAGAAAATGTGGGTCTAATTTGTGACAGTAAAGGAAATGAGGTGAAATGAAAATAGAGAGAACTGAAAATCAGACAAGCAGACATTTTTAGTAAAATCACTTCTGTGTCCAATTTTGGAAATCTGTCTATAGATGTATTCCAAAGGGGGAAGTAAATGAGAGAAGGTGGGAGGTTCATCAGGTGACAGAGGAATCATCAATTAATGTGACAGTAAAAGTTCCCTAATAGTCAGACAACAGAAAGAGAAAAAATTCCAACTATGATGACAAGGGCTATTCTAGGTTCCGAGCCACATACACTGCAGTGTGAAATGGGGGAACTGTGTTACGTTTAAAAAGTGCTCAATTAGCTCATTTTAACATACCCTAGGGAACCCTTTCACACCACAGTGAAAAACCCTGGTCAGGACCCGTGTCACATAACCCAAGTTGACCCAATGAAACCGACACACGATCATAACTTGATGTGAAAGGGGAGGCATCACGGGTTGACCGGGGATTTCGGTGTGAAGAGATATAAGCTAGATTATCAGATGGTGAAGATGTCTAGGTGGAAGAAATCATAAACTGCTATAGAAAAATAGAATTTGATGACAGATAAAAACCACTTGGCTCATCTATTCTGCCCTAAACACATGTATATTCATTCACACACTAGAGGAGGGCAGGAGTCAGTTAACCTACCAGTGTATTTTTGGATTGTGAAAGGAATCTGGAGTACACGGGAGGAAACCCACACAAACACATAGAGTATATACAACTCCGCAAAGTTAGGGCTGTGGTGGGAATCAACCCCTTGACTTCAATGCTGTGAGGCAGTAATGCTAACCATTATGCCATCCATTCTGCTTTATTAGTGAGAGAACAAACAATTCAGAAGGCACAGGAAAACGTAAGAGAAAAGGAAGTATGACAGCCTGAATGCGAAATAGATTAGCAGGTGTAGTAACTCAAGCGCATTGAGAGAGTGTAGGTAGATATAGCCCAGAGTAGAAGAGTATATAATAGGGTCCAATACCGGGAGCTATATCATCATCAGAAAGCAAGTGAAGAAAAGGAAAGATGTAAAGTAATTTGTGTGATGTTGTAGTGTATTGGTACCGGAAAATGTGCGTGGGTTACTCTTTCACTGCACAAGAGGATAGCTGTGAGGGAGTTGGAAGGAATCAAAATAATTACAAAGAGCTAAGAAAGGTGCAAACAGAAGGTGCAAACAGTCAAGATTATAATGAATGTATTGTCAGCCGCAGTTGGACTAAATAAGTAATAAACATGTCCAGTGTAAAGAGCAACAGGGGAGTGTCAGTCCAAACTCTTGTTTTACTATATATCAGGACTTAAAAGTGGGCCTTTACATGGGGAATATTAGAAGTCCAACAAATTAAATGACCAGCAAACATTAAAACAATAACATTTCATCAAAACATATGGCAGACGTAGAGCACACACTTCAATTTGTTAAAATGTTGAAGCTGGGATAGGTGGTTTTCATTATCTGTTGTAGAATAGAAAGGAGGTACAGTGATAGATAATGATCAATTATTAATACAGCAACATGTAAAGATATATATTATGTCTCAATTTTTAATATCAAATGTATTTTTGGTAGAAATTCTAACATCTAACTTTATATTGTGGGTTCACTAGGTTTCTCTGACCCTTTAAGGCAGAGTAAAGTTTGAACTAGCTGAATTGACAGAAATTTCAGCAAATAACTGACAACATTTGTTATTAGGCAGATAGTTTATTGCAATGTACAATACTACTGTATGTGTCTCTTTATCCAATTTGTAGACAACAACATGTAAAAACCATATCTATTCATATGCACTTCTCAGGTGGTTCTCAAGTCTTAAGTTCCCACAGAGAGTAGGGGGCTGGCTCTAGCCAGGATGTGGGAGGACAGTAGACATATTCTTGATGTTCAAGTATTACAGAGCTCTTTTTCTTGCAAGAGCTTGATACATAGGCATTGGAGTACTTCCTTCGCTGCACTGGACCAGTCACATTATTGTATGACTAATCTACTCCTCTTTTTCTCCTTTTTTTGTGTTTTACTCCCCTGTACTTTGGAACTCCAGTCCCACCATTTTCATCCATACCTTCTGGCACAAGTGAGAGGCTGAGAACACATAGCATGGTGTCAACAGTTACCAGCAGGATGCCCCTTAAACTTAAGATTTGCTGCCATGTGAATTCTGCACTTTCCATACACTAATTGGACAATATAAGATGCTATCAAGAAAGTATGTGTCACTTTCTCAGACTTTCCCATACATTGAGAGGAAGAGGGACAAGTCTGTGTAAATCTACAGCACCCTTGGTAAAGATTGTGCATGAGCAAGTTGCTGGTAAGTTCTTGGATCCTAGCCCCATAATGATATAAAACATGGGCAGACCTAACAATCAATGCTAGGAGTGTGCTAGTACTTGCCAATATCTTCCTGCACACCATGCTACATAGCAGGGCTGGACTGGCCATCTGGCACTTTTGGCAAATGCCAGAAGGGCTGATGGCCTGACGGTCCGGTCCAGCCTAAAAGCCAGGCTGAACAGCTCTGCTCAGCCACATGGTACACAGAAAGCCAGCGGCTAACCTCTCAGCCCTGCCTCCCAGCGATCTGCTTGGCTGCCTGGCTTACAGAGACACGGGAGCATGCTGTGAGGCGACACACCATGTACAATGACCATTCCCCCTTTCCACGTGCATATGGCCCCTGAAATGCTAGGGTCCTTTCAGAGTCCCAGTCCATCCCTGCTACATATCCTATTTTATTTGTATTCTGACCATGGCCCTTGTTAGACTACCTGCTTCTGCTCTGCTCCTGCTGCTTATACAGTGTGTGTACTGACCCAGGCTTGTGTTTGACTACCTACTTCTGCCCATCCTGAAGCTGTAAACAAAACCAGGTAAACTTATGTGCAACAAGAATGCGGTATTGAATTTATTTCCCACTGGGCCACAATGTATCCAAGAGTTAATAACAATTTATTATATTACACTTATAAACACATTAATAAAATCTAACATATATAATATGACATAACATTTTCTTCAAGAGCATTAGCAGCTTGTGTGTAATGTGCACCAATGTAAATAACACAATTTTGATATTTCAGTGTTAGAAGACCTGCTACTTAGTTACTATAGTATTCACA
Organism: Pseudophryne corroboree; assembly: GCF_028390025.1. Taxonomy (NCBI): domain Eukaryota; kingdom Metazoa; phylum Chordata; class Amphibia; order Anura; family Myobatrachidae; genus Pseudophryne; species Pseudophryne corroboree. Next base: position 220,530,241 of record NC_086448.1, on the reverse strand, counting down.
GATTGTTAAAGTACATATTACAGATTCAAATGAGCAAAGGTGCTACTGGGTTATATTACAAAGTATATGTTCTAACATGATAGCTGGTTTCTCCTATAGTTTACTTGTCAGGAGCGGAGTTCAATCTATAAATTCTTATGAACAACAGTGAATGCAGTTCCACCAAATAAGCTAGTGTATGGCTGACTGATTTATATGTAATACCTTCAATTGCCTTGCACTAGTAGAATAAGTTTCTCTCCTGGCTGGTACCATTGGAACAGTGTACTCAGCTCAATAGTGGGTCAGAGGTGCGCATAACTGGTGTCAGACATACAGTAAGATCTACAGAGAGCCGATGGTATACAGGGGCTTTGTCCCAACTTGGGACTTCCAAGCAGTAGGGTGAGGCTGCAAGGAGGGAGAAATAGGGGGGTAAGGGTTTCTCTGCTTGCCAGTATCGGTCACATGACCACAAGCATCTTATCAGTCGGGATATCATATTTATCCCTCTATAACAATGACACATGTAATTAAACCAATTGTCCTAATTTAACCTAACTTACCTACCAGTATTTCAGGAGATACATGAAATTAAGAAAATTAGTTGTCCTAAAGGGTAAAATGTTGCTCTTTAAAGTGATGTTTTTACTGTTTCTGCAATGCCCAAAAATTAGTGTAAAGCTTCACACCTACTTGCTTTCCGGCTAATCCGATTAAACTCCTGATCAGCATAATGCGTCCAGCCATGACCCCCTGTGGGGCGGTGGCAGCAGCAGGGAGGTAAGCGAGTTCTCTCTGGGGATTGGAAGGTCGGTTGTGCAGCACATGAGATGCTACCTCCCAGTCCAGAGCGTTGCTAGAGCATTATAAGATGTTTATCAGCAAATGCTCCTGCATCGGTACTCATACACATCTATACAATCATCAGCTGTTCACCTAATATCGGAAGAACAGGCTGATGATTGTATAGGTGTGTAAACAGTAGAGATGTGCACAGGAAATTTTTCGGGTTTTGGTTTTGGATTCGGTTCCGCAGCCGTGTTTTGGATTCGGACGCGTTTTGGCAAAACCTTCCTTGAAAAATTTAGTCGGATTCGGGTGTGTTTTGGATTTGGGTGTTTTTTTTTCAAAAAACCCTCAAAAACAGCTTAAATCATAGAATGTTGGGGTAATTTTGATCCTATAGTATTATTAACCTCAATAACCATAATTTCCACTCATTTCCAGTCTATTCTGAACACCTCACAATATTATTTTTAGCCCAAAAATTTGCACCGAGGTCGCTGGATGACTAAGCTAAGCGACCTAAGTGGCCGGCACAAACACCTGGCCCATCTAGGAGTGGCACTGCAGTGTCAGAAAGGGTGGCACTTAAAAAAATTGGCCCCAAACAGCACATGATGCAAAGAAAAGAGAAAAAGAGGTGCACTGTGGTCGCTGGATGGCTAAGCTAAGCGACACAAACACCTCAATATCATAGGAATTATTTGTTCTAATCAATGGTATTATTGGTCCAAATCACTGGAAGAAAATTACAAAATCACTGGAATTATTCGTTCTAATCAATGGTATTATTGGTCCAAATCACTGGAAGAAAATGACAAAATCACTGGAATTAAATGGCAGTAATATCGGGAATTATA